>NC_142156.1:11450875-11758250 GCF_024610735.1 Ursus americanus | reverse complement strand
GTACTCAATCCAACACTAATCTGGGTGTTGCTGTGCAGGTATTTTGTGGATGTGATTAAAGTCCGTAATCAGCTGACTTTAAGTCAGGAGGATTATCCTCATTAATTTGGATGGGCCTGATTCAATCCTTCAAAAGGCATTAAGAGCAGAACAAAGGCAGACAGCCACTCCACACCAGCCAGCCCTTCCTGATGGCCTGCCCCACCTGCCCCAACAATCGCATAAGGCGATCCCTTGCACTAATCTCTTAATATATTTATCCTCCTGGTTCTGCTTCACTGGTAAGCTCTGACTGACACCCCCACTGTGGCCACCCCATCAAAGCGAGGTACCTGGTCACCCTCATGTCACCCTATTTTAATTCTCCGCATAAAACCAATCACCATTTGTCATTTTTCTTCTTTATCATTTTTCTCAATATATTCTACAGCGGCATCGTCCAATAGAACCTTCCGCAGTGATGGGAATGTCCCAGAACTCGGCTTCTCCCATAGGTCCTAGCCACGTGCAGCTCTGGATCACTAGAAGGTAGCTGGTGAGACGGAAGAAGTGAATTTTTTATTTTATTTCATCTTAATGGATATACGTTTCACTCACCACGTGAACCCAGAGGATGCTCGATTGGACAGCGCGGGTCTAGAATATAAGGTCCATGGGAGCTGGAAGCTGGTCCAGCTCTCACTATGTCCCTAGTCCCCCGTGGTGACTGAGAAGTTCAACTGGTATTCACCGAGAGAATGAATGAGCCATTTGTGTGTAAGGCTGCCTTAAGTTTCTATCACTTGCCTTCAAGAGACCCAACGTGTGCTCCACGTGTGTAAGGGGTTCCTGAGAACCCACAGCTCAGGGCTGGAGAGTGTACCAGGAGGGAAAGAGAGGACGTCAGCTCTGGAACACACCAGACACTGCCGGCTTTGGGAGGGGCCCCTCTCCCTCGGCCAGCCCAGCCATCCCAAAGTTAGAAGCAACTGGGACAATAGGGCAATCAAGACCGCTCTTCCTCTTTGTTCTAGTCAAAGGGAAGGCTGCGGTGAAGGCAGGGTTCTAGTGGGCTTCGTTCAATGCCCAAACTGGGAAGGAGCAAGAGAGCATCTGAGGCTGCCTATTTTGGGGCCATTCTGCATCCTGTTTTTTCTCCTGCCAGTCTTCCCCCTGGACATGCAGGAGGAGGAGCTGGAGGGGGTCGGACAAAGTAAGCCACGGGGGTCCGGGGGTACCTGCATGCCGATGGCACCCTGGCCTCCTCGCTCTCTCTGAGATGAGGGATAGAAGCAGAAAAATGTTCACCTTTAGCCCAGAAGGCTGGCCTACAGCCTGCAGAGCTCCGATAAGGATCGAATACGTGCTGGCTGCTACATTCTTCAAGGGCCTCCTGACTGCCTGGACATGGCCCTGATAATTAATGTCAAGCTCAATGATGAGCACTAGAAAAATCTTGGGAAAGAATTTGGTAGAAATTCGAAAATGTTTATTATCTACCCCCGGCACGTCCCTTCCCCCTTGAGCACAAAGCATATAGTCATCCGCTTCATACAGCAAAAAGGGCCGCTTTTTCTGCCCACAGGCCCTGTCCCTGTGCTACTTAAATAAACCTACTAGGTTGCACCCTACAACATCTCGAGAATTCTTTGCGCTCAACAGGCCTTCCACCCCTGCTGGTCCCCAAGCCTCATCCTGCACTCCTGGACATGGCCCTGATAATTAATGTCAAGCTCAATGATGAGCACTAGAAAAATCTTGGGAAAGAATTTGGTAGAAATTCGAAAATGTTTATTATCTACCCCCGGCACGTCCCTTCCCCCTTGAGCACAAAGCATATAGTCATCCGCTTCATACAGCAAAAAGGGCCGCTTTTTCTGCCCACAGGCCCTGTCCCTGTGCTACTTAAATAAACCTACTAGGTTGCACCCTACAACATCTCGAGAATTCTTTGCGCTCAACAGGCCTTCCACCCCTGCTGGTCCCCAAGCCTCATCCTGCACTCCTGGAAACTCGCTCCAAGCCACTCCCCCATTCTACAGCCAGAATGTTTCCTTGAAAACTGGACAGCGATCCATGTGTCTCCTGCTCCACTCCCTGCGATGCCAGCTCCGTGCCATGGTCCACGGTGGACGCCAGCCCTCCTCAGCACCCACGGTCACACCGGTCTCTCTGTGCCTAGCACGCTACCCTCTGCCTCCTGCCACAAGGCACTCCAAGTGCTCCCACCACCCCCCAGTCATTAGGAGAACTCCTCCTCCTGCTTTGGGTCTCAGCTCCACCCTGAAGCCCTGAGAAAGTCCCCAAGCCCTGGAATCTAGCACAGTGCCTGATACATACCGAAGCATGATAAAGAAGTGTGGAAGGAAGGAAGGAAGGAAGGAAGGAAGGAAGGAAGGAAGGAAAGAAAAGGAAAGAGAAAAGCAAGGTCTTCCATGATCTGGGACCTGGGTTTTTCCTTGGGAAAGAGAAGATGCAAATGACTGCCCATTATTGGTCTGAAAACAGCCAAAAGCCCAAGAAGAGTAGGAACAAAGAGGAAACAGAAGAGAAAGAAAAGCACAGCATCTGTACTCTGATCTCTGAGCCTTGTCCCCTCCAGGCTCTTCTCTGATAAGCAGCTGTGATCCAGAGAGGAAAGTTCAAGGAGCGAGCCTGTGGTTTTCAGGCCTGAGGCCTCCAGTCTGGGGCTGGAGGGGGAGCAAATGGCAGGAACACACTCTTCCAGCAACAAATCCAATTCACCCTAGGACCTCAGCTCCATACTGACCATGATGGAGAAAATGGGGCTGGGTGCCATGGAAAAATTGCTTGGGCTTTAATGTTTTTGGCCAGGGGAAAGGTGGGCCCCCTCTAGAGAATAATCAAGTCAAACAGAGGAGGAGGAATAGGTTCTAAAGAAGCAGCAATGTTGAGGGAGACAGTGGCTCAGAGGGAAGGGAAATCAGAGATACAAAGAATGAGACACATAATTAGAAAACTGAAGGCCAGGGGCCCTTTGGAGAAATAAAGAGAGGAGGATGTCAAGAAGGTAGAGGGAAGAGAGTTGGGGGCAGAGAAAGGAGAGAGGGTGATGGTGATGGCAATGATGATGGTGGTGGTGGTGATGGTGGTGGTGGTGGTGGTGATGATGGTGGTGATGGTGATGATGATAGTGATGATGATGGTGGTGGTGATGATGACAATGATGATGATGGTTATGGTAATGATGATGGTGGTGGTGGTGATGGTGGTGGTGATGATGATGACAATGATGATGATGGTTATGGTAATGATGGTGGTAGTGGTGATGGTGGTAGTGGTGATGGTGATGATGACAATGATGATGATGGTTATGGTAATGATGATGGTGGTGGTGGTGATGGTGGTGGTGGTGGTGGTGGTGATGGTGGTGGTGATGGTAATGATGTTGGTGGTGATGGTGATGATGACGATGATGATGGTGGTTATGGTAATGATGATGGTGGTGGTGGTGATGGTGGTGGTGATGGTGGTGGTGGTGGTGATGATGATGGTGGTGGTGGTGATGGTGGTGATGATGGTGGTGGTGATGGCGATGGTGATGATATGATGGTGGTGATGGGTGGTGATGGTGGTAGAACTTCAGTGGAGATGGTGATGGTGTGGATGGTGATGGTGATGATGGTGGTGGTGTGATGGTGATGGTGCTGATGATGGTGATGTTGGTGGTGGTGGTGGTAATGATGTTGGTGGTGATGGTGATGATGATGGTGCTGATGATGGTGATGATGATGGTGGTGGTGGTGGTGATGGTGGTGGTGACAGTGATGGTAATGATATCATGGTGGTGATGACGGTGGTGGTGGTGATGGTGCTGATGATGCTGATGATGACAGTGGTGGTGGTGAGGATGGTGGTGACGATGGTGATGGCGATGGTGATGATATGATGGTGGTGATCGGTAGTGATGGTGGTAGAACCTCAGTGGAGATGGTGGTGATGGTGGGTGTAGGACAGGGACGGGGATGGTGCTAATGATGACGATGACAATAATGGTAACAATAAGGCTCATCATGTACCTAATCCAAGCCAGGCCCCGTGCTTTGCCTGTACCAACCATCTCATGTGATCCTTCCAACAACCAACGGGTGGAAATGATCATCTTTATCGCACTACTTAGGAAACTAAGCTCTGAATCCTGAGATGCCATCCTGAAAATCATGTAGCTGGTAGGTGACAGACCCAAAATTGGGCAGAACCAGAGTTTGTCCAGATTCCATACTGTTTGCAAATAGTGAAGGCCTGAGAGGGGGAAAGCAGAAAGGAAGACAGAAGAGGACGGAGGCCTTCTCTGATCGCACTATTTAATAGGACAACCTGCCCCCTATTCCCGGAGGGCACTGCCAACCCCCTGAGACTGCTCACTTTTCTTTTTCTTCCCCCCACTGCACTTATTCAACATACTTCGCAATGCACTTGCTTAGTACGATATAACACGCCGTCTCCCCACTCCCCGCTAGAATGGAAAGCCCTGGGGACAGACCTCTAAGCATGCATTTTCAGAGATCAGAACCATGCCTGACGTATTGCAGGCATTCGACAAATTTTGTTGAAGGTATGAATTTTTTTTGGTTTCAGGCCACATCTGATATGACAAGAAAAGACTAAGGTATCATGGCTTTGGGGTCCCCTGAGCTTGTTGAAAAGACAAGTGAGGGGTCTTTGGTTTCAGGCTTAGGCAGATCTAACACGCACTGAGAAGGGAAGAGGGGTCCGTTCTTTCCTATCTTGGGGGGTTCTTGGACACTGGGAAACAAAGATACCCCCAAAACCCAAGCAGAAAACTAAGATTAGAGTCACACGTCTAAAATAAAGCTGCCCCAATGTTCTAAGAGAAGAGACAGACAGGCAGGGAGCACACTCTGGGCCAGGCACAAAGCTTACTTGCCTCCATCTGTTTCTGTGAGTTTCTCAATACAACTTGTATTCCTACAGCCATTTCACAAACATGTGTTGAGTCACCAGTACACACCAGAATTTAAAATATCTGACTTCATCGCTGTAAAAGACGCCAGCCCTCCAGCTGAGAGCTGGGGCTACCGGGGCGAATAAAGATGGGATGACGCTTAAGAACAAGTCTCGTGGGAAAGACACTACTTTGTTCCCTAGTTTGGGATAACATTTTTGGTTAAAGTGAAGGGCAGGAAATGATGGAATCATCCAGCTCCCAAGATAGTTAGAAGCTTCTAGGAACCAATGATCATATTTGAGGAAAGATTTAGAAGGAGGACAGGTCAAGGATGGCTCGCTGCTTCCCCCTGGTGGAGAGCAGTAGCAAGCACATCAAACAGCTTCCGGAGCCTTCCCCCAACAGGAACACCCGTAGCCAACAGCTAGGCTTGTAACTGCACCTGCCCTCTGGAGGTCACAGTCAGATGAGGGAGGGAGGCTGGGAAAACGACAACCACGGTAAGGCAAGGTCGGTTAGTGCAGAAGCTTCATTCATTCAACAAAGTGCAGAGGCTCTGAGGCAGGAGTTGGGCTTGAGAATAAGCAGGGATTCACTGGGAAAACAAAGAGAAAGGGAATTCGAGGCAGTGGTGCTAGTAGCAAGATGTGAAATCCATGCCTGATCCAGAAAGCTCTAAGTAACTAATATAGACCTATCCAACAGTTAAGGCTTGAGGGGGAAATGTGCACTGTTGTGGTTCCAAACAGACACCAAATCCTGAGCTTTCTTTGCCATCCATGTACTTTAAGCTACTGGTGATTTGCATGGGCTACATGTGGAAAAAGATGCATTAATTCAGAAATACTGGGGCCCCTGCGTGGCTCAGTCATTAAGCGTCTGTCTTCAGCTTGGGTCATGATTCCAGGGTCCTGGGATCAAGCCCTGCAATGGGTTCCCTGCTCAGCAGGGAGTCTGCTTCTCCCTCTCCCTCTGCGGCTCCCCCTGCTTGTGCACTCTCTCTCTCTAATAAATAAATAATCTTTTTAAAAATTTCATTTAATACAGAAATATTTACTAAGTACCTACAGTGTACCAGATCATTGATATCAGGCCTGGGAATAAAATGATGAGCAAAAAGAGGTCCAATCCCTGCCCTTTAGCAGCTTACGGTCTGGTGGGGAGACAGGCATCCATGTCTTTTAAAAAATCACTCCCCCCAAAAGATTAAAATTTAAATTAAAACGTGATGAGCAGCCCTGCTGTACACAGGAAGAACAGAAGTAAAGTATGACACAAAGGAATTAGGAGCTGGGTGTGTAGACAAGACGGAGTTAGGGGTCCCCAGAAAAGCAAAGATGAGATACAGCTTTCTTAACATCAGAGAAGTCATGTGAGGACCCTGACCCATTTTGTGATCGATGTCTGACCAGCACTACTCACACAAGGACGGTTCTCGCAGAACTCCCAGGGTGCATTAAAATTGCAAGCAAAACAAAACAAAACAGACCTCGGCAGTTAATGATTTTCAGGGAACAAAAGAACGTAAAAAACAAACAGCCACTACCAAGCCAGGACATAGTCTGACCACAGCAGAGACAATAAATCAGCGATAAAACTCCCAGTGCTTTTTCACAAGTCAAGAGTGACCTAATGCCCACTCTTGTGTCATTTTTGCAGGATTTAAACCCCTTTGAGCGTACAAACACAGGACTAACTGGGGCCAGAGCACTGACGATGCCAACCCAGGCTGGCCCATGACTTCAACCAACTAGGACCTGGACTCTTGTCACCTTAGGATGACTTTTGCCCCAATTCTAGACGGAACCGCCCTTTGCCAAGCTCCTCCGTGAATACGCGTGCATCTGCAGCTTAAGACACCCCCAATTCTGTTGTTGGCAGAGGCTGTGCTTGGAGAGCTATCTCCCTGCCTCCTTCCTTGTAACCAGTAATACAAAGTTCTTCGCTTCCAACACCTCCTTGGGTTGTGTTCAGTGTAATGCACCCCACATGGAGCTGAGTTGAGCTGCTCCCATGCTGATGGCAGCACCAAGAGCCGTAGGATTTGGGCAAACGTGCAGCACTGTTGTCAAGGTCCCAGTGGCTATAAGGCTGGAATCGGAGGCAGGACATTGTAGACGGAATCTGAGCTGCCTGGGAAGAGTTGGTAGAGGCAAGAGGAGGAAGGTTGCTATCCCAAAATATGTCCCTTGGCATAAGCGTTATTTTAGGCTGATTATTTTGAAGAAACAGCAAACGGGAAGCTCTGAAACCCGAGTAGAAGTTACACTTTTGTAAAAGACATTGACATTGATAAAGGAAACCTCCATCTATAAGGGTGTCTCCAACTTGGTATCAGAAGGGTGACTCTTAAATCTCTAGAAACTTCTATCAGTGGAGAAGTCAGAGACTTCTGTACAACCACCTTCCCCTTGTTAATTGTGCTTTTCCTGGTCACCTCTCGTAACTGCCTCCCCCCGCCTAACCCTCTCTTCTGTCTTTAGTTAGAGATGTGATTTAAGGTGATGTCCTGGGCTGCTCTGAGGAGTTACCCAGTTTCCCCAAAGCTTTTCCACATATACAGGCGGTATCCTGTTAGTAAACCTCTGTTTTCTCCCATTAATCTTTTATTATAGGGGCCGTCTCAGCCTAGGACCCAGAAGGGTAGAGAGAAAAAAATTTTCCCCCACCAGCATCAAAGAGATCATTGTCTCTCAAACCATGGCTCACAAGCCATAAGTGAGGTGTGACATGAAAGTGGTGGGTCATTACCCGCATTGGGTAAGTGACACAGAATGAAATAGAAAAGAATGCAAAATTCCACGCATAGTAAGAATGAGTTTGATGGTAATTCTCTATTGCACAAAACTCATTTCAGGTGTGTATGTGCATAGCGGTGTGTGTGTGTGTGTGTGTGTGTGTGTGTGTGTGCAGAGTTGACATGTAAATCCGATTCATTTCTGTGCAACTTGAGTCAAACTGAAAAACACCAGATTAGAGGCCCTCTCCAGGTCTCACCCAGCCCAGGATGTCACCAAGGATGCATGCTCAGCCTGTGGAGGCTTGACAGAAACACCTGTCTCCACTTAAAAGAACTTCCCCAAACTCTGATGGGAAGATGTAAACTCGGAAAAGCAATTAAGAACCTAATCTCAACGCTCACTCTCATGTATTGTAGGAGGCAGGGGTCGAGGAGCGAGGAGAGGTGTAAACTGATATAAACTTTCTAGAAAGCTACATGGTAATGTTCACCAGACTATCTGGAGACATTTCTGTTTGTCATGACCAGAACTGGGAGGAGAGAGGATGATACTGATACCTCATCACTGAGGCCAGGGATGCTGCCAAGTATCCTTCAGTGAGAGGACAGCCTCTGACTCAGGGTCCCTTTTGGTGATGACCACAGCTTTGGTAAGGATGTGCTAGCAAGAAAGAATACAAAAGGGAGTGCACTGGGGATCTGGGCCAATGACCTGTTTCAGATATGTCCTCTTTCATTCCCTGCTGTATCCCAGCACACGGTAGTCAGTAAATACTTGTTGAATGTCCCATGCTGAATCCCTCAAAGACTTCTGCGGATTAACAGCCCAGCCGCCTGACTGTTCAGACTGGGGCTCTACAGTGACACCTTGTGGTGGAAACTGAAACAACCATGCAGAGGGACCATGGTTTGGTGTGTTTGCAGAGCTGATCCCTTCGGACTACAAAGGCCCCAGAATTTGTGGGGAAATCATGAAGCTAGAGAGAAGCAGGCAGCCTCAAAAGGATGATATGTGATGTCCTGCTAATAAAGGCAAACAGGAGTTTGAGCAATTATTGGGAAAGATCAAAGAAAGATGATGTGAAAAAAGAGAAAAAACAGGCCCAGGGTGGTGAGTTCAAGCCCCGCGCTGGGGCCTACTAAAAAAATAATTCCCAAAATGGAGTCATTCACCCCCACAAGACAGCAAACCCAGACTTAATTAGTTTTAACCTCTCAGGAAACAACCCTTTCTTTTGTTTTGCTAATAACTCCCTTGCCCCGCTCTCCTGCCTATAAAAAACTTCTCCTGTGCAACTTCTCTCCCTGTTAGAAGGGATTCCGCCCCATTCACAACTGCTCTCCAATTGATCTGGTTGAATTTTGTTTTTCCTAACAATTTGGACCCCAAGCTGATAAAACAAGTCACAGAGGTTATTTAATTAGATGGGGGGGGGGGTCTCAAAATGCACATGGATAATCCTAATTCTATTGTTTAAAACTAGGATGCACATACCCATTTGCCTGGAAGAATTACACCAAAACTTCTTACCAAAACGACAATGGTATGAATGTCTATTGTTTATATAATTGGATGTGGACCCAAAACGCAAAGGCATTTAAGAATGTCTAAGGTACAAAGATCACCCAGGCACAACTTGGATTTCCATAGCTGGGCCCTTATTACCCAGAACCAAATGCCCTACACCTCAGCACTCCTTTGAGCACAAGCTTCCAAGAGCGGCCCTCACCACTTCTGGCTCCCGAATCCCCTCTTTTCTCTGCTCGTGAGCGGTGTTTACCATCCAAAGCTGACTGGCTCATCCTGGCCTGCAGCGCAGGCACAGAAATCTGGAGGAACCGAGGCCGATGTGTTGGGGACAAGTCTCCATCCCCAGGGCCTGCTTACCTGACATGTGGACGTTCCGGAGACAGGACAGGGAGGCATTGAGACGGGCGCACTCCTCCCGGTTGGCTCCGTATTTCTCCACGGTCTCACACACCTGCTCATCTGTCATCTCCAAGAGGTCCTCCAGACTCAGCTGGCCGGGGGTGATTTCCTAGAGGAGGGAAGAAAGGATGGTAAACACACCTCCGGTGCCCGGAGGGAAGGAGAGCGGGCTAAGCCTCCACACTGCCCTCTAGCGGTACTTAGCGGAACACCGGGCCCTGTGTGGAGGGCCGCTTGACGGACCTGTTGGGTCTCTGACTCCCGGGTCAAACAGGCCCGGGTTTGAATCTCAGCTTTGCCACTCATTGCCTCACGCAAGTCACTTACCCTCTCTGAGCCTCACTTTATTCACCTGTAAAATGGGAGTCTTAAGTGCACATATTTTGTAGGGTAGCCCCTATTGTTAGCACAGCCAGTGCTCAGTGGATGGTGGTAGTTAATTATCTGTTCCCCTTGTACCTTCTGAACTCCTTATGGGCAGTCTCCACTCTCCTCGTCTTTGGATGGCCCTCTGTGCCTCCTGCTTAGCTTGGCTTGTCCCCAGTACAGGGTGAACTTGGAGCAGAGCAAACTGGATAGCCCAAGTCTCTTGATGGCTGTCGTCCCCAGCCACACATTCTAGAGTCTAGACTGGGGGTTTAGGAACCCTAAGGGGCGATAAGCTGGAACCCTATGGGTAGCGCAGTGCTGGAAATGAAATTGGATTTGTGTCTGAGCCCCACAGGGCAAGGCTGTGCTTTCTAAGACAAGTGGTAAGGCTGGGGTATAGCAGGGTGTGGGGACAGGGACGCCTCTGGAGAGATGGGCTGAGAACAGAAAAGGTGGGATTTCCAGCTATAAATGTCCCTTCACCACCACCAGCAGCCACCAACCCCCTTTCCCAAAACGATGTGTCCCTGGACCCTGGACCCCATAATATAGATACACCTTGAAATTGGTCAAACTTTGATATTTATGCATCTTTATGCATTTATGCATATTTATGCATCTACATCCATGTATGTATATAAAACGGAGAGCCTTCATTTATAACAGCTAAATGGTATCCAGTGTTTTTACATATATTATTTAAATAAGAATTTTAGATACTAAATACCTAGAGATTCTAGGACAATATTGTGGGATACTTCTGCCCTCTTGTGGCTATATCTGTGTATTACAACAAAATCAGACACCTTCCCCCCTCCCCACAATCCCCAATACACAGACATTAAACTGGCAACCAGAAGGAGGAAAACTTCTTTCCCCACCTCAAAACAGATGCAGGGCAAAAGCCAGGAAGCCAAATCAGTGCCTTTCCAACTTACTAGGGCACGGAGCAGGAGAAAACAATACTTGAGTCATTTAGAGCTTTTTTCAAATAGAGACACATGGCTCGTAAAGCCCACTTGAAGAAAAGAGATGGTCCGGGATCAGAAGGTACAAAGCAAATCACATTAGAGGAACTCATTCACAACCTAAAAGAATTCCCCTCTTTGCTGCAGGGTTTACTTGTGCCTTTTAATCCTATCATTTACTCCCCACTGAAATTTTCACTGAAATTTGGGGTCACAGAAAAAAATCACAAAAGTAATAACAACATAAAAAATGGACAAAGCCTGAAGAAACCCAGACTAACCGAGCAGATGTGCTTCCGTTCAATAAAATGATAATAGTAAACGAGAAATGAAATGGATGGCACACTGTTTTAAGCGCTTTTCTTGGGTAGTACTTTCATCATCATCATTAGTTGATAATTAGAACACTAAAGTTCAGAGAGGTTAGCTCACTTGCCCAGGGTCCCACAGCAAGTAAGTTTGAACCAAGGCTGTCACTTTGCAGCCTTCCCCCTACTGCTGGTTCCTCCTCAGAAAGGGGACCTCTGGTGGACTCATGAGGGAACTTCAGGCAGAGAGCTGGAACCCCAGTTCCTCCCCATCCCCTGGTTGGTGGACTCAGGATTCTGACAGACTAAGGTAAGAGCCAGAGCTGGGGCATCTGCAAGCCAGGAAAATGAACAAAACTGCTAACTAGCAGGAGCCTGCAGGATCCGAAGGGGCAGCAGAAATCAGGTCATTGCCACCAGATGGGAATCCAGCTCAGGGTGTTCAGCAATTCGGCTTTTTAGAGAGAAGCCAGAGATCTGGGGGGTTTTTATGCACACTCTTTAAGCTTTTAGATGTTGGCTCAAAAAATGTTTTGCAAATACTATATCGGACAAAAAAAAATGTCTGTGCATCAAATACATCAGAACACCTTTGGGGCCACCAGGTTTCAACCCCTGGCTGAGAAGATTGTGTCTATGTATTCACCCTGCTTGATAAATAAATGGTCCCAAAAGCCTCTAAAAAGTGGATTGGCCCGTGCAAATAAAATATACTGCCTGTAGCTATATGTGACCTTTCATTTTGAGGCTATTCACATGAAATCTCCATCCTGGGAATGAAATGAACATAGAATCATACACCATCTAGTGCGCACACGTGGGGTGGGGGGCGGGGATGGAGGAACAGGTGGGTCCTCCATCTAGCTCAGGATCTGGTGGGTTCAGGCGAGTTCACATAGAGGTCAAAGTCTGAAAAACACAAAAGTGGAAGACGGTCTTCCGGGCCTCTTCAAGCAAGAAGAAGGGTGCAGCGTGAGAAACAGCACTTGGTCCTGCAGGCAAGGGGGCACCCCCTTGTCTACCCAGCTCAGCGAGTCCCCAGCAACAGAAAAAGGAGGAAAAAGCACAATGCTTCCCACCTGCTCCAGAGTCCTTCTGAGCTGCATTCTCCTGCCAGCTCCATCCACTCACTATCAGCGGAAGGAAGTCCCTTCATCTCTGAGCCTGATTCTTGCTCTGCACAATGGGGTAATTGTCCCCGCCTCAAAAGACCATTGTGAGCATCTGAATAGTCTCAACAGTTGAGATCCTGGGTGTAAAGCCCTTAGGACAACTCCTGGCCCCGAATATTCAGTGACCGGTGTTGTTAGGAAGGACTGGACTGGTCACTGCAAACAGTGGGGACCTGGGACCCAAGAGGGTAGGAAAACCTCACTATCCTTGGGATTTTAAGGATGTGGTCCACTCCTGTTACTTCCAAAGCTTTCAACAAAAATTACAAGCTGACATTTGCTGAATGCTATTAGGTGCCCAAAGGTGAGCAGAACATTTTAGATGGACCATCTCATTGTATCATTCTAGCTACTTCAGAAGAGGAGACAATCATTACCCCCGTTTAACAGATGAGAAAACTAATGCTCCCAGTAAGTGTGTCGCATAAGGTGGCCACTGGCCGCATGCATTAACATTAAATACAATTAATAATTCAGTTCATCAGTCGCATGCACTAATCACAATTCAAGCATTCAAGAGCTCCCTGGGGCTGGCAGCCTCTGCATCAGACAGAATAAATATAAGATATTTCCATCATCGCAGAAGTTCGGCTGGACAGCCCCGGTCTAAAAGGTAGCGTGACTCGGCCAAGGTGACTGAGCTAAATGAGTGGCAGAGCTGAAAGAGGGTCCAACCGAGAGTAGAGCCGTACTCTTAACAACCCACTTGGACAGCATCAGAGATCCTCTGAGCCCGCATCCAACACATATTAATGGAGGGCCTACTATGTGCCGGGCATAGGCAAAAACCCGCTGTGCGAGGGGCTGGCTTCTGGCCGGTTAGGGGCAGGGAGCAGGGGGCCATCTCCGGTCACCTCCAGGACTTCCTTGCGCACATCGACGATCCGGAACCAGTGCCGGAGCTGGGGGAAGCCGTCCAGCTCGGCGTTGCGCTCCTGAAGGGCCACCTTCTTTTTGCAGGACAGCTGACGGCTGAAGTACTTCACCAGCTTGCTCTGTGGAGACACAGATGAGGACACAGGGCGGGTCTCAGAGGCACGGCCACGGGAGGATAAGCCAGCATCTCCCCACGGCACCCTCCCCGCCCGAACCCCAACCAACCCCTATTTTAAAGACTGGTTTAACTGCAGGGAGGAGGGGTACACAGGGGTGCCACTTTCTTGGGGGGCCTTTTGGCTGCAATCATGTATATTTCCACTGCACCGATCCTTGGACCCAAGGATTCCACTTCCAGGAACTCACCTAGAGGTGCCGTCCAGGGCAAGATGACTGTAAAAGAGTATTTCCTACAGTTCTAGTGGCAATGGCAAAAGATTGAAAACACCCTGAGGGTCCATCAGCAGGAGACTCATAAATGCAGGTACATACACACAAGGGAACTCTACGCAGCTATAAAATAAAACGCCGAAGCGTGCTATGTACTGACACAGAACAATCTCCGAGATGTGTTGATACATAGAAATACTCTCCCACACAATGTCTACGTTTATGTATCTTTGTAAAGGCCGACACTCTCTGGGAGGATTTCTAATATTCTAGGGAAGGGAAGAGGGGGGTGGGGAAGAGGGGTGGAGGAAATATTTTTTTGTTTGTTTTTATTTTTTTTATTTTTAATTGAAGCAGAGTCAACATACAATATTATATTAGTGTCAAGAGTACAACCTAGTGATTCAACAATTATATACATTTTGCAGTGCTCACTACCAGAAGCAGATAAGCATAGTGACTTTTGTCACCATACAAAGTTATTACAATGGTATTGCCTATATTCCCAATGCTGTACTTTTCAGGGAAAGAAGAGGTACAAACTTCAGTTATAAAATAAATAAGTCAAAGAGATGAAAAGTACAGCAGAGAAACATTTCATTGAAATCCTTTGTACTATGTGAATCTTAATTCACATGCAAATATTCACAAATTCATGAATACTTTTAGAATGAGTTGGACAAGAACTCATCCTATGAAGAGATGCCATGACACAAGAAAGGAAAACTAGTTCCGTAAAAACTAACAGCATTTGGCACCCATCTGTCACTTACAATGTATTTCTAAGGACAGTGCTGCTGTAGGGTTTTATCCTAAAGAAATAATTAAGAATATTTACAAAGCTTTGCTCTAAATTGAAAGTAGCCACAAAAAATTGAGAACAATCCAATTCTTCAACAATAGGGGATGATGCAAGTACATTACAGCATATCTGTATGATGGCATATCATTAAAAATAATGTATAAAATATGTATATTATTTATAGTGTACAAATAATGCATTAAAAATTTATAAAGCTGTATGTGTATAGATGCACAGAAAAAGCTTTGGGAGGGCATATAACAAAATATGAGCAGTGGCTATCTCTGATAGTAAGATTACAGGTGATTACGATTAGGTAGATGAATAATTATTAAGATTATTAATGAGATTATTAATAAATATTAAGATCATTGATAGAGATTTTCTCTATTTCTTCTCTACAGCAAAATTAGAAAATACAAGGTATATGTTATTACCTGCTTATTAATGGAAAAAATGTTTAGATGGGCTTGGCAACATTTCTTTCACACCAATACTATCCAGTGTCAGCAAGAACGAGAGAAACCATTGAGAATACCACCCGAGGGCAATTTGATTTTTGTCTCAACATTTTAATAGTCTCACTTTTAGGAAGCCACCCTACAGAAACACTTATATATGTACGTACATGGGATAAAGGCTGGCTCGTTACTGTGGCACAATAATTTTTAAAACTCGAAAAGGTAGATTGATACATATGAACTGGGGAAAATCTCCAAGATTTTCATATTCAGTTAAAAAGCAATCTGTGAAGACAGCATATACTATGATTATATTTATATTTTTAAACCTCTATGTGTGTTGGGGCGCCTGGCTGGCTCAGGAGGGGGAGTGCATGGCTCTTGATCTTGGGGTTGTGGGTTTGAGCCCCACGTTGGGTGTAGAGACAACTTAAAAATAAAATTTGGAAAACAATGTTTATTTTTTTTTTAAAAGATTTTATTTATTTATTTGACAGAGATAGAGACAGCCAGCAAGAAAGGGAACACAGGCAGGGGGAGTGGGAGAGGAAGAAGCAGGCTCATAGCAGAGGAGCCCGATGTGGGGCTCGATCCCGTAACGCCAGGATCACGCCCTGAGCTGAAGGCAGACGCTTAACCACTGTGCCACCCAGGCGCCCCTGGAAAACAATGTTTAAAAAGGTACATTCACTGGGGACGCCTGGGTGGTGCAGTCGTTAAGCGTCTGCCTTCAGCTCAGGGCGTGATCCCAGCATTCTGGAATCGAGTCCCACATCGGGCTCCTCTGCTAGGAGCCTGCTTCTTCCTCTCCCACTCCCCCTGCTTGTGTTCCCTCTCTCGCTGGCTGTCTCTGTCAAATAAATAAATAAAATCTTTAAAAAAAAAAAAAAGGTACATTCACTGAGGGGTGCCTGGGGGGTGCAGTGGGTTAAGTGTCCGACTATTGGCTTCAGCTCAGGTGGGGATCTCAGGGTGGTGAGATTGAGCCCCATGGGGGGCTCAGCATGGAGTCTGCTTAAGACTCTTTCTCCCTCTCCTTCTGCCCCCAACCCCTGGCTCTCTCTCTGTCTCAAATAAATAAATAAAATCTTTAAAAAAATAAAAAGGTACATGAACCAAAAAATTAAGTATGAATGCATTACAGCACATCCGCAGGACAGAATACTATATCAACTTCCCAAAACAAGGTAGATTTAGATATGAACCCTGTCTCCCACAGTTACCACTCTATCTACTCTAGTAAGTTTCAGGACAAAAGAGATCTCAGAATTATAACTTCTTCGCCACGCAGAAAAGAAACCTCTGCAATTAACAGCAAAATGGATCTCTCAGACCCCGAGATCATGCCTTCTCTTACTGGCAGTAAGCGTGCCTAGCAGGCTTGCTTCCTTTGCACTGATTTAAGTTGAAGCCTTATCAGTAATTGCAAAAAATAAAAGAACACATATAGAACCAGAGAAAGAGGACTCTACTATATAAGTCTTTAATTTTTTTTGATCCATGCCAGCATGTTGGAGTAAGAGGCGGCAACAGAGAGGGGCTAGAACCTTGGGCACCAGAATCAGGTTAACCTGGGCTCCAATCCCCACTGCACTCCTCAGCAGCCGAACGACCTCAAGCAAGTTTCAAAACTGCTCTAAATCTCGGTTTTCTCACCTGGAAACTGAAGGTTAAAGTGTACGTACTTCACAGGATTGTGGGGAGAGTTAAAAGGGATTATTATGCAAAGTGGTGCTGAATGCTGAGTGCTGAACTTATGCCCCATAAACTCACAAGCATTCGCCACAGTGTCCTTGGAGGGGTTATGCCCCAAGTTTACTAACTCTCAGTACCAGAAAAAGTCTTTCTGATAAATTAAAATTAATGTTTCAAAATATATATTCTTTAAAGAGCAAATGTATCCTTTCACCAACATTTAAAATGTACAAAGTTATACTGCAAAGAAAGGTACTTTTAGTTGGATTAAACTAAAAACTGCCTTCCTAATTCATTATTTAAATCTTGAATCTGAAAACCATAGGATTTAAATCAAAGCAACTTACAGAAATTGCTTAAAAGTAATACATGCTTATTTTATTTACAATATCTATAATTTTTGGGATTTTTACTGTCTTCCTCGGGCTTTTCACCTAAATAAATAAAGTTTTACTGCTTATTATTCTATGCCTATATATGCCCATGTTGGATTTCAAATACGGCAAAAGAAATAAGACTGTGATTTCTTGACATAAAAACAATGTGGTTTCTTGACTTAAAGAAACGAAGAAAGCAGTGTCAAAGAAACCCAGTAACATCGTGTCTCTCATACCTTTATTTTTTTTATGTTTTTATTTACTTAAGTACTCTCTACACCCAACGTGGGGCATGAACTCACAACCCTGAGATCAAGAGTCACATGCTCCCCTGACTGAGCCAGCTAAGTGCCCCAGTCTCTCATACTTTTAATTAAGGCTGCATTGTCACCGAAGATTGAAAACCCAGACTAAGCCCTGATGCTAAATGGCAGGAACCAGGGAGCCACAACGCTGCTCAAACACCCATTCTTGAATAGATCTCCCAAGTGGGGGTCACACTCGTAACTTGAGGCATGGCATTGAGTGACAATGGGTCACATAGTAAGCCTGTTCTCCCTCCAAATCTCTCTTCAGCCCTCTGACCATATATCAAGGAGACAGTCTCTGTCCAGTGATGCTATGTCTTTAACACCTTGCATGTTCTGATCTCTATAACAGAGAGCAGGACACAGACTCATAGCCTTGGGAAGGTAACAACAGTGAGCACGATGTAATGACACCACAGTTTTTGATTTTTTTTAAAGATTTTATTAGTCGGAGAGAGAGAACATAAGCAGAGGGAGCGAAAGAGGGCAGAGGGAAAAGCAGACTCCCTGCTGAGCAAGGAGCCCAATGACATGGGACTTGATCCCAGGACCCTGAGATCCAGACTAAGCCAAAGGCATCCCATGATACTACTGTTTTTATTGTGTTAATTTTCTTGACTGCCTTCCATTCGTGGCAAAGTGATACTAGTTTTCCATTACAATAGTTGTATAATGTTTATTTTTGAATACATGTATGTTTTTAAAGATTAAGTTGGTTTCAAGAACATACACAGGGGGCGCCTGAGTGGCTCAGATGGTTAAGTGTCTGCCTTCGGCTTAGGTCGTGATCTCCAGGTCCTGGGCTCAAGCCCCACGTGGTTGGGCTCCCAGCTCAGTGGGGAGTCTGCTTCTCCCTCTCCCTCTGCCTCTCCCCTACTCGTGCTCTCTCTGTCTCTCTCTCGAATGAATAAATAAAATACTTAAAAAAAAAAAAAGAACATACACAGATACAGTAAAAAGCACAATGGTGGTGTCAAACTAATGAGTTGGGGAAACACTGTTCTATAGAATAACATTCAAACTCAGACATTATGGGGGCTCAGCTGTAGTCCATATCTCCTTCATTTCCAGGCGATTCACTAAACACATCACCTCAAATGTCTCCCCTCTATGATTTTGCTCAGGCTCCCCCATCTAGAAGTCATTTCTATACCCACCTGTGGTAGATTGTAAAGATGCCCCGATTCCTTTCTGCCTCCTGCCTCCATACCCTTTGCAATGTGCCCTTACAATCAACTCACAAATGACGCAGAGTCTGTGCCCACAACCCTCCGATCAGTTGGCGAAGTTTCTTGCAACAACCAATAGAAAGAGGCTTTGCATGGTTCTACTTGCTGCCTGGGATCTGCCATGTCCATGAGAATGTGTCCAGGCTAGTGGGTTAATCAACTGAAGGAGGAGGGACCATGTGGAGCAACGCGAAGTCTTCCTAGACATCCCCAAAGCCGGCCAGCTCAGCTCAGGCAACGGCCAAGTGTTGCCCGGCTGTTGGCGGTGAGTGAGCCCAGCCAAGATCAGAAGAGCCAGGAATCTGCAACTGATCCCCAGATAGCACGGTCAACAAATGTTTATGTTGTCTGCAGCTAAGGTGTTTGTGGTCGTTTGTTATGCAGCATTACTGAGATGCACCGCTAACTGATGGACCACCCCATCAACTCCTAGAAGTCTGACTTTCTCTCCAAAGTCCGTCTCAAACGTCACCTTCTCCAGCAAGTCCTTATCAAATCTTCCCTGGCATTTTCTTTTTACCTACTCCATTATAACATTTATCACAGTTTTTTTCCTTGCATTATAATTGGCTAATAACAAACACATTGGAATTCTATATTTGGAAGCATCGATGAAATGAGAATAAGAGTAGAATTAAAAGTACCATTACTGAGCACTTCCACGTGCCAAGCCCAGGCCGAAGGGCTACCGCACATCATGTCCATGTATCCACACATTCCCAGGGGCTAGGTGCTGTTAAGATCTACATTCTACGGATGGAGAAATTAGGCACAGAGAAGTTAAGCCATTTGTTCACAATCACACAGCTAGTAAGGAGAGAGCTAAGATTCAATCCCAATCTGATTCCAAGGCCACAATATTGCAGAAAAGGTAACTTTATTTTAACCTTAATTATTTAACAAGCACATGTATATCTTTTCCTTGTGGAAAAAGCTCGACCATTTCAGATAAGCTCCCTCGGTCCACTCCCTCTAATGCTGGACGTAACCACTGAGACTAGTTTGGTGTCCATATTTCCCGACCTTTTTCTATGCCTCTGTGTATGTCCACACCTGTGTGTGTGTGCATGTGTGTGTGCATGTGTGTGCGTGTGTGCACGTGTGTGTGCGCGCATGTGTGCATGTGTGTAAACTCTGCAGCATAGTAGGATGTGCAGGGTTGTTTTTTTCCCATAAATTGTATCTTACTTCTTTCACTCAGTAGCAAGCCTCGGGCATCATTCCCTGATAGTTCATACAGATCTAACTCATTCTTTTTAATCTTCTGCATGAGGGATTCCTTTGATACCGGGGTCAAAAGCCCAGGATGTGAGCCATTCTGTGATGGCTGCTGGGGGCGCCTTTGTCGGCTCTGATCGAGCATTTTCAGGAATAATAGCCATGAGAGCAGCCACCATTTACTAAACACTTGCCGTGAGCCTGGGGCAGTGGGACGAGTGCTTTGAATGTGTCCGTTCGTTTTTAATCCACGCGACAATGCTGGCTGTGAGGCTGCTACTCTGAGCCCATTCCGAGAACAAGAAAACTGAGGTGTCAAGAGGTTAAATCACGTACCCAGATCCACAAAACTACTGAAGCTGGGGAGCCAGGGCAGGAGCCCAAACTCCCTCCACACCTGGGAGTTGTGGATGCTGCACTGAGGTGCTCACGCGTCCTTCCCACTGAGCGGGAAATCCAAAGTCGGGCGTGGACCCCTCCCTCATCCTGCGAAAGCTTCCAGGTATTGTGGGAGAAATGAGTTTCTAAACCCCAGTTTCAAGGCTTTGGCAGGTTATGTCCACTCCCTGAGCCTCTACTTTCTTATTTGTAAAATGGGCATATACCACCTTTCCTCACAGGCCTGCCGAGACATCACATGAGATGCTGTCTGTGCAGAAGGCAGGCTGAGCCCTCCTCTGACACAAACACCATGTCCTGACTGTCTGTGGAGGGAATGCTTGAATTCCGGGAGGTGTTTCCAGCATCACCCGGAGACTGGACCTACATCTGCCAGGAACCAAGAATCAAGGGGCACCTCCACTATGATGCATTAGGAATGAGAGAGAGAGAGATGGGTTCAAGAAGCAGATGGAATAAGGAAGAAAGGCAGGGAGGGAAGCCACAGGACCGGGGCTTCCCCTCGAGACAAAAAGAGAACAAGAGTCACTTTTCAGGACAACAGCACAGCTAATCTGAGCAGGGAAAAAACCAGAAAACTGCCCTGAAGCTGGACTAGGTAGAGATCGAGGAATACTCCCCAAATGGGACATATTCTCCCGGGAATCGGCGGCTTCCCCCACCAGGTGCCCAACACTAGTGGCGTCGAATAATCGCAGCTGGCAGCGAACAGGGGTTCTCCCCCAGCCAAACACTGTGATAAACACTTTTGATCAATTGTGTATTCACTCTGCACAGCGACACTGTGATGTAGGTCCAACTACTGCCCCCATTTAAAGTTCAGAAAAAGTTAAAAGTTAAAGTGCATCTCTGGGTTACCATAGGGGAGATTTATTTGCTTATTTCTGTGCATGTATATCTTATAATTTTTCTCTAAGTTGGAATGACTTATAGGATAATTAGTTACAAACCTCATGAAACTCAGACACTTATCAACAACTAAGACATGTGGGACACGGCCAATGTCAGCCAATTCATTAAAATAAGTTCTAGATTTTTACTGCAGTTCATTTTTTTTTAAGATTTTATGCATTTATTTGTCAGAGAGAGAGCACAAGCAGGGGGAGGGGCAGAGGGAGAAGCAGACTCCCTGCTGAGCAAGGAGCCCACTGTAGGACTCAATCCCAGAGTCCTGAGATCATGACCTGAGCCAAAGGCAGACGCTTAACCAACAGGACACCCAGGCGTCCCTGCAGTTCATTTTTAATGCATGCAACAATGCTAGCTGTGAACAGTTCATATAGACACCACATATATGAAGATTACATGAAATCATGTATATAAAGCACTTAAACAATACCTGATATATACATGATATATATATCTCATATATATATATATATATGTACAGTGTCAACCATTTCATTAAATAAGTTTGTATATAAAAGTTTATGTATGATCCTATATTATACATTTGATAATTATATATAACTAAACTATATATTACTATATATATGTTATACTTAGTATATATTTTATATAGTAAGTATATAGTGTGTGTGTATATGTGTGTGTGGGTGTGTGTGTGTATATATATATATATACATATAAATATAATATCAGGTATTCTGCTAAACATTTCATATACATTATTTCATTTAACCTTTGCAACCCCAGAGATATCCCCATTTTACAGATGAGGAGACTGAGGGCAATACAGCTTTAGCTGCTCTGCAAGGTATCAGATAATTTTACATAGAAGCTTCCTCTTTCTCCAACAAGCTTAAGCATTGTGATCCTTGGACAATAAAACCGGGACAGAAACCTAGTTCTGGAACTAGGGGGAGCAGCTCCCTTCCCGGTGGGCTCCCGCGGGCGGCAGGCATTCACTGCGTGGCTCCAAGGGACAAGACTCTGTCCAGGGCCCTGGGAACTCAAAGAGCAGTCTGCACCCGTCCAGGCCTGCAGGGGCTCCCAGAGGGGCAGACGAGACAGACATACAGACACGAATCACGAGGCCAGAGGAGAGGAGCCAGAAGAGCACCCAGACTTCAGCACAAGCACCAAGGATGCAAAATTAAGAGAACAGTCTCATAGAGAGCAACTTGTCATGATCACAGGATGAGAATGATGGGAGTTCTGTGTTTATTCTAGGAGAAGCAAGACCTGCCATTCATTCATTTACTCTGCGTGTGTTCATGTATATGTGTGTGTTTCAAGGTGCTGTCTAAATACCAAGAGCGAGTTATACA
Source organism: Ursus americanus (assembly GCF_024610735.1). Classification (NCBI taxonomy): domain Eukaryota; kingdom Metazoa; phylum Chordata; class Mammalia; order Carnivora; family Ursidae; genus Ursus; species Ursus americanus. The sequence continues at coordinate 11,735,868 of NC_142156.1, read as the reverse complement.
AAATCAATCACACATCCTCCCTGCCACAGGGCAGGGCTGTTCAGTTATTCTAGTGTGGCCTGAAGACACGTGCTCTGAAGGCTGTGAAGGCCAGGCTCCTTCAGATTCGTACAGAAATCGAGAGCATTTAGTTACTCTGATAGCTATTTGACACAGTGCTTTTCCGTCCATTGAATCTAATATCTTCAAAGTGAGGCTTGTATTTTGTTTGGATATTCGGTCCCCTTCATTTTCCCACTAAATCGTTTTATCATACTTCAGAAAAGCATTGGCTACAAAGTGCCAGGAAAACAAAAAAGCTGGCTCTTCACCCCAGAGGGTTTGAAAGGCACTGACCACCACACTCTGGGAATGTCAGCGATGAAGCTGAATCCCCCTACGTCACTAAATAAATTACTTTCCACAATGGTTTCAAGGATACTGCCTTACAAGAGCACTGCAGCAATGCTGAAGTGGGTGTTAGACTGGTACTGGCATGCTACAGATGGGAAACTGAGGCTCAGAGCCATTGGAATCCTGCCAAGGTCACAGGACTAACGCAGCACCAGGTCAGGATTTGAACTCGGGGTCTGGTTCCCAGTCATGTGCCCTCTTCGCGATAGCTCTCTGCGGAAACACAGGGTCCAAATGGCCTAGAGGTCAAGGTTGAGAAGCACAATTGGAAATGGGTCTTTGTATGTCCTCACCCTGCCAGGTGTCCTAATTTATTTTTAGGTCATCCTCAATTCAAGTCCATGCAGAGCTGAACTGCAAAAGGTCCAAAGGTTCCACCTTCAAGTGAAGAAACGCAGGGCTCCTGGAAATAGCACATCCATGCTGAGCCCCCCACCTGCCCTTGCCCTGCCCGTTCCCGGGTGCAAAACAAGGTCTCTGGGCCTGGGGTGGGAAGGATCCCAGGAGTCTTGGGAGAGAAGGAACCCAGATATGTAGTTCTCCAACTGCACACCAGGGGGCAGCCTGGCACCTTCCACCGCAGATGGAAAAATTTTTCAGACCCTCCTGGATCTGAGCATCCTCAGTGCCTTATTACTGTACTCCGTATTAGCATGATGGTAAATTTAGCAGCATAAACAACAAAAAAAAATGTTTAAAGTCAAGACATGTGACAGAACTATAAATAATCATGTCTGAAATCTCTAATGTGAAATGGGGAACTTTTCACTGAAAATCCAAACCAAGATAAACCCTGAGACTTACGGGCAAGCCCCTGGGGTCCAGTTTGCTGAGCCCCAAACCATCACTGCTTAGGTGCTATTTTGTTTTGTTTAAATTTTTTAAGTAATCTCTACACCCAACATGGGACTCGAACTCACAACCCAAGATCAAGCGTCACATGCTCTCCCAACTGAGCCAGCCAGGTGTCCCTTAGATACTATATAAAAAAAAAAAAAAAAAAAAAAAAAAAAAAAGCTAAAGCAGAGTGTATGAAAGCTGGAAGGGAGGGCAGAGCAGACTGAGGATCTTCTAAGTGATGTGTCACAAATCATCCCTCCTGTGAGGGACTCACCTCCCACCCATTCTACACATGAGGAAACTGAGGCTCGGAAATGGGGCATAACTAGCCTTACAATCCTACAGATGAAGAGGCAGACTCCACAGCGCCCTGTCCCCCCTCAGGGCTGCCTGTGGGCAAACACCCCACCGACCCTGCCTTCCGGCAGGCAGGCATGGGCTCGGAGCAGAGCTGAAGCCGTGAACCCACAGCGCCCCCACCTCCGCACTTCTTCCTCCTGCCCAGAGCTCTCTCCTCCAGCTGCAGACACAAATGGCACTTTCCTACCCTTCGGGTGCCACCCCTTCCCAACCGCTCTCCCCCTCCCTGTGTCACCATCACACCACCCTGCTTTTTTCCTCAGTAGCACTTATCCTTAGCCCACAAATGATCCTGTTGATTGGTTTCCATGGTTACGCCCCCCATCAGCACCATCACACACACACACACACACCCATCAGAATGCCAGCTCCAAAGAGCAGCACAGGCTTGGCCCCCAGCGTGCAGAGCAGTGCCTGGCACGCAGTCAGTCCTCGGGACATTTTTCTGGGTGGCTCATCAGAGTTGGGGGGAGGGCCAGGCCTCTCCCAGGAAGTCCCAACCCCTTTTCCAGCGGGCTCTGCTCGTTCAGAACCGGGGCTCCGGCTCTGCGGCCAAGGCTCTGAGTTCCCAGGGCTGTGGTGGGGCCCAGCCAGCCGCCCGACGCCTTCCCGCGGTTGCCAGGGCGACCATTGTCATAACATCCCCTGGCACTCAGAGGGGCCAGCTGACAGGGGAGAGAATGATTTGACTCGCTCACGTCTCAAGTAACCGACCGATTTGCATCCACAGGCAAATTCCCTGCTGGGGGCTGGAGGCTTGGGAGATGGCACCCTTCCTCCTCTCCCTACCCCAGATCCGTGAGGGTGGCATCCCTCAGGCCAAAGCAGACAGGACCCACCAGTCTGGGCTGTCCCCCAGGGATACTGGAACCAAGCCCAACTCCCTCTTTGGAAAAATGCCCACTGCACAGGGCTTGGGGGAAAAGCCCTCAAGGCTGCTGGCCACTTCTCCTTTTCTTTACATTACTATTGCTAACGAACATTACAAACAATGGGGGGGATTTCACCGATTTAATGAGCACTTACTAGATGCCAGACCCACTGGTAACTTTCTCACATAGTCCATTATTATAATTTTAATATTTATGCTATAACAAAACATGTTGGAATACAGTAGCATATTTACATACTGTATAGTATATATTCAGACGTAAACCGTAGATAGGAATTCATAGACAGATAATACATAATATAATCAGAAATATAATAGTATGTATACTATATAGTATATATTTCTAATGATAAAACTGACATTTGTTGATACTTCTTATATGCCAGCGTACGCCTATTTCATCATTAAGTTACTAATGATGTTGTTATCACTACACTATTATATAATAATATAGTCATAAACATAATCATAGCTAAGTTTTACTGAGCACTTACTATGTGCCAGTCATTGTGCTAAGTGCTTCATTAATATTTTATCACATATGCGCACGATGGGCTAACAGCCCAATTATCCCCATTATCAAGATGAGAAAGGGGAGGCACAGAGGAAAAACGCAACCTGCCTGAAAGTCACATGGAAAACAAGCAGGGCCCGAAATTGCCCCCCGAGCCTGTCACATTCCTTGTTTCCACACCACACATTAAAGTAGTCCAACTTAGCTTTTTAACACCCTCGGGACGGTGTTAAAAATACACATGCTGAGCCCCTGCTTCCCCCAACCCACACGTGCGGAATCAAATACACTTGGGGACAAGGGGGCTTCTCATTTCTTTTAAACAAGGTCCCCAGATAGTTCTGACAAAGGCAAAAAGTCCAGAACCACTGGCTTCGGGTTTTTTTTATCACTCGTTACCACTGCAGTGCCAATTAGGTGATCTGATTAAATTAATGAGTCTTGAGGGGCTGAAATTCCAGAGAGGGCAGTGTCGAGTGATGGATGTAGTACCAACAACCCTAAAAAGGAGGCAAAGCAGCAGCGAGAAAAATAAGATGCAGGGTCCCCTAAGGCAAATTTAGGCTGGGCACAGGTGTAACCACTCCCAACCTTTTTGGAACGAGGTGGGGAAGGAGGGGGGGGAGGAAGAAGGGGCAGGCATTGCACTAGAGGAAGCCTAGCTGGGGAGGAAACAGGCAGAAGTTCTGGCGTGCCATGTCTGTGTTCCCTGGACAGCTGGGGGGACAAAGCTAGATGCAATTAGTAGTCAAAAACATCTGTGGAGGGTCTGCCCTAAGCATATGTTGCCTTATTATCCACTGCCTGAACTATAGGAAAAGTAGAACTAAGACCCCAGAAATAAAGACCAGATGCACCAGGGGAAAAAAACACAGAACACACATGCACTAAAAGTAAGTCTCTTTGGGGCAACTTCTTCACTTTGACTATAGGAGCCTATTCTGTCCAGAGCCACATAGCTCAACAGACCAGCCACTCAGCACATCTGATGATGTACAGGGAAATTAAAATGAACTAAAATTACCTGAATATTTAACATAGTGAATAAACAGGGTTAGCGCATCTTATGGCACCACTGACCAAAAATCCAGAAAGCAGGAAAAAAAAATTCAGAAAGCATCCCTCAGGGTCATTATGTGATGTCAGACGGAGAATTCAACCCCAAAAAAATGTCATTAGAATTTGAGCTTAGAATTGTGTGAGACAAACTAGTTTCCTGAATGGGTTAGCACCTTTAAGTTCTGGGAAAATCTAAAATGAATAATAGACATATTTAAGATAATTAAACCCACAGTATTATTATTTGCATGAAAGAGTCCATGCCTTTGGAGTATTTATTTTCTATTCTCTTAAGGTTTTAAATCATTTGTCCAGTTAAAGTAAGAATTCACCTTTCTGGTTTGAAACATGTCATTGAATAACTGATTTAGACGTGCATTTGACATTGAAATTGTATTCAATTTATGTCCACTATTAGGAAGTGGCTTAAGGCCCAGCATATTCATGTTTGATTTTTTAGATTTCTATGTGCTATGTAAATAGTTGGGAAGGCTTGTCTATCAACAGTTGGAGTACTTCAAAAAAAATTCCTGTATATCAAGTTTATAAATACAGTTTATATTGCTTGGTGATGTTTAATGCACTACAGTTGTCAGTGGAAGCAAAGATGATGCAAAACCCCCCGTGTGTGATTGCTGAAATTTGCTAGGTCCACACAAACAGAACAATACTGTATATACACCGAATTAAAAGCACAAGGAGAGGGGCGCCTGGGTGACTCAGCCGGTTGAGCAACCAGCTCTTGGTTTTGGCTCAGGTTATGATCTCAGGGCCCTGGGATTGAATCCCTCCTTGCTCAGCAGGGAGAGTGGGCTTCTCCCTCTGCTTGCTGCCTCCCCTGCTTGTGTTCTCTTTCTCTCTGACAAATAAATAAGATCTTTTTAAAAAATTGCAGGACTGCCTCAATGGAAAATGCAGGCTCCCCAAGGACACGAGGCATAGGTATATACGAAGCAGATCTGAGTGGGAGAGGTAGAGAACAGAGCAGGGAATACTGGCCGTGAAATTTACCCCAGAATGAAGAGAATCCATAAAATTCTTTAGGAGGAAGCACAAAGACTATAAATGCATCCAGTAATCCCTCTCCATTTTATTTTATAAGGCTGTAAAGGATTTTTGCCAACTTCTCAATATTACGGTCACCCTGACCCCCCACTCAATACTGAGCAGCTTTGGGTGGGAAATCAGGGAGCAGTTCCTGAAAAAAATCAGCGATTTTGAATTTTTTTTCCCCAGTTGGTAAATTTCGCACACACAGGAAAAGATTCTGACCCCAAAATAGAGCTGGAAATTTTCAAGTTAGCCAGAAAATGGTCCAGCCAAGATGAACCATACAACGTCACTACGTCCTAAAGACTAAAATCAAAGTGGGGGGCCCGGCATTCAACTCCCTGCTCGGCAATTAAGTTGCTGTGGGACCTCTCACGGACTCGTTTTTCTATCCATTAAATGAGAGGTTAAAAAATGGTAGCTCTCCAGAGTGACTCTACATTCAAAAATTCCAGGATTATTCCTATAGGTGACGCGAATGGGGGAAGGGCAAAAGTATCCTTTGTAGATTTATGCTAGTCTCCGCTTTGCAGGGCAAGGAAAAGCATGTTTGTGTGTCTCTGTGCTGCACCTGGGACCTTGGCAACAGTGTTCAGAAGAGAACACTCACCAGACAGGTGGGGCTCAGGGTTGGGGCGTGAGCTTCCAGGTTTTGCATCGCAAGCAAACAAAGTTCCAAGCAGGGAGACTCTCACACACATGCCTACCATGGATTAGCAAAGGGAAATCATAGAGCAAGAAGAGTTCCGAGCTGGGAGTTGCTCAGAAGACCAGGTTCCCATCTGGCTTTCTCCTCATTCAGCCAATCACTTAAGCCAGCGCTTTCCAGTAGACCTTTCTGTGGTGGTGGCAATGTTCTATATCTGGGCTGTCCAAGATGGTAGCCAGAGGTCACATGTGGCTGTTGAATCCTTAAAATGTGGTTATTGCATGTAACTGAGGAGCTGAATTCAAAGTTGTATTTAATATTCATTAATTTAGCTTTAAATAGACACATGTAACTGACCAGTGGCTACCATCTTGGAAGCAAGATGTCAATGTTTCTCCATGGCGTTTCTTCTTCCAATTTTCCTCCCCCTCAGCAAAAAGCCATACTTAATCCTTTCTATTTTCCAGGTGTGTTTGGGGTTGAATAAAGGGATGACTACAGAGAAGTGAGGATTTGCTGAGAGAAAGTCCCTTCAGAGGTGTGAAGTGGTTCTGTCAAGCCAAGCTTGGGCCATTCTCCCACCAGATCTCACTGCAGTCATGGACAAGGCCCAAGGTCCTGAGAATGTCACCCAAGACCTTCCTTTCCCATGGCCTCAATGCTTTCCATTTCTCCCCAAAAGATGCATTCCATAGATTCCCGATGCACAGTGAGTACCATCCAAATGCCTTACTCTGGCCTGCAGGGCCCTGCCCACTTCTCCCCCATCATGAACCCCACAACCCCTTACCCCAAGTCCACAAGAAGACCCACTGAATGAAACTGTGGGAGTGACACGGCAGTGAGTTCTTCACAAGGTGATTCTGATGCACGTTCTGGTTTGAGAGCACCTGTTCTAGACCCTTCTGTACTTCTGATTTGACCTCCCTGCCTTTTGACCTCCTGTTTATCCTTCAAATGTTCACTCTCCTTGGAAGCTCTCTTCCCTACTCAAAAGTATAATTCACCACCCTCACCACCTAAACCACAGTGTTTATGCTTGCCACCTGTAATATATTCCCTCGTATTAGGGTTATTTATATTCATGTCCTGATTCCCCCACCAGATTTTACGTATCAAAGAGGAGGGGACCTTGTCTTTGTCATCTTCACGTTCCTCCAACTGTGAACACAGTGGTTTCCCCTAGGAAATCATTAATCCATACAATGGATTCACGAATGAACGAAGGATGTGCCCACATGAACAAATGAAAGGGCTTCTCCATGCACAAAACCCACAGCTGCCTCATCGGTCCTGGGATTGGATTCCCAGCCTGGACTCCCAATTACTTTTTTTTTGTTTTGTTTGTTTTGGTTTGTTTGGGGATGCGGAGGGGGTTTGGTGAAAAAGAGATACAAACACAACAGATTGGCAACTCCAACCATCTGCTACTAACCTAGCAATGAGGTTGTTGACGGCAGAGAGAAGTGAAAAGCTACTTTCCACAGAGAAAGACAGAGACAGAGATTCTTTTCCTCTTGTGTCCCTTTTTATATGGTAACCGTGCTACCACTGTGGCTCTCCAGCCCCTGCTGTCCCATTCTTCCCAAGTGTCTCCACAGCTAAGCAGGCTCCATGTTTCAGACTCTTTACGTATCTTCTCTCAAACCAACAAGGTTGGCCTCACTGTCAATGGACTTGATTGGCACAAGTCTAGCTGGGCAATGGCACAGCTGACCCCAAAGCTGCAGTCCTTCCACAAGCCATGGCAGCCAGTTGAGTTGGTAAGAGATGGACCCAGAGGCCAAGGTTGTGGATTCAAGTCCAGCAAGGTCAGTCAGGGCTATGTGTCTTAGAACAATTTATATCCATATCATTTAAGGTCATGAGAACAGAGAGAACAGAAGTCTGAATAGCTTAGGGGGCCCCACCCTCTGTACCACAATCCTATTCAGGGCCCCTCTAAGGGGATGTTGTGGTGTCCTGTGCACACTTAGAGGACACACATTTCCCTGAAATCCCAGACGCAGCTACAGGCCTCAGCAGGAAAACACCAGGCAGCTATAAAAGGCCAGACCACCTAAAGAGGAAAGCACCTTGCAGCTCCCAACAAGGCCCCGCTCTCAAGGAGCTCATAATGCAGAGAAGTGAAGAGGTACATACACAGCTCCTTCACCTGATCACAGGGGGCAGTGGGTGCCACAGGCGAGGCATAAGCAAAGTGTTCCAAGGATGGAGAGATGACATCTGGGAAGGACAATCTGAGATAATTCCCTGGAGGAGATGACATCCAAAACAGGCCTCGACAGATACTTATAATTTCCTGTGTTCCAAATCACCATTCAACTGCCCCCTACACACCAACAAACACACCTACACTGGCTTCCACGTGAGCAGACAGGATGGAAGTTTGAATTAGATGAATCTTAAGGTTCCTTTCAACCCTGGAATCCTATGATTTCAGAGATCTGGGACCTAACTATTCTTCTATCCACCCATTCATCCACACAACCATTCATCCTCCATCTGACCATCCACTCATCCATCCATGCAACCACCCATCCATGCAATCATCCATCCACCATCTGTCCATCTACCCATCCATCTACCCATGCAACCATCTGTCCATCCACCCATCCATCCACCCATCCATCCATGCAACCATCCATCTGCCATCTGTCCATCCACCCATCCTTCCACCCACCCATCCATCCATGCAACCATCCATCCACCAACTGTCCATCCATGAAACCATCTATCCATCATATAAGCATTTCACTCATGGTACTTGCTTAGCACCATATAATGAAAACACAGGGAAGCCAGGATTGACTCCCATTTTGAACACGACTGATATCATAGTGGGCACATCATGCTATGTGTAGCTGTTACATCCAAGTGATATAAATTTCTATTACCACTCTTAATAAGGTTAGTTTGTAAGCAAACACAAAGAATAAGATAAGATAATGTTTTCAAGTGCTTCTCATAGTACCTGGCACACAGACAACAATGAATAAATAGTTGATTTCCTGCAAGTGCCAACCACTGTGCTAAGGCCAGGGATAAAATGGTCAACAAGGCAGACTTGATCCATGTTCTTAGGGACTTCTATTTTATAAGAAAAAGAGATGACAAGTAAGCAATAAATAAGATAACCACAGACTGTGATAAATGCTATGACTGCAACAAAGAGCTTAGAGCCCATAACAGGGAAGGATGGTTTGATAGCTGGACAGCCTAAGAAGTCTCCCTACAGAGGGGGCCATGTGGCCATGCACATTCAAAGGTCCTGAGGTGGGAAAGCACTTGGCATGTTTTAAGAACTGAGAGCTGGAATATCATGGGTGAAGGGAAGAGGAGATGAGGTCAGAGATACAAGCAGGGGCCAGCTCATGTAGGTCCCATTACAGTCATGGCAAGGAGGTGGATTTCACTCCTATGCAATGAGGAATTGCAGAAGTTTTGTAAGTGCGGAGTGACATTATTTGATAAAATGGGTAAAAAAAAATCTCATTTGTCCTGCAAAGCAACTTTGTGAGGGGTACTCCCGGCAACATCATCATCAGGCCCATTTTACAGAGGGAGTGAGCGAGGCACCGGTTGTTCCGCCTGTTCAAGACCAGTAATTCTATAAGCCACCCAGCTACCCAGCTGGGCCTCCTCCTGCCTCTAAATGGTGAAGCCCCTCCCACAGAAGACACCTTTGCAATAATCCTGAATCCCACAGCAAAACAACACAACAGAAGAGAGAAGAAAAGAAGGCATGAGACCAAGGATGAGGAGAAATCCCGTCTCCAGTGAAGCCTCTGCACGAGAGGTTCATTCATGAGCATGGACTTGAGCTGGGATGGACGTTATGCACTCCGTATCAGAGAGCGAAACCCTCAACTATGCCAGCTGCCACTAGAACTGAACATTTCCCTTTGAGAAGGGAAATTTCTGAAATCCCATTGCTTGGCGTGGTGGGCACACCTGGCATCCTGATGGCCAGCCAGGCCCACATCTACGGTTTGCACCAAAAGGTGATAATCAGAAGAGAGGTCATCCGAAATGCTGTCTCCAGCTGAGGAAGCACACTGCCTTCTGTTTCTGCGGGTTGTGCTCTTCTTCGTATCTTTATGGAAAATAATCTAGCAAGAATGACTGAAAACTCAACGTCTATTTCCTTTGACATCTGCGGCTGTTGTAGATCGAGTAGAAAGGAGAAATGTCAAAAGGGTACACTGAATGGATTTCTGGACAGCCCCACTTGGGGAAGGGGGCCCTAGAACTCACCTCCCTTCTCTGTCACCCTCTTCTCTACTATCTGCTCTAGTCCTTCTCTTTACATTAAAGCCTCCCCAGCAATGGTGGGGGGCAGAGGTCGCCGCAGCATCTGCCACGGAGAAAAACTGTACATCACTAAGGCCTTTCTGTCCTCCTTCACGAGGTGCAGAAAGTAATGGCAAAGGAGGCCCCTGCCGGGAGAAGGGAGGACAGGTCCCGGCTGGGTGTCCTTGCACACACGACCTACATGGGCCTTGGATTCCGCTGCGATGGGCACAATCACCATAGCCCTGCTGGATGCAGACAGGGAAACCCAGGCTCAGTGAGACAAAATGAGTCCTTGGGGCTGACCCAGCGAAGAGGTGGTGCAGCTGGACAGAGAATCTGGGGCTTTCCAAAGAAGGTTGTAGTCGTCACTGCTGCCTCTATTTAGCCAGTGGGTACCACACTCTGGGCATCATGCTAAGCACTTTATGTGTGTGCCTCATATAATAACATGCACAACAATCCTATGAGGTGGGTACTGTGATCCATCACATTGATGAAGTGGACAGAGAGGTGAGGCAGTTTGCCCAAGATCACACAGCCAGGAAAGGTGGAGCAAGGAAATGAAAACAGAAGGTCCAGCTCAGGGCCCAGGTACCTAACCACTAGGCTATCCTGCCAGGGCTCTCTCTGGGGAAAAAAGTGTGTGTGTGCACGTAAGTGCATACATTACATATATGATATACCTATAATCACACATGCCTGTATACATATAATATATAATATACGGATTACAGTCGGGGCACCTAGGTGGCTGAGTGGGTTAAATGTCTGCCTTTGGCCCAGGTCCTGATCCCAGGGGCCTGGGATCCATCCCCACCCACATCAGGCTCCCTGCTCAGCGAGGAGTCTGCTTCTCCCTCTCCCTCTGCCTCTCCCCCTGCTCATGCTCTCTCTCAAATAAGCAAATAAAATCTTTAAATATGTGTGTGTGTGTATAAACACATATTATACATATAATATGCATTTATATAATATGCATGTTATACATAATTTACACACACAAATAGATATGTGTAATTATTATATATATATATACATATATATATATATATCTTTTTTTAAAGATTTTATTTATTTGACAGAGAGAGACAGCCAGTGAGAGAGGGAACACAAGCAGGGGGAGTGGAAGAGGAAGAAGCAGGCTCCCAGCAGAGGAGCCTGATGTGGGGCTCAATCCCAGGACTCTGGGATCACGCCCTGAGCCAAAGGCAGATGCTTAACGACTAAGCCACCCAGGCGCCCCTATATATTTTTTTTTATTTGTCTTTGTTATATATATTTTATGTCATAAACATCTACTATCTGGGTTATTTTAAAAAATAGGGTTATCCCCTAGGAAAGAGAAAGAATATCTTGTCTTCTAAGAAGAGGCAGGGACTGGGGGGGGAGGGGCCGGTGCCCATGATGTTTACATGAAGGCCCAGTTTTGTCAAAATCCAATACACACAGGGCACGGAGTATAAAGGCCAGTGATCAATTCCTAAGAATCCGACTTATCAGTGGGATGCTCCATTTTAGGAACTAAAGCCCTTATTTTCTTAAAGATTTTAGTTATTCAAGAGAAAGAGCATGAGTGAGAGAGTGAGAGAAAGCATGACCAGGGGGGAGGGGCAGAGGGAGAAGCAGACTCCCTGCTGAGCAGGGAGCCCAATGCGGAACTCGATCCCAGGACCAAGAGATCATGACCTGAGCTGAAGGCAGCCGCTTAACCTACTGAGCCACCTGGGTGCCCTTAAAGACCTTATTAAAAGTGGCTTCAACAGATTTATCTTTTAGTTTCAGAGCAAGAAATCCAGAAGCACAGTGGCTGCCAGGAGTGGTCCATTCAGTGGCTCATGGATAATATCAAGGACCCAATGTACAAGACACAGTGACTTCTGTCCTATGGGCACAAAATGGCTGCAGAAGCTCCGACTTGACAAAAAAGCGCACAGCATTTTCTCCAATGCATCCCTGAATGAGACCAACCTTTGCCAGGAGCCCTCCCCCCCTGAGACTTCCACAGGGAGAGGAGGGGCACTTGGCTACGGTCAACCCATCACTGAAAGGAGAATGTCGTTGGCTTAGACCAGTCCTGAGTAAGCTGTTTCAGGGCACGCTTCTCAGATGAACAGGAACAAAATCAGAGTAGGAGTCAGGAAGCAAGAAGGAAGGTGCACGGCTTTGGAAAGGCAAATGAGAGTGTCTGCCATACTCGGTGCTTGCCTCAAGAAAGGCTGAATGTTTGGGACAAAACTTCCAATGATTTGCAGCCTCTTTTCCAGCTCCAAATAACTTCTGGCCTAAAATCCCTATTGAAGATAACTGTAAAACCACCAACATTTTTTTTTTTTTTTTTTTTTTTTTTTAGCTTTCATTCAGATGTTTGACCTTTGGCTTTTCCCTAGGGCACTTCCAAACTTTCCACCAGAGGTCAGACCCAGCCTGGGAGGAGGCTTCTGGGAAAACTCAAAGGGAATCAATGCTACAAATAAAAGCTTCCACCATATCAAAAGTATGTTCTCCAAAAGGGCAGATATTGTATGATTCCAGTTAATACAAGGTACCTAGAATAGTCAAATTCCCAGAGGCAGAAAGTAGTTTAGAGTTTGCCAGAGGAAAGTGGCCGGTAAGGAGTATTAGCGACTGCTTGTGTCTCCCCTAAATGCATATGTTGAAGCCCTAATCTTCAGTGCGATGGTATCTGGAGGGGGCCCTTTGGGAGGTAACTAGATTTAGACGAGGTTGTGACAGTCGGGCTTCCATGATGGGATAAGCATCCTTATGAGAAGAGGTAGAGAGGGACCTGCGTGGCTCAGTCGGTTAAGCACCAAGCTTTTGATTTTGGTTCAAGTCATGATCTCAGGGTCATGAGATCAAGCCTCATGCCAGGCTCCACACTCAACAGGGAGTCTGCTTGGGATTCTCTCTCTCTCTCACCCTCTGCCCCTCCCCCTGCTCTCTCTCTCTCTTTCAAATAAATAAATCTTTAAAAAATAAAAAATAATTTTTAAAAAAAGAAGTGGAAGAGCTATCCTCAGAAAGATAAGAGACAACAAATACTGCCAAGGATGTGAAGAAAAGCGAAGCCTCGTGCACTGTTGGTGGGAATGGAAATTGATGCCATCACTGCAGAAGACAGGATGGAGGTTCCTCAAAAGATTAAAACTAGAACTACCCAATGAGCCAGCAATCCCACTTCTGGGTATGCAGCCTTGGGAAATGATATCACTATGTCGAAGAGATACCTGCACCCCCACGATCACTGCAGCATTATTCACAACAGCCAAGGTATGGAATCAACCCAAGTGTCCATCGACAGGTGAATGGATAAAGAAAATGTGGTGTATACACGATGGAATACTATTCAGCCCTAAAAAAGAAGGATAGCCTGCCATACGTGAAATACGTCAGATACTGTATGATTTCACTTATATGTGGGATCTTGGGGGAAAAAACTCATAGAAAAAGATCAAATTTGTGGTTACCAGAGGCGGAGGGTGGGGGAGTTCCCAATTAAACCCTACACATTCTTATCACAAAGAAAAAAAATGTTTTCTTTTGTATCTTTATGAGATGATGTATGTTATTTATTGGGTTCAAGTCATTACACTGTACCCATTAAACTTATATGGTCTGCATGTCCATTCTATTTCAATAAAACTAAAGAGGGAAAAAAAAAACCAGGAAGAAATCCACGCACACTCTGTTTGCTGTGTGAGGACACAGAAGGCCACCATCTGCAAGCCAGGAAGAGGGCTCTCATCGGAACCCCACCCTGCTGGTTCCCTGATCTCGGACGTCCAGGCTCCAGAACCATGACAAAATAAATTTCTGCTGACTGACCTCCCCAGCCTGTGGTGTTTTGTTAAGACAGCCTGAACTGACAGTGAGCTATTGGTGAATGGGTGCAGAGTTTCAGATTACGATGTCAAGAAAGTTCTGGAGACGGATGGTAGGGATGGTTACACAACAGTGTGAATCTACTTACTCCCACAGAACTGTGCCCATGAAATGGTTAAAATTATAAATTTTATGTTATTATATAAAACATAATATTTTACCATAATAATAAAAAAGAAAGGATATGTCGCCATGCCCATTTTACAGATGGAGACACCGAAGCCCAGTCAGGGCCCTGCATGACCTGCCCAGCATCTCCTGTGCAACTTGGCAGCAGAGGAAGAATTGGAACCCAGGTCACCCAACTCCAAGGCACTGGACAGGGACAATGCCCCCCTTCCCAGCTCAGGTGCCTGTTCAAACTCGGGTTTCATGGGGAAGGAAAATCCAAGCATGAGAGACAGTTCACCAGCAAAGGAAGGCAGACCTCTTGCGGGTATTATTAGCAGGGGGAGGTGGCCAGCTGTGGAGGGCACCAACTGTGTGGCTTTCACAGGAGAGGAACCCAAGGTGAAGTGAGGGGAGCTCGTGCCCACACATCTGGGCAGCAAACTCAGCAGTCATGGTGGCCTAAAACTTTCCACCAAAATCCCCATGTGCAGCTACTTAGCTCTTGGGGGCGAATTAACGCGAGTCCCCAGGGCTGAGATTTTCCATGTTTAGCTTCAACCCAGAGGAAAATTTTGTTAGAAAGTTTAAAGGGTGTGACTATTTTTAAATGAGACATCAGGCCACAGTGTCAGCATACGCACGAAAGTAAAAAGGCTGGCATCTTGCCTCTTTTTCTTTTTTCTCTTTTTCCTATCACAATTCAAATGGCCAAACTGCGAAAGAAAGTAAAGATAATTAGTCCTTTGAGTCTACCCTAGGCCAGGAACTCGCTTTACCCTAAACCAGTGGGTCTCAACTAGAGGTGATTTGTGGTTCCCAGGAGACAACAGGCAACGTCGGGAGACATTTCTGGTTGTCACAACTTGGTGGGTGGGGGACAGGTTGCTACTGGCATCTAGCGAGTAGAGCCCAAGCATGCTACTCAACGCCCTACCATGCACAGGACAGCACCTCCTCCCCTCAACCAAGAAGTATCCAGCCCCAAATATCGATAGTGGCGAGGCTGAGAAACCCACTCCCAGGCCAACCGTTCTCCAACTTGAGCATGTATCAGAATCCCCCGGAGGGCTTATTAAGACAGATTGCTGAGGTGGGAGGATGGGCAACATGGATGAAGGGGAGTGGGAGGTACAGGCTTCCAGGTTCTGGAATGATTAAGTCATGGGGATGAAAGGCACAGCACAGGGACTATAGTCAATGGTATTGTATTGGTTGTCTGGTGACAGATGGTAGCGACACTCAAGTGCTGAGCGCAGCACAACGTATAGACCTGTTGAATCCCTATGCTGCACACCTGAAACTTACATAACATTGTGTGCCAAATATACTTAAATTTTAAAAATATATATTTTCCTTCAAAAAAAAAAAAAAGTAGATTGCTAGACCCCTGCACTCCCCCAACCCCAGAGTTGTGATTCAGCAGGTCTGGGAAGATGCCCAACTTTGCATTTCTGACAAGTGCCCAGGTGATGCTGATGCCACTGGTCCAGGGACTACATACAGTGTGAAAGCACTGTCTTGGGTTATCCTCACAACAGTCTGGGGGCAGCGGCACTGTTCTTGCTATCTTACAGATGCAAGATCTAAGACTTCGAGGGGGGACAAGTGTTGTCCAAAGTCACTCCAGCTATTACCAACAGAACCAGTATTCAAACCCAGGTCTGTACAATATCCAGCCTATGTGCCCATAGGCTTCAGTGTTCAGCCAAGTGTTCTCGGAGCCCAGGATGGTACCTTTCCTTTGCGTTGTCTCCAGCCACACTCATTCTCTGTCAAAGGAACTTGTAAGTTTCAGACTCGGGCTCAACCTCAGAATTCCACTATAGTGTTCTCCTGGAAACATGGCTTATAAATCTAGTCTTTTCAAACAAGATCACCATTTTAAAAATCCTCTCTGTGTTAAAGCCCTTTGCAGGTTCTAGAAACTTTTTATAAAAGAAATATTTTATCCATGGTTTCATGCCCAATTAACTTTATATAGAGACCCCTCCCTCATGCTTCATTCAGATCCATTTTACTGCATTTGAAGTTGTTTATATATCCATAAACCAGAGTGGGTTTTTTTTTTTTTCCTCTTCCCACTTGGATCCACCCTGGGACATTTTTCTGCCAAACCTTGCATCACACTTGAATGGTGTAATGGAAATAATGCTGGACTGGGAGCCAGGAGACTTGAGTTCCAACAGATGGGAAAAGGAGGTCTCAAAGTGGAATATTGCAACATCCCATCTTCTACCTCGAAGGGCTACTGGATTCCCTTGTTGACGAGGAATTACCACTGGGTCACCTTGCTACGTGGTTAAGCACTGTCATCTCTCACTTGAGAAAAGTTAAATTATTCAAAGGCTACAGGAGAAGTGTGCAGGGCAGGGGACATGAGATTCCTACATTCTTAGCCCAATAGTCTCAATTGCTAGAGCTCACTTTTTAAATTAGGAATGTGTTGTTACATCCGAAATGATTTTTAAAACATTGGTTGGGGGAGAAGAGGAAACGAGAAGTGGCTAACCAACAGGGATAAGATCTCAGTTATGCAAGGTGAATACCTCCTTGAATCGGCTGCAACCATCGTGCCTACAGATACCTAACAGCACCGCGTTATACTCTTACAAGCGGTTAAGAGGGTGGATCTCATGTCCAACGTCCTTACCACCACAAAATTTAATAATTTTAAAAGGAAGATGAGAGCCAAAGGGGTTTTTTAAAAGCATCAGCTTATATGTCCTTTTAAACATATATGTTCTAACTTACGTTCTTTTTTTTTCTGTTTAAAATTCAAGAATAAATTAAAAACAACTTCCCACCCCCCAAAAAATAAAACAATTGGCTTTTTTTTTTTTTTTTAATTTCTCATGCCTCCCAGGCTGAGGGCTCTCCTCACAACACAATATTCCCACTTTTTCTATTTCTTCTCTTCAGGATTCTTCCTATTTTGTTTCCCACCTTTCAAGATTCTATCTTCTTCATCAGCCTATTTCAGACTCTTCCAAGCATTTTCTCCTACACTGGCTTCTGTTCAAGGATACACCTTCCTCTACACATGGAGTCAGCAAACTAATGCCCAAAGGTCAAATGTGGCCCTCAGCCTGTTTTTATACATAAAGTTTTATTGGAACACAAACACACCTACTAGTTTACATACCGTCTGTGGCTGCCTTTGTGCTACAACTGCAGAGCTGAGTTGCTGCAATAGAGACTACATGACCTGAAAAGCTTAAAATATTTACTATCTGGTTCTTTACAGACCAGGTTGGGGGCCCCTGCTCTACATACAAAAAAGAAAAAAAATCAACTTCATGAGAAGTTGCTTGTAAAGTGAATTTTATCAAATAGTACTACATCTCTACTTCACATGCAGGACTATGGCAGTCTGGTCCCTGCCCCATAATCAACAAAAGACAGGACACACAGCTGGGCTCAATCATTTTTTTTTTTCTGAAACAAGTTAATGAATTGCTAATAAAATTTAAGGAAAAACTGGAATGAGATTTTATGTAAACTAAAAAAGCCTTTCCAAAGAAAGGTGATCAAGTGTCCAATGAATTAGTGACTCGGGTTCACTGTCCTCTTCTGTAGATGGGAACCAACACCCTCCACTCTTTGTACTTTGCAGGTTTGATGGAGGCTTGTGACCTTGAACACATCACATAACCCCACAGGCAACAACACAGTGCTGTGCAAAAAGCATCATCTCTGGACTCAAAAATCTGGGTCCAAATCTAGATGGACCACATACCAGCTGTGTGATTTGGGTTCCATCACATTACTCTCTGAACCTTGTATCTTCATCTACAAGCTGACGTTGCTATCATCTACTTCAAATGGATTGTTGCAAGAATTACGTGTGATACAATGAGATCACACACAGTAACTAAAAGTACCCCAGAGTGGGTACTTCATGAAGTATCTGGAGGAAGGCAAAGGAAGGGCTGGGGGAAGGATGAGGACGGTGAGGCACTCACCCCCAGGTGTAAAACTGAAGAGGGCACCAAAAAAAAAAAAAAAAAATCAACCAGTAATCAAGATGAATTCTATTTTAATGCAATTAATTTTGAAATCAAAATTAAAACTCTCCCCCAAAATCCATGAAGAACAAACTTTCACAATTTTAAATAAAGACAGGATTAAACTGTGACAGGTCTAGCAGAGGGAGGCAAGTCGTGCAGATATTGGGTCACAGCCTGTCTCTACAGAAAATGTTGATATGTTATTTATCATGAATTTTTGCATTAATTTCGATTTTTAAATATTACATTAAAAATGATACATCTTGATCATTGACTTTTTCTTTTTCTTTTTTTTTTTCTTTTTTTGCCCTCTGCCCCCTTAAACTTTGCACCCAAGGGGACTGCCTAGTCCCAGCCCTGGGTGGAGGTCTACTAACAGCTTCATTTGCACTAGAAAGTTCTCCCGGCCCAGTGGTTCTCAAACCTGGCTCAGTACATGAGACTCAACTAGGGAAATTAAAAATACAATCATAACAAAAGCAATGCCTACACTCTATCCCCAAACCAATTAATCAGAAGTAGAGAGGCGGTGGTGTGGGCACTTGGTATTTTTAAAAAGTTCTCCAGACTACTTCACACCCACTAAGGTGTCTATAATCAAAAAGAGAGACAGTAACAAGTGCTGGCGAGGATGTGGAGAATTGGAACCCTCGAGCTCCGCTGGTGGGAATGTAATATGGTGCAGCCAGGGTGGAACACAGCTTGGCAGTTCCTCCAAAGCTAAACATAGAGTTACCACATGACCCAGCAATTCCACTTGGAGGGATATGCCAAGGAAATTGAAAACATATGTTCATACAAAAACTAGTACACGAATGAACACAACAGCACTATTCGCAATCGCCAAAAAGTAGAAACAGCCGAAATGTCCATCGGCTGAGAAATGGGTGACCATGGGCACAGCCATACAATGGAGGACTATTTGGTCATAAAACAGGACCGAAGCACCGGTGCCTGCTACCACGTGGATGAATCTTGAAAACGTTATGCCAAGGGAGAGGAGCCAGATGCAAAAACCCACATACTATAGGATTCCATTTTGATGAAACATCCAGAATAGGCAAATACAGAGGGACAGAAAGTAGATGAGTGACCACCAAGGGCCGGTGGGAGGGGGGGAGGGGAGCGACTGCCAGTGGGCATGGTGTTTCCTCCAGGGTGGTGGAAAGTTCTGCAATTAGATTGTGGTGATGGCTACACAACCCTGTGAATATACTAAAAACCATCGAACTGTACGCTTTAAAAGGGGGGATTTTATAGGATGTGAATTATACCTCAATTAAAAAAAAAAGTTCCCCATGTAATTCAAATACACAGCCAAGGGACTTAGTCTCCATCTTTATAAAATGGATACGCTGGTAGTTGGATCAAGGTCAAGGCTCCACTAGGGTTCAGAGGCAGAGAGCTTGACAGGGCAGGTGCAGTGCCAAGCAGGGCTGAGACACTTCCCCCACAAAGCAGGAGGTGCTAGAGGGGAGCGGTTTCCTGCCCTCTGCCCTGTTCCTCTTTGCCCAGGTCAACAGAGATTGGTGCTCGGCTTGGGGGGCAAGCAGCACCCACACTTTCGTTATCAGGAATTAATGCCTCATTAGTATCCATCTCCCAAGCTGTAGCAAATGCCAGTTTCAAGCTACATTATGCACAGCAGGAATGATCTGGAGGAAAAAAAAAAAAGTCCAAGGCATGGGTGCCAAGGAAATGCACGTGAACTAAGAATAGCTTTGGCACTCCGCATGCTGTGCAGAAGAAAGGTGAGGAGGTTGCTTTCCCTGACCCAGCAAGTCTGAGATCTCTGCTTCTTTTAAGAGAAAAAGAAAGCACTCCAGTCCGCCCAGCAGCTTCCATTATCAGGCGGCATGAAAGGTTGACTAGGAAACCACACCAGCTTTGCAGTGTCCAAAAATACAATCAAAGCCTTGCCAGCACCTCCCGTGAGTCCCATGCAAGGGGCCGCGTTCTGGCTTCCTTCTGTCTTCGTGCCGTCCCCGTTACCTGGCTGAACAGACATGCCTTTGAGGTAGCAACGGCCTTCAGAGGGGAGGAAAAATTCTCCCCCCGTGGAAATCCCCTTTGGTACAAAAATAAGCACTGGGTTGGTAATTTTCCTATTTTTTTTTTTTTTTAACGTGAGCGAGGTGACTTGGGTGCTAGCTGTGTGCAGAGTAAGGACACCTGCTGATGCCAGATCATGAATGCAGCAGAAACCACCAAGCAGATCTCCTACAAATATAATGGGCTCAAGTCCCCACATTGTTGGGAATACAGTTTTATTTTGCAGTCTCCTATGAAAACACCCCCGCAGAAGTTTCAGTTGGCTCGAGAATATGTCCACCCACACAAAAGGGTTGGCAGTCTGTTGTGCACACCGTGTGCGTGCGTGTGTGTGTGTGTGTGTGTGTGTGTGCTCACGCATGCAAACACTCCCATGTTACACTCCGCTCAGCAACCTGACACCTCTCCTGGGTCGCTTCCTGCAGACTCCAGCCTTCTGCACATCAGCCACCTGCAACCAGTTCCCCACCTTGAGGGTTAAGACACTCAAATGCACTTCAAAGGGGTGATGGATTGTGAACGCAGATACCGATGGTCAAACCCCCACCTCTCCACAACTGTCTTAGCGCAGAGCCAAATACATCCCACTTCAAAAGTCCTCCAGCCTGAGAAGGGGTTAGTGAAGCTTTTCTTTTTCCACTTTCTTGAAGAAAACGGTAGGAGGTTTTTCAGGGGCTGTTTTGCCTCCCGGAGTCTTTTTGTTTGGGAAGGGTAAGTCCTACCTAAAGTAAATCCCTGCTCAGAAGCGGGAAGCAGGATCAGATGACCTCAGGCTCTTCCTTCTGTGTAAACTCTGGTTAAAAGTCCCTCCATTTGAGGTTCCTCAAAAAGCTAAAAATAGAACTACCCCCCAATCCAGCAATCCCACTCCTGGATATTTACCCAAAGAATACAAAAACATTAATTCAAAGGGATACATGTATCCCTATGTTTACAGAAGCATTATCTACAAGAGCCAAATTATGGAAGCAGCCCAAGCATCCACCAACTGATGAATGGATAAAGATGTGGTGTAAATATACAATGGAATATTACTCAGCCATTAAAAAATAAAATAAAATCTTTCCATTTGCAACGACCTGGATGGAGCTAGACAGTAAAAGGCTAAATGAAATAAGTCAGTCAGGGAAAGACAAATACCATATGATTTTACTCATATATGAAATTTAAGAAACAAAACAAACGAGCAAAGGGAAAAAAAGACAGAGTGAGGCAAACGAAGAAACAGACTCTGAACTCTAGAGAACAAACTGATGGTTACCAGAGGGGAGGTGGAGGTGGGAGAGGGGGGCGATAGGTGATGGGGATTAAGGAGGGCACTTGTGATGAGCACCAGATATTGTATGCAAGGGCTGAATCATATATATCGCACACTGTATGCTAACAAACTGGAATTTAAGTAAAAACTTTATTTAAATGTCTTCCTTTTCATAGGACCTTGATCCTATGCATCCCGACATCTTGTAAGCAGATTATCTCAACCATTTTATAAATGTGATTGGTATATCATGGACACTTAGCATGTGATAAAAACATAAAAATCTCTAATTACCCCAAAGCCACATGTCCACCCACTCCCCACACCTTTGAGCCACAATCACAAAATAAATTGTAAATGAAGTCCTGTGAGAAGTTAGAGCCCATGCACTGATACCAGAGTGTTTTCCCCAAGGAGTCTGTGGTTGGCAGAATTCTAAGATGTCCTCACAAACTGTTATGACCTTGTACAAGCCTTGCCCTTCACGGGTTGACACACTGGCAGAACATGTGACTTGCTTTCTAACCAAAAGAATATGGCAAAGGTGATGGGACGTCCTTCCCATAATTAGGACTCATTATATAAAACTCCATCTTAGCAGATTGGAGAGAGAGACTTCCCTGCTGGTCTTGAAGAACCAAACAGCCATGTTGTGAACTGCCTACAGAGATGGCCATATGGTCGGGGAACTATGAGCAACTTCTAGGATGTGTGGGTGGCCTCCAGGCAACAGTCAGCAAGAAGTTGGGGTGCTCCATCACAAACCTGCAAGGACATACATTCTGCCAGCAATGTGAATGAGCTCACGAGCAGATTCTTCTCCAGTCTAACCTTCAGAGGAGAACGCAGCCCAGCCAACACCCTGACTACAGCCCTGGGAGGCTCTGAGCACAGGACCCAGCCATGCCATGCCTGGACTGGTGGCCCATGGAAACTGTGAGGTAATAGATGTGTATTGTTTTAAGCACTAAGTTTGTGATAATTTGTAGGCAGCAATAGAAATCTAACACAGAGGCCCTTAACTACTTACTCAGAGGTTTACTGACCCTTGCCTAATATCCAATCCAGAGGCTTATTGACTCTTATTCAGTACCTAAATTCAGGTGTATATTTTTCTGGAACACAATGAATAAGAAACATAATACTAATAAGACACACCCATCAGGTACAGACCCTATATGAAAGACTCTTTGACTACAGGCACAGGCTCTCTTAGTCTAGCACACAGTGAGTACTCAAAGAACATTTAATGGATGCCTCACAAGAAAGGCAAGAAGAACAGAAAATACACATAAAATGCAAAATAATAATGACTACCATTTATGGAAAATCCAGCATGTACCAGCCACAGTGCCAGGGACTTTATATCCATACACGTTTCATCTTCTTGGTAGGCATAGCAAGTTGGTTATCATTAGTACTACCAATTGGGTTTTTGAGATGTCAGATAGGGAAAACCAACCTACAACCTGTAACCCACTACTTTTTATTATCTTTCATATCATTAGAATATCAGCATCATGACCAAAACCCATATTTAAGAATGCACCCAACACCGGGGCGCCAGGGTGGCTCAGTCGGTTAAGCGGCTGACTCTTGGTTTCGGCTCAGGTCATGATCTCAGGGTCCTGGGATCGAGCCCCACATTGGGCTCCATGCTCAGCGGGGAGTCTGCTTGGATCTCTCACGCGCTCTCTCTTTCCCTCTCCCTTTCCCCCACAAAATAAATAAATCTAAAAAAAAAATGCATCCAATACTGATAAGTTTTGAGTCCACTGGTATTAGACTTTACTATTCACTATGAAAAGCAAATGGGCTAGGCTGGCATATGAAGTGGACCAGCTCTAGCTCTGGGCTACACGGATGCTTGATCTGACACAGCAAATTCACATGCCTCCAAACCAACAGTGATTCTGGCAAAAGCATCTTTTCTCTTCAAAGTAGCTCTTAGAACAGCATGGCAAGACATCAAATCATTAAGACCAAAAGATGGTTTCATCTTTCCCAGCAAAGAACCTGTTGGCATAATAAATTCAGAAGCACCAAGGGCTCTTCCAAAAAAAGTCAGCTTGTGAAGAGACTATCGTCATGACAAACGTTCAAGAAGGAAAGAGCACATCATGGGGTCACTGAAGTGGGGAGCAAGGGCTCGGGGTGAGGCAAGTGAGTCACTCCCCCTGAGTGCAAATTTAAGGGGTACCAAAATATTTAGGAAGACAATAAATAAATAAATAAATAAATAAATAAATAAATAAATACACATTAAATATACAATGCAACAATAAAAATATACAAAAATATAAATAAAATACACAATATTTGAATGCAATCCTTTTTGAAATCCAAATCAATGCAAAAAAAAATTCATGATGAACAAAATATTCAAATTTTTTTAAAAGGCAGTGGTTGGTTGTTCATTTTAAGACCCTGCATGACCGTGCAATGGGAATTGTCCCTTTCAGTCAGCCAGCAGTTCCTAAACCCACAAGGTCAGCACGTCCTCCAGTGGGCAGGTTTATGAGGGTTGACAACAGCATGCAAACAGACCAGACCATGCAGGGCTTTACATATAGTCATGTGTTTTGACTGCAGAGCTTTGACTAACTCTCCCGCTTGGCTCAGGATATGGGAAGATATTTTGATAAAAGTGTATAGAGGCACACACTTTTCCTTTTCCCTCCTGCCCCAATAGGGCTCCACTCAGCACTAAGGAAAACTGTCAAAACTACCTTTCTCCCGGCCCACATTGCATGGTTGAAGACTCCTATCTTCATAAACACTAAATAGACAAATATAATGGACACCATTTTGAACTCAGTTTGCAAATTTGAAAATTCTGCATGTAACGAAGCATGTCTATGCTTGCTTGCTAAAAGTGAATTACCAGGAAAGGAAAAAGGGAATCTTCAGTACAAATGTCAAGAGACTCCTATTATAAGATGTTTCTGCTAAGCCACTCCCGATGGAAAAATTCCTCCAAAGCCTCCACACATTTACAGATTTATCACAAACATATACTGAACAATGCAGAGGGGTCAATCATTGTCTCTGGAGTCAGATTGCTTGGATTCAAATCCTGACTACCACTTATGAGCTGTGTGACCTTGGGCAAGCTCCTTAACCTCTCTGAGCTGAAAAAATAGAGGATAATCCTGCTCTCTACTTACAGTGTTGTTGTGAGGATTTAATGATACATTTAAAGCACTCCAAACAGAGCCTGGTGCAGAGTGAGCCCCTGACAAGTGTGAGCCGTGTGAATCAGGCCAAGAGCTTGGTTTTCATACTTAATACATATTTATAAAGACATTTCCCTTTGATTTTCTTTTCAGTTACATTTGTCACCAGTTTTGATAAAATTATAGTGAAGAAAGGCTACAATTTATAAATAAAGCACATCTAAAAATAAGGGTTTGACTTACATCTTATGATTCTCTAGGGTCATAAAACAGGCCTGGTCAAAAGCTGGCTGGTTTATACAGCTAAGGGACAGGAAAATGTGCTTTCTATCCAACAGTGCAGTGGCAAATAGTGTAGAACTGTAGAGTTGCCAGATTTAGCAAATAAAAATAGAGGACATCTAGTTAAATCTGAATTTCTGATAATAGTTTTTTAGCATACGCCCCAAAGATTTCATGGGACATCTTTAACCAACCAACCAAACAAAATCATTCATTGTTTGTCTGAAATTCAAATGTAATGGTTCCTCCTTTATTGTACCAACCTTATCTAGGGGCAAACAGTTCAAATATTCCAGTCTAACCTCCACGATGTCACTGTAGGAGAATGTGTGTATTCTATAGAGCTAATGATGACCAGGACAATAACCGAAGGTTACATTTTGCTTGAGCATTTCTGTTGAAGGGGGCAAAAAAAAATGATTCTTTGAAATAGATACGTTGAAAAAAAAAAAACCCTTTGAAATGCTTTGTGGAAAATGGTTCTCATGCTAGCCCCTGGCAGAGCGATCATCACAAGCCAGGGAAAATCACTTACAAGGTATAGGATAGTAGCCCCCTTCCCCAGGCCGCAGGGTTCACTGACAGGACACAAGCACAGGGGAACTCCTCTACTTGAGAGGGTTCTTCTGCTACATTCAGTATCTAAATACATTGAATGAGGCTGAAATTCAACGGATGGGATTACTGTGGGTGCCCCGGATATATACACGTAGTCTCATCTGTTCTCAACCAACCACATGGAGACCGAAATTACAGAGGAATTCAGAAATCCATCCCATGCCATTCATATTAATGTTTTCCACCTCAACGTTCTGCTTAAATGCAGGCTGTCTTTAAAAAACCAGAAAACAGATTTTGGTGGCATTATAACCCCCTTCCTCTAGTAAGCATATGGGGGGAGGGGGCTTCTAGACACTGGAAGGAGGGAAATACTATTATTCACATTTATAAAAGAAGAAACATTGTTTAAGGATGTCTAAGGGCTTAGCCAAGGTCCCAGAGCTGCTAAATGGCAGATCCCGAACTCAAACCCAGCTCTGTTGAACCCAAAATGATGCTCTCAGCCCACAGGCCAGTGCTTTTTCCAGCCTTACCACCTGCTTACCATCTTCGTGACTTTTGCCCCAGCCACTGCTGTTTATTTAAAATCAGTGATTGTTACTTCCTTAAAATTTATATTCAAGTTAATGCAGACCTACTATCATGACTCATGTTAGCCCTGTCATACATAATAATATCTGAGAAGCCATCATTTTGTTATGGTAGTTATGTATTTTCTAACACAAATAAAATGGACCATGTGGTTATTAAAATGCAAAATGTTTTGCCCACATGCCACACCCCAGCCCCAAATCCGTGTGTACCTCAGTGGTCAGGGCACCAAACTCTGGGATGCTTGGAACACCAGAACTAGAAAAAGCAATGCAGGAGGCAGGTGTTCAGAGGAGGAAGGAGAAAAAGCTTGTGCACTTCATAGGCTATGTACCATAGCTATGGTACACAAGCAATGAAAAATTATGCAGAACCAAGAACTGCTGTGACTATATTCCCTTCCCAATAAAGACAGCGCCTTGTAGCAGAAAAACACATTATGCTGAAGAGCTAGGTGACAAGGGTGGGAATCACAGCTCTGCTTTTGCCTGGGGACGAGACACAGAGCATAACAAAAGGAAAATACTAAATAAAATAACCACAAAGTAGGAATCATATGTCCTTGTCCTTCTGAAGAGATTTGGACTAAATTGCACCAAGTTCCCCTTTTTCTGATCTGATCCCATGATTTAATTTTTTCTAATTTTATTTATTTATTTGACAGAGAGAGAGAGAGTGCACAAGCATGGGGAGAGGGCAGATGGAGAGGCAGACTCCCCACTGGGCAGGGAGCCTGATGTGGGTCTCCATCCCCAGACCCTGGGATCATGACCTAGGCCGAAAGCAGATGCTTAACCGATTGAGCCACCCAGGCACCCCCTGATCCCATGATTTTAAAAGTAGGGGAAAAGGGGGCACCTGGGAAGTTCTGTCGTTAAGCGTCTGCCTTCAGCTCAGGTCATGATCCCAGGGTCCCAGGATTGAGCCCCGCATCGGGCTCTCTGCTCAGCAGGAAGCCTGCCTCTCCCTCTCCCACTCCCCCTGCTTGTGTTCCCTCTCTCACAGTCTCTCTCTCTGTCAAAGAAATGAATAAAGTCTTTAAAAAAAAAAAGTAGGAAAAAAAATAAATACATCAATTAAAAGTAGGAAGATAGTATGTAATAGTAACAAAAATGGCAATAGGGATCACGATCATAGTTAACATTCATTCATTCATTCCACAAATATTTACAAGGACCTACAATGCACAGGCACTGTTCCAGGGGCTGAGAACACATGGATGATATACATTTAAAAATCACTTGCCAGGACTCTTGGGTGGCTCAGTCGGATAAGCATCTGCCTTTGGCTCAGGTCGTGATCCCAGAATCCCAGGATCAAGCCCCACATCAGGCTCCCGGCTCAGCAGGGAGTCTGCTTCTCCCTCTGCCCCTCCCCCTACCCATGCTGTCTCTCTCCCCCTCTCCCAAATAAATAAAATCTTTAAAAATAAATAAATCGAAAATAAAAATCACTTGCCATCAACGTATAGAAGCGTTGAATCGCTATATCATACACCTGAAACTAATATAACACTGTATGTTAATTATATTGAAATTTAAAAATTTTTTACATCACTTGCTTTCACACAGCTTCGACTCTGGGCAGGTATAAGCTTTGGATGTGTCCATGATTGTCTCACTGACTCCTTACAGCAGTGGCTCTCAAAGTTCAGAGCAAATCATATCCCTTGGAAAGCTGGTTAAAAACACAGAGCCCCGGCCCCACTCTAGACTTGCTGATTCAGTAGGTCTGGGGTGGAATCTGAAAATCTGTATTTCTAACAAGTGCCCACGCGATGCTAATCCATGCTGCTGGTCGGGGACCCCACTGCCCCTCAGCAATTTTATGAGATAGGGACTTTTATTTTCCTCACTGGACAGATAGGGAAACTGAGGCTCAGAAAGGCCAAATTACTCCATCAGGTCAACACAGGACGTGAAAACACCAAGATTCATGCTTTGTTCTTTCTGACAACGTCTAGGCGATCAGCCATTGCGATCCGTCTTTGTTTGGGATGGGAGTTCTGCCACACTATTCGGCAGACCGAACAGGTGCACTTTCTTTCAGCCAGAATTTACAAAATTCAAAGAAACGAGTCCTCCATCCTGTGAAGCTGGATGTGCCAGATCTGAGAGCCCAAGACGACACTCGGCAGGCACCTCAGGTGAGATCTGGTCTCCAGGTGAAGGCACAACAGCTGCACCTCTCTCCCAACACCCTCTGCTAACTAATCTGCAGGGCTGGATTGACGTCAGCCCCAATGGAAACTGCTCTCCTGCCCTGACCTGTTTAGAGATTAAGAGAACACAGAACACAGAGAGAGAGAGAGAAAATATCAGAAAAAGTGAATGGAAAAATCTGCACGCAAACCAATCACCTCTAAGAGTACAAGGTTAAAGTAAGTTGACCTCACACCGTTTAGTCATGAAATGCAAATGAAGAGAAATTAATGTGATCGCTTTCCAGAAATATCTGGAGGGGGAATTTTAGCCACATCTTTCTTGCATTTTTTTTTTTTTAAGTCTCCTTTTTTCCTCCTGTAAAGCTCTATAACACTGACTTCATAATTATCCTTTCACTGACCCTCTTCGGGAGCTGCCAACTGACTGAGAAGGTATTCGATACAATCACACTACTTGTCTTCTAGAAAGAGAAGAATCAAGTGGAGGCTCCTGGTGAGAGCTGGAAAATACTGGAAGATTCAGGTTGGCTAAAAGTGAAGTGATAATGAGTTTCCAAGAAAAAAGAAGGTAATAAGAAAGAAGAAAAAAAAAGCCCTCTGGGGGTGGGTATTTGCAAGACAGAGTGGTTGACAGCAATCAATTTACAGCACCGTTTCAATAACTTCAATTTGTATTTCGTGTTGAAATGAAAATGATTCATAATGGAAAAGCAAAGCACAGAACTGATTTACATGAGTTTGTCATATATCCATTTTACATGCATTTCCAAATAAACATCAGTCACGAATAACTAGAAAACTCATCAACCGTGGCTCCGTGGATGTTTTGTTTTGTTTTGTTTTTTGCAAGACTAATTATTTACCGAAGTTTAGCTTTCTTCTGAATTACATTTTCAAATCCGCCGGTCTGTTTATGGACTGAGGCCGCTCTGTGAGAAAAACAAGCCTTCTGAAGTCTGAACAAATGTGGAAATGCACACCCACCTTCACCTTTAAGGGACATCATCAAGGCAAAATATTCCTAAGCAACCAGCCGTAGGGGTAGAACCGTAAACAGAAGCCAAATATGAAAGCTGCCCTTTCTACTTACCTGAAGGATGTCTTCAGTGTAGCTCTTAAGTATCACGATGACCAAACACATAAAGACAATAACTCAATCTTCGGGATTTGAATAGAGAATCCATAGAGTTCTGAGGTCAGACAGACATCAACATGCGCTCTGACTCACACAGGAAAGGGGGAGCATAGCCTACTAAGGCACCTACTACTGTAAACAAAAAAACCTTCTACCACCACACAGGGAAAAGCTATCTGCTTGGAATAAGTCACACCTGGGTTTCCAAACCAAGTTGCAGGATATTTGGTTCAGGCCAAGGTAGCTGAGCAATGAAATGTCCTATTTGGTTCCCATATTTGATTCACTGCGGTCCATCACTATATAGAAATATTGCAACTAAAAGTGCAGCCAACCCAATTTTGCAGGTAAGGAAAGTGAGACATAGAGGAGGGGCAGGGCATGCAAAGCCGAGAAGCAAGTTATCCCAGCACCAAGACTCATACTTGGCCTTGACTCCCAAGGCCAATATACATGGCCTTATACTCGTGGTTTTCAAACTGGGTTCCATGGACCCCTCAGGGGTTCCATGCAGAGGCTAGCAGGCAAGATTCCAATACCCCCAACAGTTTTAACCTAGCAGCTGTACTTTACCTACTTCATAAGATTTCACTTAGGGAAGAGGGACTCCACAGCCTGAACAAGATTTGCACATCATTTTCCTACCCCTATCCATGGTTGTCTTTTATAAAACAAATTCCCTCCCTACCAGGTCTAAGTTGCCTGACATTGTTTACCAAAATTATGTGCTAAGGCCTCTACAGGTCCCCTTCCACAGCTCCCAACCCCAGCTTCTATGTCTTTTAACTGGCTTTATCCTCCAGCACAATTATCTAAGATGCCATTTCCCCAAGTGTGGTGTGTGCACACCTGTTACTATCAGGGAACATTGTAGCTGGAAGGTGCATAGGGCATTACAAAACCCTGAATCACATGGTATGAAAGTTGCTCCCTTTTCTAATTCTTTTGCACTTACATCAAGTTCATACCAAGAAAGTCTCAGTTTAGTGCTTAACAACTCCCCAGTGTTTGCTGATCTCCTTCTAACCAAAAAACGGCTTCAATGTCCTTATTTGTAATAAGAATACATGACTCGTAGGATGGCTATGAGGTTCAAATCTGAGACTGCGTGAAAAGTGCTCAGCACAGTGCCTGATACAGAAAAGTCCATGCTGGCCAATGGGATTTTGCTTTGTACTTACTCCTGCATAAGGCTCAGGAAAGCAGGGTTGAATAATGCCCTGGCCCTCAAAGGGCATGTCCCCAGCCATGGCATTATTTTTTATGGTATCATAATTTAAACTTACGTCGCTTTTAGAAAAGCTTCAAGATTTCACAGGATCCCTTGTAGACAACTAGAGAAATGTTCTGAGTAGCACAGGCAGGCCCAGAGCTTCACCTGTATGCTCTTATTACAGGGCATGGTGTTATATAGCACTGTGGGATTCTTAAAAGGAGCTTCTAGAGTGTGTTGCTTTGGGAAATCTTTCTTCAAATGTCAATTTAAAAGGCAGGCGTGAGTCTAGCATGAAGCATAACATAGTGGAATCCTAAGAAAAGAGGTGGACATCTGTGTGCTCGTCTGTGCTGCCTTGTCATTAATAAAGGGAACGATAGCATTCACAAAGACAGAAGGGCTCAGTGTCTCCTACAACTGATCATATTTGAAATTCATTACCAGACACCCCTGCCATATAGGCCATATAGGACCCACTAGAACAAATGGTTGTAGTATTCACTACTTTGCCTTTAAGATACCATGTGTTTCTCTGCCTCCATGAATCAGTTGTGCCTGATGAACTTCTATGCATCCTTCAAAACCCAACTGAAGGTTCTCTCATCTGTTAAATCTTCTCTATGGTAGATTGTATTATTGACTGGCAAACATTCTCTCTCTTTCTCTCCCCCACCCCCCGCCACACACAAGGAGAATAATCCCCCACTCCACTAATGATGGGCTTGGTTAGGTGACTTGCTTTGGCCAATGGAACATGAATTGACACGACATTTGCCACACTGAGCATACACCTGGTTTGGTTTGACCTCATATACTGCTGTGATCTGTCATAAGAAGATGCCCCAGTAGCTGCTGTTCCTGTATCCTGAGTCCCAGAATGAGAGCCCATGGAGCAGACTTCAACCCAAACCACAGCTTTACAGCACAGCAGATGCAGCGGCTCACAGACTAGTGAGCAAGAAATAAGAATATTGCAGTAATCACTGGAGTTGGGGGCTATATGTCACTGCAGCAAAAACTGACTAATACGTTCTCTAAATAAGACTTTCCTCTTCTGTTTCTGAGAGTACCATAAGGGATCTCCAACCAAGGACTTCTCATCATACTTAAAATTTTTTTCTTTACGAGTCCATGTCCTCATGAGACATTTCATTCCTTGAAGATAGGAACCATATCTCTCCCAGTGTCTTATAAGGCAGGTAGTCTGTACACTTGCTGAATACATTGGAGAACTGACCAAATACCACGATCCACAGTGATCACAAACTCTCTGTCACTACGGGCATAAGGAGCACACACAGGAACATTTAAAACACCCCAACATGCTGCTTGAGAGGAAGCCAAGGCTTATATTTCTTAGACTAAGAGGACCACTTCTCCTGAGACATGAAGCCAGAAAAGAGCTCCAATTCAGACATCTGATGCCATCTCAAAAGGCCATGTGAATCGTTAGTCACTGTAACGTGTGTGATAAACATGTTGATTTTCTAAGTGAAAACATTTAGAATGTATCACCAACTTGCATGATTCTGTTTGGGCCTTTCCATTTTTTTTTTCTCTTTCCAAAAGAACAGGAAACTTAAAGAACATAAGTGGCCTGGGCCTCTCTCCACCTCTAGAACGGGATGCAGTAAACAAGCGTCTTAGATTTCTGATGCCACTATGTACTGAATATGAAAATTAACTTCTCCCAAGATCTAACGAAACAGCCACGTTGAGTGGGAAAATCTACTTCCCTGGTCCTGGCTGTTTGGATCTTGAACCTTGCTTAGTGCTGTCTCATGGCCTCCTTTGTTAAAATGAAAGGAGAGATTCATATTATTCAAATAATGGTATGTTCTAGGGTTCTGGGAAACACAAAAACATATACCTGTGACCTTCCGACCATTTGGAAGCCTGGAAACAGCAAAACCGTGCCAGTATGAAAGGATCGTGTTCTAATGAGTACCCTTATGGAAAACAGTAGTTCTGTTTGTCCACAGGGCTTTAAGGTTGTCTGAGAGATTCAAAATGATACAGAGAGGCTAATAAAGTGAAGTAAAGCCTGAAAAACTGACGCAAAGCATTGCAGGTCAATGACCCCGATATGTTAAGGGAAAAAAAAAATAGCAAAATGGTTCAGTGAAGGCCTTTAGGTGGTGGGATTATGGGACGGTTCTGTACTTCCTCGCACTTTGACATACTGTCTAAATGTTCAACAAGGAGTCAGATTTTAAAACACCCAGTAGAGGGGAGGCTCAGCACCCCAGAGGACAGAATTTTCTCTGATCGCGGGTCTTTGAATGTTGTATTTCAGGAAGAGATCAAGCGGGGGCCTGGAAAGATAGTGAAATGCCAGCCAGGGAGGCTTACCTAGTTAAAAAAAAAAAAAAATTCATTGGCAGTCAGTCCCCTCAGGGCAGACACTGTTTCCAGCAGTTCTGAAAACAGTGTGTTCCAAATTAACCTTTTGATGAGAGTCTCCAGCGGCCCGAGGTGAGAGGCCCTACCCGGGGCAGGGGAGCTGGGAATAAAGATGGGGTGCCTGTGACATCCTCAACTAGAAAATGAATGGCATCTCCTGACCTCTCCCTGAGTCGGCTTCAGAAGCGGAGTGCTTGATCTCCAGGTGGCCCCAAAGGAGAAACATCGTCCGATCTGAACAGTGAGTTTCTAGACCAGGACGCGGGGACCTGGTTTCCTTCTGCTGTAAGCAGCTCACACGTCAGGGGGTTGGGGGGCACTTCGAAGTTTCCCCCAAGGAAGCAGTCGCCACCGCCAAGTGCCATGGCTCCCTCCCCTTCTGTGCCTCTCCTTCCCTGAAATCTGTCCATCCTCCCTCAGTGAGTTTAGTGTCTCCCCAAAATTCACGTCCCCCTGGGACCTCAGAATGTGACCTTATTTGGAAATAGGATCTTTGCAGATGTTATTAAGATAAGAATCAAGAGGAGATCATATTAAATTGGGGTGGGCCCTAAATCCAGGGAGAGTGTCCTTGTAAGAGACAGAAATAGGACACACAGAGGGAAGAAGGCCATGTGAGGATGAAGGGGGACGTTGGAGGGAGGGTGGCCAGAAGCCAAGGGAGCCCCCAGAAGCCAGAAGGGGCAAAAAAAAAAAAAAATCCAAGAAAGGATCCTCCTTCTAACAGCTGCTAGAAGGAGGCTTGGCCCTGCAGACACCTTGACTATGAGAGAATACATTTCTATTGTATTGAACCACCGGTCTGTGGAATTTTGTTTCGGCAGCCCCAGGAAATGAATACACCTACCTTCCTTGTGGTCCCCCTCCCCTGCCCCAGCTGCCTTGCCTCTGGAAACTGGCTCCTACAGATCACCCTCTCCCATGACTTTTCTTCTCTGTTCCTCTTTTCACTCTCAATGGGACCAGTGGCTCCACAAGGCTCCTGAGGGGTCCTGCCCACTTACTGGCTGTGTAGCACTGGATATATAGCAACAGACTCAGTGCGTCAGATGTCCCACCTGCAAACCAGCAGTAATGGCATTCTGGACATGCACTGTTATGCGGGAGGCAAAGAAGTAATCCATGCAAAGCATTTCAGCACACCTGACCCTTCAGAAACACTCAACTAACTTTACCTATGGTAACCAGTAATGCTTTTCCTCAGCTGCTACACCCCTCTTGTTGGCACTTCCTCCTGGGTCCATCTGCACAGCCTTGGACAAAAGCAGAGCTGAGACACTAGTGAAGGATTCTGGGCTTCCCGGAACGGTGTAGGAAAACTTGCAGTTACTAAATACTAAATCCCAGAAACGTTACCACTTCAGAGTTTGCAAACTATTTCCATTTCATGATCTGTTCAGTTCCCGCAATAACTCCGCGATGTAGAAGTCATTATCCCCCTTAAGTGGTGGGGAAAAAAAACAGAAGCTCAGAGTGTTGAATTCAGATTCAACAAACATTGATTGTGCCTTCTCTGCTGTCTTACGAATCAGATTTGTCCTATTGCAGAGAGATGACAAGATCTCTCGTTCTTGGCCCTTCCATCCCTGCGCCTGTCTCAGTGCCTGGCAATAGCAAGTGCTTTACTCTTTGGTAGTAATGGTTCAACACTACTTAGATGAAAGTGGCAAGTGATCCATTTTCATATGCATAAGCTAAATACAGTCTGAAGTCAGGGATGGATCTCAAAGTGTGGAGGGCTATGGGTCCACAGGGCATCTCAGAGATTAGAGACCATGTAGTGAGAATCAGCAACATTGCATGTCCCCTGGGATCCAAGTTCATCCCAAGCCATTACTGTCCGAGGAATAGTCTGTGCCTGCAGTGGGTATTTTTCCTCCCCCAGAATCAAGATTCAGGATCTAACAAGCCCCTTATGGAGATATTAGCGCAGAGAACTTTGCCAAGATGACCATGCATTCACGCTTTTGGCCAATAGGCAACTGCATTCTTGTATGCACTGTGTCCGCATACCTACCAGGCAGTGGGGAAATAGTAATCACCAACACTGATGGGGCCTCTGCTGTCAGGCTGACCACAGGCTAAACTTACCCTGGGAAATCCAAGGAAAACTGTCCTATCTGTGTGTCCATGGATCCTGACAAATTTAGAAGCTTTAGCCTGAGATATATCCTAAAAAGTTTTCCTGTTTTTTTTCCCCAAGACCTGATTCAAATATCTCTTCCTCCTCGAAGCTTCTCCAAGACTTGGAGAAGATGAATAATCTCTGGTCTTCACACCCAGAACACCCTCCCACCTTCTGCTCCACACCCAGAATTACCAAAACCTTCCGTACCACTAAGTAGACTTGGAGGAAACGGCCAATTGATCACTTTGCCAACTGAACGATTAGCAAATAACTTCACTACCACCTCTTACTTTTTTTTCCCCCAACCCAGTGCCTTCTGATATTGTCCATGTTAGTGTCCCTCAAGACAGGACGCATGGAAATCAGACGGTCCTTGGGTGAATTCTCAGGGATCCATCAGTTCCATACAAGAATTTTTTTACTTGAGTTTTCACTTTAAAGATAATTTTTAAAAATGGAACACAGAATATACACCTGCTGGATGAACTGGATGCCCACTTTATAAACCAGTCCTCCCTGGCAATTTGAATGCCTGTAATTTATGAGCCTTTTGGTGCCAAGTTGTTTTGCTTTAATTATCACAAGCTAATGAACCCACCCCCAGTGAAGGCCAAATGAAGTCACGCCTACCACTCTTCCTTCCTTGTCTTACAGGAGAACTAAGCCACCAAGGGCACACACACGAGGTTCACCAAAGACAAAACCACCTGTATAAGAGTAGGTAGAATCCCATGCAAGTTTCAGTGACTTTCAGTAAAATATCATTTGCCCCACTGATGTTATCCATTGGAATGTACTGGGCTTGCGAAATAGTTTATATTTAATTTTTACAAATTTGCTCTTGTCTTCGTAATTGTTCAACATCTATTACAAAGGACTTTTTTTTTTTTAAAGATTTTATTTATTTGACACAGAGAGAGATAGCCAGCGAGAGAGGAACACAAGCAGGGGGAGTGGGAGAGGAAGAAGCAGGCTCCCAGCGGAGAAGCCTGATGTGGGGCTCGATCCCAGAAAGCCGGGATCACGCCCTGAGCCGAAGGCAGACGCTTAACGACTAAGCCACCCAGGCACCCCTATGAAGGACTTCTATATCTAGATTTCTATTGGGGTTCTCCGCATGGGCACTATTGATATTTGGCACCAGACAATTCTTTGTTGTGGGGGTCACCCTATGCATTACACGATGTTGGGCTGCATCCCGGCCTCTACCCACTAGATGCTGGTATTACGCCATGCTCCCCCAAACTGTAACAACCAAACATGTCTCCTGACATTGCCAAATGACCTCTGG
The DNA here is from genome assembly GCF_024610735.1 of Ursus americanus. Taxonomy (NCBI): domain Eukaryota; kingdom Metazoa; phylum Chordata; class Mammalia; order Carnivora; family Ursidae; genus Ursus; species Ursus americanus. The sequence continues at coordinate 11,699,558 of NC_142156.1, read as the reverse complement.
GAGGGGGCAAAATCACCCCTGGCTAAGAACTAGTCTTGTGCTGGTAGAGATTTAAGTGACCTTATAATAATGAAGTCTATAGAACATATCTAAAGGTCTTTTTTTCCTTTACAAGAGAAATATTCTTTGGGTTTGAGAAACCCCAACTGACACAGTAGCAGCCCTGACGGATGGATGTATCTGCAGGTATAGTGGACGATAATCAATGCTCTGAATCCTTACTGCATGTGGCCTGTGTTCCATTCTCTCCCCAGCAGCAGAGGATGAAAACGGGCCACTCACAGGCCACATCCAGCCCACAAAAGTGTTCTTTCCATTTTGCATTGGTTTTCCAACCTTTAAAAATGAGGAGAAATCACATAAAATCTGAATGTTTGGCTTCTCTTGAAAAACTCAGAAGATCTGGGAATTCTTTTTTTTTTTTTTTTTTAAAGATTTTATTTATTTGACAGAGATAGAGACAGCCAGCGAGAGAGGGAACACAAGCAGGGGGAGTGGGAGAGGAAGAAGCAGGCTCATAGCAGTAGAGCCTGATGTGGGGCTCGATCCCAGATCGCCGGGATCATGCCCTGAGCTGAAGGCAGACGCTTAACCGCTGTGCCACCCAGGCGCCCAGATCTGGGAATTCTGAGTCTGCATTCCTACACAGAAACATCAGCTGGCACACAGTAGTGGCTGTCCCCAACTTCCCAGTCTGTCCCATCTCCTTCCCACACCCTCACTCCTTATTATCTTACACCCAGTCAACAGCAACTCCACTGGGGATGGCTTTCTGACTGAAAGCGGAGGCTGATCATCGACTTGAACTGCCCTGTCCGAGCAAGCAAGCTACTGTTATTTAGACTATACGTTTATTGCAGGGGACTCTGCCTCATTCATTTTGATGGCCTTTTTGGCACCTATGAGCATTTAGATGTGCAAACCGAAGCCCTACGTAGTATCTCGTGTGGCATCCTAAAACACACCCGTGATCGTGCTACTCCCCTGCTCATGAACTTTCACTGGCTCCCAGTGCCCATCCCACTGAGTATTTAAAGCCAATATGGTCCCGGTGTTGATGGCCAATTTCCACATGCTCCAGCTACAAACCCTGCACTCCCTTGCCCTGTTGCTTGCTTGCTTGTTATTCCGTCGCCCTTAACATCTCCTACTGATCTTTCAATGCCCATTTCAAATATTGTCTCTTGTAAACCTTTTCCCTTCCTTCCAACCAGGCATGCTCTTGTCCCTGCTTTGAATAACTCCTGTGCTCTAACTGTAGCTTATTGCTAAACAAGTCCCAGAGCCCCCTGACTGCTCAGACCCCGACAATGAAGAGACAGTCAGGATTTCTACCTTGGTCCTAAGCACGGGATTAATTTGCAGGGCCTTTGTGTCTCTTTGTAGCTGTCTACAACTACAGAACTAACTGCCTTGAACAGAATAGCAGATAAGAGGAGCATTCCAAGGAATACGTCAGGCTATCATCAGCTTTAAACACAATGTGGCAGAAAAAAATGAACTTGTGGGAATTCATCAAGATAAAAAGCTCCTGCACAGCCAAGGAAACAGTCAAAAAAACTAAGAGGCAGCCCATGGAATGGGAGAAGATAATTGCAAATGACACTATAGATAAAAGACTGGTATCCAAGATCTACAAAGAACTTCTCAAACTCAATACACAAGAAACAAATAAACAAATCAAAAAATGGGCAGAAGATATGAACAGACACTTTTCCAATGAAGACATACAAATGGCTAACAGACACATGAAAAAATGCTCAAAATCATTAGCCATCAGGGAAATTCAAATCGAAACCACATTGAGATATCACCTTACGCCAGTTAGAATGGCAAAAATTGACAAGGCAGGAAACAACAAATGTTGGAGAGGATGTGGAGAAAGGGGATCCCTCCTTCATTGTTGGTGGGAATGCAAGTTGATATAGCCACTCTGGAAAACAGTGTGGAGGTCCCTTAAAAAGTTAAAAATTGAGCTACCCTATGATCCAGCAATTGCACTACTGGGTATTTACCCCAAAGATACAGACGTACTGAAGAGAAGGGCCATATGCACCCCAATGTTCATAGCAGTATTGTCCACAATAGCTAAATCGTGGAAGGAGCCAAGATGCCCTTCAACAGATGACTGGATTAAGAAGATGTGGTTCATATATACAATGGAATATTATTCAGCCATCAAAAAGAAAGATCTCTCAACATTTGCTGCAAAATGGACAGAACTGGAGAAGATAATGCTAAGCAAAATAAGTCAAGCAGAGAAAGACAATTATCATATGGTTTCACTCATTTATGGAACATAAGAAGTAGGAAGATCGGTAGGAGAAGAAAGGGAGGAAGAAAGGGGGGGGTAATCAGAAGGGGGAATGAACCATGAAAGACTATGGACTCTGAGAAACTGAGGGCATCAGAGGAGAGAGGGGTGGGGGATCGAGATAGGCCGGTGATGGGTAGTAAGGAGGGCACATATTGCATGGTGCACTGGGTGTTATATGCAACTAATGAATCATGGAACTTTACATCAAAAACTAGGGATGTACTGTATGGTGACTAACATAATATAATAAAAAAATATTATTAAAAAAATAAAAATAAACACAATGTGGCAGAAGGTAAAGCCTCAAGTAGGCATGTACAGGCTACCTGTTGCAGCGCTGTGCATAATAACAATTAGAAATCTCCTCAATGACTTTTAATAGGAAAAATGGTTAAATAAGCTACCTAATGTCCTTATTATGGTTGTCATTCATGCTACTCATTAATTCCTCGTTCATTTCTCATAAAAGACTATTCCTCCCCGTAGCCTTTAAAGTAAGGCATGGCCATATGACCCATTCTGGCCAATGAAACATGAGAAGAAATGACATGTATCACGTCCAAATGGAAACCTTCAAGAGCCAGGGTGGGAGTCTCTCCATCTCCTGTTTCCGCCTCAGTGATTGTGAGGTTGAAGCCCACCCCCCTCATCAGCCTAGGCCCATGAGTGACTGGTTAGTGAAGACCCCAGCTGACCTACACTGAACACATGAGAGAAAACACACTCATGTTGTGTGAAGCTACTGAAAGTTGAGGGTTCTTTGTTACTGCGGCATATCCTAGCCCATGCTGACTGATACACATTCTAGAGAATATAATGCGGCACTCTAAACGATGGGACTAACAACTATAAACATATATGCACCTAACAACAAAGCCCAAAAATACATGAAATAAAAACTCACAGAACCGATGAGAGAACTAAACAATAACAATAGTTGGATACTCTTAATCCTTTAAATATTTTAATATTTAATAATATTTTAATATTCCACTTTCAATGAGTGATGAACTAGACAAAATCAGTAAGAACAGAGAAGACATGAAAAACAAGGAATAATAGGAAATGTTACTAAGTGAAAAAAGAGAATTACAGAATGGTGTGTATGGTAAATGTGTAAAATATATGTTTATACACAAAACAAGGATGTGTATGCAAATACATAGAAAACAGTCTAGAAGGATACACCGCAAACTGGCAATACTAGTTAGTTTAGGGGAGCATGGAACAAGCACCCAGAACTGGAGGGGTGGTCAAGGATATTTTAGCACTATTTGTAATAGTCTAATTTTTAACCAGGAGAATGAGTCATGCATTCCATCAATAATTTTTTGATGACTTAGATGAAAGAAAAATAAAGGAGGTCCTATGACAGTGGCTTTGACCTCGAATAAAGGAAGAATAAGACCACTGCCTATACTGAAATAAAACAGATCAATGATAGTAATGCATTGGTGCCATTTATTGAGCACTTACTATAGGCCAGGCACTAATCCAGCTACTTCACATGCATTAACTTGAAACCTCACGAGAGCCTTTTTATTATTTTCCATTTTTAAATAAAAGAATGGCAATTCAGGGAGCTGAAATGCCTTTCTTAAGCTTACATTCTATAATGCAGTCTCTTAACCTCAGTAAATAAATGCAGTGCTTAGGGTGGAGGTGGCAGGTTCCCAGTGCGGCTGCCCACAGCCCAGAACAGGGTGGAAGGGAGAGAGGACTGAAGCACAAAGATGCAGAGTTTCTGAATTTGGGGCCCACCAGGCTTCAAAATGGATTTGCAGCAACAGGTGGCAAAGTCTTAAGGGGGTAAACTTAGGAAACTGTGGACCCACCATAGCCGAACACACAATAACACCCTCACTGAATTACATCTACTTAGGTCCTGTTCTCACTCCTGACACTAGTGTTTTATTTATCTTTGAGAGGGAGTTCACAGCGTAGTGGTCTAGCTCAGAGACCCTGGGGGCTGAGTATGAATCCTGGCTGCTGGACACTCACTGTGTGACTTTAATTTCTTGTTTAACCTCTCTGGGACTCAGTTTCCTCATCTGTAAAAGGAGTGTAATAATCAGACCTACCTCAAATGGTTGTTCTAATGATTACATTAGCCAATATACGTAAAATCCTCAGAACAGCATTGGGCCCATTAAATACTAAGTAAGTGCTGGCCGCTGCTGCTGTTATTCTTAATGGCACAAATGCCACTTGTGGTGTCTGGCACATGATAAACATTCAGTAAATATTAAGCAAGTTGAATAAGACTGTCATTGAGACCTCACGGTGAGACTTTATCATACAGAAACTTTTACAGACACTTCTAACGGAGGTGGTTAGCACCTAGGCTTTGGAGTCAGGAAGTCCTAGATTCTGCCACTTAACAGGCTGTGTGCCTCTGGGTCGGTTACCTCACCTCTCTGAGCCTCAGCTTACTCATCTGTAAAATGGAGATGCTGATATTATCTACTCAGAACTGCTGTAAGAACTAAATTCAATCAATATTCAGCTCTTTGCACCATACCTAGCACTTAACATATACTCATTAAATGACAGTAATTGCTATCAACAACTAAGTCAATGCGCTGGACTCACTTAACCCTACACCTTTCCATAATAAATAATGTGATAATGGCATCCACCGAGGATGTCTAGCTAGTAAAGTAGTTTGAACCTTTGAAAATAAAAAGAAGTAATCAGTAAATAGTAGATGTTCTTCTTACATATATGAATGCAAATCCCTGAAGAGTTTTGCAAATGTATGTTTGTGTGATAGCTATTTATGGAGGCTGTATACTTTTATTTGCCTAGAATTTGATGCACTAAATGTAAACAAAGTATGATGAAGACTCTAATAGAAGCACTCCCCAGACAGAAGCCAGGGCTCCTTCCCAAGCTCTTTGGAAGCTTAGCTCCTCTGCAGGCATGTTGATGTGGTATATTTAGGCTGCTAATCACACCCAGAAATGTTCCCACCTATCTGAAGACAGGGCAAACCCAGCGAGTCTCAAATTAGCAACATCCTACAAAATCTCATCAGCCAATCTAATGCAAATGCTTTGACTTCCGCTCAGAGAAATTCTGTGAGAAATTCTCCCTAACAGGCTAAAGTTCATGACTCAAATACCAGCCATCAGGACCATGAGCTTCTTGGTCAGAGTCCGGATGGCTGAAAGAGTACATGTCGGTCAATTTCGGGCAAATGAAAGCAGTTTGACATATTAGTAGAGTTCCCTAGTTAAAGAAAATCCAGGCAGATCATATGGTAGAGTGAATAACAGTTACAAATAAAGGACTTGGGGAATTTTACATGAGCTTGGCTTTGCGTAAGTCATTTCTAAAGACCCAGAATTAACAGAGTTCATAGATTTGATGACTGATGTGCCAGACCAGTGTCTTATTGACCAAGAACTACTATTTCAGAAGAATGGGAAATACATCTAAACCAAATTAAACACAAATACTTAGAGCTGTAAGACCCAGAGGAGAAAATATCCTTTCTCATTTGGAGATTCATTCATCTGTCATTATTAAGCTTCTCCCATGTACAAGACACGCACAAGCATGGTCTCTCCCTTCATGGGGCTTACAACTTTGTGGAGATGGACGAAAAAGAGAATGAATATAAGCAAATCAAATACAATCCATCCTCATTATTCACGTATTTCCTATTGAAGATTTGCCTACTCGCTAAAATGTATTTGTAACCCCAAAATCAATACACATGGTGTTTTCAGTCATTTGGGGACAAATGCAGAGCAATAAACAATTTGAGTTGCCCACTGAGGTCAAACCAAGTGATGCTGTGGTCTCCTGTTTCAGCTCTCTTTCTATGGTCTATTCAGAACCACATTTTTGTGGGGGTTGTTTTTTGTTTGTTTTGTTTTTGGTGATTTCACTGTTTAAAATGGTCCCCAAGCATAGTGGTGACATGCTGTCTAGTGTTCCTAAGCACAAGAAGGCTGTGATGTGTCTTACACAGGAAATTTGTGTTAGAAAAGCTCCATTCAAGCATGAGTAACAGTAGTGTTGGCCATGAGTTCAACATTAATGTACATTAAATAAGGTGTCTTTGAACAGAAACACACAAAAAACAAGGTTATGTATTGATCAGTTGGTGGAAATGTGACCAGAGAATTGCAAGAACCCCACCCTGTATCCCCTGGAGCCACGGTTCAGCACTCATTAATTCAGTGATGACTTTATAGAACATAAGTACTGTGAATAATGAGAATCGACTGTAATTCAAATCTATAAATGCAATAAAGCAAACAACTAAGCTGAAATAGCACTAAACAGGGGGTGCCCTACTTTAGATTATATTAGAGTATGTAGTGTTAATGGCAGTCGAGCTTTGTGTAAGAAAGAGGTAATATTAATTAATGTTTTAATACATACATGTATATTTGTTTTTTTGATGAGGGCTAAAACTAAAATTAAATTTAAAACCTCAACAAATGGGGCACTTCGGTGGCTCAGTCGTTAAGCATCTGCCTTCAGCCCAGGGCGTGATCGCAGGGTGCTGGGATCGAGCCCCGCATCGGGCTCCCTGCTCTGCTGGGAGCCTGCTTCTTCCTCTCCCACTCCCCCTGCTTGTGTTCCCTCTCTTGCTGGCTGTCTCTCTCTGTCAAATAAATTAAAAAATCTTAAAAATAAAATTTAAAAAAATAAAAAAATAAAAACTCAACAAATGAACTTATCTGTATGTCAACTTGGTGATAAAACTATACAGATAGTTCTTTCAAAACACAGTGTTTTGAGCATATATGTACCTAGCAGGATGCATCCTAATGACAAAAAGAACTTCAAAATTATTAATTATATTAAGTATTATCTTAATTATATTTTAATTTAATAGTAACAATATAAATATTATTTTGAAACACATAAAATTATAGTATTATTGTAATTATATTAAGTATTCTTATTTAATAATAACAAAATGTCTGTGGTTCCTTGGAAATGCTGCGCTTTTGTATTTCTACCATTAGTGCAGTGTGAGCAGATGTGTTTTACTGTCTTAAAAAAAAAAGAAAGTTCTGTAATAACAGTATAAGTATCATTATTTTAAAACATATACAATGAGTATCCAGGTTAATGTAGTTAGAAACCAAGATTCTTAGCTTAAGAGAAACAAGATACAAATAGAAAATCAAAAGTTAAATAAAATCGTACCATCTTACATTTAAGTTGAAAATATCATTATGAATTCATTTTTCTCTTTCTAAAAAGTACGTGTTTTCCAACTCTATCTACTGGAATGATAACCCAGTAGCAATGAGCACCAGTGGTGCCCAGCTGTGGTTCCTAAATACCATTCTCTCTAAAAGGAATCAGGGTTTCTTTCTTTCTTTTTTTTTTTTTTTTTAAGATTTATTCATTTATTTGAGAAAGAGAGAGAATGCACAAGCAGGGGGAAGGAGAGGGAGAGAGAATCTCAAGCAGGCTTCCCACTGAGTGTGGAGCCTGACACGGGGCTTGATCCCACAACCCTGAGACCATGACTCGAACCAAAATCTAGAGTGGGACACTCAACTCCCCCCTGAGCCACTGAGGTGCCCTGGAATCAGGGCTTCTTTCGAGAAACAGCTGATTCCAGAGGTAAGGGGAACAAAATAATCCTGGGACAATTTATTGCACCAGAAGGCATGGAAACCATTCAAGACAACTGAGATCATATCCAAAGAACCTGGGAGACAACTTAAAGAGGCTCCGATTGGCCAGAAATTGGACATTTTGAGCTTCAAAAAAGAGTAATGGCTGCAATAGGTTGAAACACATCAAGTACAATTTTTTAATCCATTAACTTATAATAACATTCTTAAAAATCACTGGTCATCTTGGGATGTGCTAGTATACCAACCCTACATTTGAAAAATTGGTAAGTAAAGGGAAAGGACAGGCATTTATACTGCCTTTCCATATAAACTGGATTTTGGGGTAACCATAAAGGTGATACACAAGTTACTTATAAAGTAATCCTAGCTTCAAATGCAGGAGGAATGATAGAATTTGAAAAGCCTCATACTGCAACTCCTAATGGGGTAAGAAATTCAGATACAGTTATCACTGAGTAAAAGACTGTAGGGACACATTATAATGGGTAGATCAGACTGACGACACTTGATCCTGTTGGATCGATCTCGGCATCACTAAGGGTGCAATATCCGGATATTGTGGGCCTTCTGCCGTGAGCATGACAAATAAAGGTGAAGTATTCTTGCAAAAGATAAATAAATAAATAAACCGGAATCGAATCAGCCATCTCTAGATTTAGCCATCATCTGACAGGAAATGGAGAGATACAAGAACAAGGGAAACCATACACTAAGGAAGCACAAAAACTCTACAGGACACATGACTCCGTTTCTTCAACAAAGAAGTGATGTGGGGAGAAGGGAGGGGGAACTGTGAAGATTCAGAACTTAAGAAGCATAGCAACCAAATGCAACGTGACATTTTCTTACGGATCCTCATTCAAACCCATCAACTGCAAAAGGAGATTTTAAAAACCTCCAGAGAAATTTGGACATGGACTGTGTATTAAATTATATTAAGAAATTAGGGTGTTTTTTTTTAATTTTGTAAGCTGGGGTAAGAGCTTTGTGTTCATATAATAGTCCTTATCTGTTAGAGATGCATGCTGAAGTATTTACAGATAAAGTTTATAATCTTTGAGATTTGCTAAAACTTCTCTCTCTCTTTCACATACACACACACACACACACAGTGGGATGAAGGCAAATGAAGCAATATTGCCAAGTGTTGATTATCGTTAAATCTGGGTGATATATACACAAAAGCTCATTCTCCAATTTTTTTCTTTTATGCTAAAATTTTCCATTAAAAAAGGACTTCAAAAATAATACATTGTCTCCTATTGACCTCACTCCTTAAAGGGGAAGAGAGTTCATGCTGATGTTTTTTGACGTGTGGTGGTATTTTACATAATAATTACAGAATAATGGCAGCAACCATAAGTTATTCATATTATTACTTCCTGAATGCCTGATACAAGGCTGAGCATTTTACATGTGTCCTCTCATGAAATCCTGACCCTGAGAGAAAGGTCCTGTGATTATCTGTATGCTACGGATGGAAAAACGGAGACACAGAGCTGTTTGCAGACACACAGCTAATAAACATCGAATCCGAGATTTGAACGCAGGACTGATTCCAAAGCGCATGCTTATCTACCGTGCAACGTGGCCCAACATAGCTTTTTCAAAGTAATGGCTGCCTATTGATCTTTCTCATGTACCTGTGGACTCAAACAACAGAGAAAAAGAGAAAAGAAAAACCAGCTCTCTCCCCATCCTAGCCTTGGTTTTGCTCCTGAGGGAATGACACAAAGCTTCACTAGCCCATCCTATTTTCTGGAACAAAAACAGGAGTCTTGGTAACTTGTTGACAGGACACTATGAGCACCGACCATCATATGCAAAGCACCCCCAAGGATGACAAACGCTCCATAATTCCTAATTAGCATTTCTCGATTACGAATCTGGAAGCTGCTGCTTTGGAGGTAAATTACGAGTTTGGTTTGCATATGTCAGGGCTGCTTTAGACGGAGGAAATTGGTTGGTCTCTCCCAGAAGGGACTCTAGTGGAGCCATTTCCAAGAGCACTTTTTGGCACCAAGGAAGTTTCCCTGACCATGTGTTTACACCAACCCAGAGGAGAACTAGCAGTGAAAGCCACAGATGATGGCCTTGCTTCTGGCAGAGGTGGCCTGGTGACCTTTACCACCCACCCTCTCCCTGCGATATGGAGGCACAATTAAGATCAAAGAGGGCCCCTGGTAAATGGTCTTTGGGCAGGCATCCCGGGAGGCAACACAGTGTGGCCCGTGAATGGCACATCCCAAGGCTCTAAAATCCCACTTGCAGCAATGACTCGCTGCGTGTCCCCGAAAACTTACTTCATATTTCAGCTGTGTCGTGTGTGAAATGTGATGGCACCCACCTCTTGGGTTGCTGCGTGGATGAAGACAGGATAATATATGGGATATGCTTTGCCCAGTCTCTGACACATGGTCCGCGCCAAATAACATCACCGATCATTCATGGGTAATGATTTGATCATCATTATATTATTAAAAAAGAAAAAAAAAATAATCCGGCCTTTCCCAGGCACCAACCAACCACTGCTATGTGAAAGCAAAGTAATCGATGCATTCCAGTAGAAAATCAGTACCTAGAGGTCATTTTCCCTTCTTTTTTCTCCCGATTTTTTTTTTTATTGTAGTAAAAGATTCATAGCAATGAATATACAGTTCTGACCATTTGTAAGAGTACAGTTCAGTGGCATGAAGCACATTCACATTGCTGTGCTACCATCACGTGACCCATCCATCTCCAGAACTTTCCATCTTCCCAGCCTGAAACTCTGTCCCCGTGAAACATTAACTCCCCACTGCCCCTCCCCCAGCCCGAGCACCCACAATTCTACTTTCTGCCTCTATGGACTTGACCATGCTGGGTATCTCATAGGAACAGAAGAATACAGTAAGCTGACCTTGAACAACTTGGGTTTGAACTGTGTGGGCCCACTTATACGTGGACTTTTTTCTTTTTTTTTTTTTTTTTTGATAAATGTAGTACAGCATTGTAAATGCATTTTCCTTATGATTTTCACAATAACATTTTCTTTTCTCTAAGAATATACTATAGACTATTCTGTAAGAATATACTATACACTATGTAACACATAGAATATACTCTATAATACATACTATATAAGAACATACTATATAAAAATATACTATAAGAATATAGCACATAATACATACAACATAAAAATATGTGTTTGTTGACTTTTTATGTTACCGGTAAGGCTTCTAGTCAACAGTAGGCTATCGATAGTTAAGTTTCAGGGGAGTCAAAGTTTTATGTGGATTTTCAAATGCATGGGGGGGGTCAGCTTTCCTAACTCCTGTGTTGTTCAAGGGCCAGCCAAATTTGTCTTCTGTGTCCAATTTATTTAATTTAGCTTAATGTTTTCGTGGGTCATTCACGCTGTGGCATTCTCCTATTCATGGCGGACTACCATGCCCCTGTATGTACATACAACCTCTGGTTTACCCATTCGTCCGTCAATGGACATTCAGGTTGTTTTCACTTTTCGGCTATTATGAATAATGCTGGTATGAACAATTGTGTACAAACATCTGTCCAAGCCCTTGCTCTCAGTCCTTTTGGGTATATACCCAGAAGTAAAATTGTGGGATCATATGGTAATTCTGTGTTTAATTTTTTTGTTTTTTGAGGAACTTCCTTATTTCTACTAGCAAGCAGAATTCTTCTACTTGTTGAGTACTTATAAGCCAGGCACTTGGATTATTTTTTTTTTTCCTCATTTAATCCTCCCAGCAATTGCAGTGGGCATCATCATTTCAATTTTACAGATGAGAAAATGGACCTCAGGACCTATTTGATACTGGGTAGGTGATGTGTCCAAGACACCAAGCTTAGCAAGGGTAAATGCTGGGATTTGAACTCAGGTCTAGAAGACTCTAAAGCCCAACATTTCCCACCAGGCTGTGTTGTCACCTCTAGGAAGGAAGAAAAATACCCATTTTTCTCCTTGAGGTACGTACACATGTGGCATTGGGGGTCAAGGGAAGGGACCACATAAATTGAGAAATTCAGCGCCGCTCCCGCACAGCTGTGTCATTTCAGGGAAGTCCTTGTCATCTCTGCATCTCAATCTCTTCATATGTGAAGGGAGATAACGCTCCCAGGAATACACCCAAAAGAACTGAAAGCTGGGGGGACGCCTGGGTGGCTCAGACAGTTAAGCGGCTGCCCTCAGCTCAGGTCATGATCCCAGGGTTCTGGAATCAAGTCCCACATTGGGCTCCTTGCTTGGCAGGGAGTCTGCTTCTCCCTGTGCCTGCGGCTCCCCCTGCTTGTGCTCTCTCTCTCTCTCTCTGGCAAATGAATAAATAAAATCTTAAAAAAAAAAAAAAAACTGAAAGCAGGGAGTCAGACAGATACATGCACACTCATGCTCATAACAGCATTATTCCCAAAGCCAGGAAATAGAACCAGCACCAATAGCCATCAACAGGTGAGAGGCTAAACAAAATGGGGTCTATCCACATAATGGAATAGTATTTGGTCATAAAAAGGAATGGGGTAATACACGCTACAACACGGATGAACCCGGAAAATAGTACGCTGCCTGAAATAAGCCAGACCGAAGGACAAATATTGTATGATTCCCCTTATACAACGTACCGAGAACATGCAAGTTCATAAAGACAGAAAGTAGAGTTTACCAGGTGCTGGGGGAGGGAAGAGTAAGGTGCTATTTCATGGGTACAGAGTTTTGGCCAGGGATGACAAAAACGTTTTGGGCATAGCTAGCGGTGATGATTACACCACGTTGCCAATGTACCTAACACCCCTGAATCATACACTTACAAACGGTTAAGATGATAAATACTATGGGTATTTTGCCACCATAAAAATTGTAATGGAATTAATAACACCGCGTTGTTCTGAGGCTTAAATTGGTGCTTCTCAAACTTTGCTGTGCACCCAAATCACCCGGTAGTGTTAAAATGCAATTCAATGCATCTGAGCCAGGGTCTGAGACTCTCCATTTCTTACCCGTTCCTGGGTGACACTGATGTCACCCACCCACGGACCGCGCTTTGGGCAGCTATGCATGAGAAGCTTAGGCGAGTGCCCAGGATGCAGCCCGAGCCAGGCAAATGCTAGCAATGGTTCCAAGATTAACACTGAAGTCGATACAGACTTTTCAAACAACTTTGTCTTTCACTGGTAAAATGCTCATTTCAAGAAGAAAGAAGCACATTTTGATCTGCCTCTGAAATTTCATAACCCCTGAGCACATTCTTTTTACAGAAGCTACCAGAGCCTTGCAGAACAGAGACTTCAGCGGCTGTGTCTCCCACAGTCATCTAAAAACATTTCTCCCTAAGCAGCATATGGATAAAAACACCAAGCTTGAAAAACATTTCCATTTTAAATGATCTCAAGCAAAAAGAAGCATGCATAACACACGGCGTGAACCTCGGGCTAGCCCTGTCTACCCCCTGTCCTTGGGCGGCCCCCCCACACTTCTGAAGACCCTGGAGATGATTTTCAGACCCCGTCCCCAGCATCTGCTCAGGGCCTTCAAGTGAGAAATACATGGAAATAGGGACAGGGGCTGCAGACATTGACTCCAAAGGGGACCACATGTTCATGGCTTAGATTCAAGCCACGCTCCTATGTCCATCCCCCTTGCAAACCAGGGCATGTCTGTTTGGACTCGGGGTAGAATGTAGAGTCAAGACTGTCAAAATCATGCCCACTGAACCTAGAAACAACAGTTCTCCCCTTCCTCCCTCCTCCCCACCAACTTGGAGCTGAAAGTCTCCCATACGTAACACGTTCAACACTCCATACTATCATTCTCCTTCAGGGGTTCGACCTGCTAAGTGTGACCCCAAACCGGAAGAACAATCCAATTAGAAAACTTTCAGACAGAGCTGAGAAGTTCATCCGGAAAAGCAAACCCAGGTTATTCTAGACCAGCCAGATGAATCTCTACAGATCTGCACCACCTGTAGCATCTAACACTTAAAAGCCCTGTGACAGGCCAGATGCTGAGCTAAGCGCTTTGTGCCCTTCAGCTAACCCTCATAACCACATTACAAGGTACGCATGTCATTTTCCTATGTGGACAGGTGGGGAAACAGAGATGCTGAGATTTAGCCCAAAGTTATGGCTCAAAACTGAATGTGCCAACACTGTTACCCAAACCTTAAACCTATCTCAAAATGAACATTTTTAAATGTGGTATTATAGGATTGACATATATATATAGTCAAATTTGAGAATCTAAACCTAGCATAAACCCGTAGTCAAGAGGTGCCTGCGTGGTATCAGTCGGTTGAGTGGCCAACTCTTGGTTTTGGCTCAGGTCGTGATCTCAGGGTTGTGAGATCGAGCCCCGTGTCAGGCTCTTCCCTCAGTGTGGAGTCTGCTTGAGATGCCCTCTCCCTCTACCCCTCCTGCTCATTCTCGCTCTCTCTTTCTAAAATAAATAGATAAATCTTTTTTTAAAAAAAAACCCATAGTCAAAAGACAGAACAAAACGTTCACTCGCATCCAATCTGAAAACATGAATGATGTCTATACTTCAGAGTACCGTTGTTCCTGGTCCTAACATGAAGTGGTTGTCTCAGGGTAGTCGTGAGTGATCAGGGATAATAACGCACTTCCCTTGTTATGATCACTTAGTGCTACCAGACTGAGCAAATAAAAGGGTGTTCAGTTAGATGTGAATTTCAGATAAACAAAAATAAGATAAGTAGGTGCTATGCAATATTTGGGCGTACTTACACTGAAATAGTATTCATTATTTATCTGAAATTCAAGTTTAACCAAGCACCCCACCTTTTACCTGGCAACATATGATCAGCAAATGTTAAGCATTCCTTAACCAGAAGCAATACAGCCAGACCCTGCCTTGTGGGTCCACAGTCTCCCCAGCACTTTTTAAAATCCCTTCTTTCCCTTGATTCTTCCGGTACCCTCCGTGGTTCAGGACAGTTATGTAACTTGCCCAAGCCAGACAGTGGCAAGAGAGTGGTGGAGATGGGACTAGGCACCATGTCCCAGTCTGCCATCCAATTTCTGTCCCAACAAAGGCACATGGCCTGTCTTGGGAGGCCAGACATGAGAACATGCTAGAAGAAAGTTTCTTGGTCCCAGAATGTAATAGTGGAGTGGGGCTCTTATGTAAATCCAGCTAACTCTGTGAATGCTGAGTTTAAAGGTCTCTGAAATATCCAGACATACCCAGGGTATGCCTGACACTTTCGACCCCTATACCCTGCTTAGAATTTCATGCATTTGCAGGAAATCTAGATTAAGAATTCCCGCTATGTTGGGATGACAGAATCTATTGTTTCCTCCAGCCGAGCTTACTACTTCTTGGATATAACACCCCAGCTTTCCTTTGCAGAACCTCCCTGCTCAGTCCACGGGAGCTTGGGAAGAGCTGATCTCCCTCCAGCAGTGAACTATGAGAATGCAGAGCCCTCCTGACAGCAGGGGTTGAGAAATGAACCAAGCGTGACCAGCGGAAAGGGCTTCTGTCAGAGTCAATGGAAAAACAGTCATGCCCTTCCTCCACAGTAGCTAAGGGGACAGAATATCGGAGTGGCACTTCAGTGGCCATTCGGCCACCACGAGGAGAGACAGTTGGAGTGAAAGCAATCCAGCAAGAAAACAGAGCTCCGGGACAGAGAGAAGGGTCCCTGTCTCCATTCTTTAAGTCCCTGGGTCCAGCCATGTTGAAGCTGGTGCTACCCATTAACTTCCCAGTTGTATAAGCAGAAGTCCTACTTTGTGCATAAGCAATTTCAGGTATGTTTCTGTCACCTGCGACCAAAAAAGTTCAGGTTAACACAACCAGTAACTACCATGATTTTTCACATCGATCAACAGGAAAGGTAAACAATATATCTATCTGGAAATCCTTCCAGCATAGGGACTAGAGTCAACATATTGTAATAGCTTTGTCTGCGGACAGATGGTAGTGGCACTAGTGGTGAAGCATAACGTACAGAATTGTCGAATCACTCTGTTGTACGCCTGAAACTAATGTAATATTGTCTGTCAACTATACTAAAAAAAAAATTAATCTGGAAATCCTGTTTGCTGTAACTTCTAAATATATCCAAAATCTAACCATGGCTTAGAAGTCTGGCATAAGCCACCTTTGTGTCTCACCTAAATAGTCTTTTAACTCCTCTGTCTGCTTCTACCCTACAGTCTATTCTCAACCACCAGCTAGAAGGATAGTATTAAAATTCAAGTCAGATCATGTTACTCCTCTGCTCAAAGACCTCCAATATAACCTCATTTCACTTAGTAAAAGTCTTTATATTAGTCTTACTTCACTGCTCTGTCATGATCCTCAATGCTCGACTCCAGTCACACAAGCTTCCTGGCTGCTCCCCTAAGACCCAAGACCTCAGGACCTTTGCATGAGCTGCTGCCTCACCCTGAATGTTCTTCTGCCTGCCCTGGATATCTTCACTTGCTCACTTCCTTTAAATCTTTGCTCATATGTCACCTTTTGCCTAAAGGCTGCTCTACTTTTCTTTTTTCTTTTTCTTTTCTTTTTTCTTTTTTTGCTATACTTATTACCTTCGATCAGTTTCCTTATTCTTCTATTAGTTTTCCTTATTCTTCTGTTTATTTATTGTCTGTCTCTCCTGACTAGGCACAACAGCAGGACTCTGCCTGTTTTACTCAACGGACGTATCCCCCTGCCCCCAGAACACTGCACCACGTGTTATAGGTGGTCAATGCTGGGAAATCGTGACCCAGGAAGAAGGAAACATGTCTAGCAAACCTAAGAGCAGTGTCAGGGAGAGGAGACAAAAGCTGGAGCACAGGGGAGGGAGTGTCCAGGGACTCTTGCTCCATCAGACCCCAGTCTCCAGGTGGCATTTGGGCTCAGCCCACCCTCTGCCGGCCTGGTATTACCTTTGCAAAGAGCCTCCCATTCCCATCTTAGCAGACAACTAAGGGCGACTGGCGTGAGGAAATGTGATTACACACGTATGACTGAACAGCAAGGGGGAGAGTCCTCCTCTTAATCTGAGTTAATTTAAGACTGCTCTCATTATCGTTAATCTGATCAAACAATGACCAGCTTCTCAGACCTGTAGCATGCTCCTAATGCATTTTTCATAACTCTGTAGAGACATTTTCTGCGTTGCTGTTAATAAGAAACCACAAAGCATGGGATTTTAAATGTATTTCCATTTCACCACCTCCTTCCTCCCCGCTTTATTCTCCCTCCCCTCCCCCTGCCCCCTCTTGAGGTCTTGTCCATGTGTTATTATTATGGGATGGCCTGTGTTTGTGGTGGTGGTGAAGGACCCGCCTCTACCTTCGGGGACCGATAAATTCATGTTATGCTTTCAAATCGTATTTCAGAAATGGAGATCATAGATTAGACTTTGATTCAATTTGGCAAATGAGACCGCCTCGTTTTTCTATAATGAGGAGGAGATGAGGCAGGAAAAGGACGCAAAGGAACCCAGTTTAGAGAAAGGAAAAGAGCTGCCCCATTCCCTCGCCTTCAAACGGGCCTGAAATACTCCCTATACTCCAGCCATGCTGGACTTCCTTGGTCCCTCAAACACCCCATGATCTTTCTACCTCTAGGTGTTGGCACACACCGTCCTTCTGCCTGGAACAGCCTTTCCTCATCTCCGGTGAATTCCATCATCCTTCAAGTCTTAGCGTGAATATCCCATCACTAGAACCATGAGCAAAGACTGTGTCCCAGGACCTAGCACGGTACCTAGGACTCAGCACCCAGCACAGCGCCTGACGTGAGGTATATATGTTTGTACATTGTAAGCCCCTGGGGGCAAGATGCCTTTGTCCGTCTAAGGCATTTAACACAAAGCCGGAGGGGCGGAAGGAGGGTGGGCGCGTGCTGAAGCTGGCCAGCCAGCTGCCCTATCAGAGCAGACACTGGAAGTGGCCAAGACATATCCCAACACCAAAGCCGTGACTCCTCTCTGAGCTTCCTTTCAGACACCGTGCCCACAACACTGTCGGGATCGTCTTCAGCGGCAACACATCCTGCTTGTTGAGAGCAGACTTGAATATTTTTATGTTTGAAATAGACAAAAGTCATTGGGAATCAAACACCCGTCGTGAAGGCTTTACCGATGGGGGTAAAGAAAAAATAAAGAGACGTGTTTTCTCATAAAGTGATTCTAAAGCCGGGTTTCGAGAATGTCTTCAGTAATACCAGCAGAACTAGGGCAAGGCAAAGGCCTTCTGCTGTGGCTGCTTCAAAAAGCGCAGTTCTCTTTTGTGGATGGGTATTTTGGTTTGTAGTTTAGGGAAATATCTGACTAAGGAATTGTTGGTGCAGGACGAGTCATCCGGTTCTGCTTAAACCAGGGTACTTCGTATTTATTAGGAACACACATTGAAATTGCTTGAGGATGTAATGCTATGATAGTTTAAGAATTGCTTCAAAATAATCTCCGGGTGATTATTGGCTATAATTTGATACTATTGAATTTGTGTGACGGGTACCTAAGGGTCCATTATGCTCTTCTCCCTATTTTTGTATAGGTATGAAGTGTGTGTGCGTGTGTGTGTGTGGCCCAGTAACAACTCCTACTTCCCCCTCCTTGTAGACTGAAAATAAGCAAAGATCATAAAATCCAGAGGTCACTGTCATCCTACCTTCTCCAGGCTCAACACTATGACCTTAATTTTTTTTACAACCCATAGATGGGTGGGGTGGGGAGAAAAACATCTGAAAAACAATTAGCAATTTGTGGTGTTCACAAATTACTTCAGTGATGTTATCTGTACCTCCCTTTTCCTCACTCAGTATTGTTTAAACATAGACACATATGTGTGAATCAAAGGGGGGGGGATGGTAAAACTCTTGATCAGATACCAAAGAGACAACATCTGCTTTTTATTTATAGATTTGATTTGGGGGTTCCTTTGGAAAATGGAAACATCCCACAATATTAAGCCTAATCCTACCCACCGGCAATATCTGCCGATGGGACACAGGCTCTCCAGTTGACCATGACCCTGATGTCACCTCCCAAGTATCCTACCCCTGGCCTATTTTCCTTCCCCTTTTCCTTTCCTGCTTGGTCCCAGAAATCAACCAACTGTGCGATCGCTGGAGCTCAGAAGCCTCACCTGTAACACGCACATCCCTTTCTGATGTCATTTCAGAAAAGATTTCATCTTACGTTAGGCTATCAATGACCTGATTCTAACTCTGTATTTCCTTCAACAGAAAGGGTGCATTTGCAAACACCGGGCTTGCCTCAAGTTTCTCAGCTCATTACAAGTTGACTCACAGATGCAGTAAAGTGACTTTATGTATTTTTTATCAAGTCCCAGATTTACTGGAAATATTTCCCTCTTACAGTTGTCATTCCTGAAGACACAAAGTGACAGACTCTTGTGAACTCTAAGAAGGATATAAACGGGGATCTTTCTAAAGGACCATTGGGCCAGAGAGCAGGAAAAGCCTTATGAGCACTCAGGAATTCTACATCTCGGTACATTTCTTAAAGAACCAAATAGAAGCACTTCACAAAGATTTCATTTTGAAAGTAGTCATTAAGGCTGTGTTTATGAGAATAAGAAAAAAACCAAATAACTCACCAAAGGTGGGCAGTCAACTCAATTATGCTCTCTCGTTATGCTGGAATGTTACTAGTTATTTGAAATGCTTTTGACAGGGAGAAACATTCACATCTTAAATCGACTTTTAAGATGAAAAGAGCACACTAAAAAATATATAAAATACAGTTATTCTTAAAAGTCACATAAAAACCCCTGTTTGTATGAGGGGAAGCCTGTAAGACTCTGTAAAAAGGTGTTAACAGTGTTCATCTGTGGGTGGTGGGAGTAGAAGTGTGTGCATTTTTTCTTTTTAATTCAGCACATACTCTATTTTTCCTGTAATGATTATGGTTTGCTTTGATGTGTAGAAATGCTTTTAAAATGACATTTTTATTTAATGACTTCTATTTCTGAGGTCTGCATGAACAATTCATAACCTGGCATATATAACCTGATGATCGCCCACAAGAGCTCCAGGAAAGCATCATACAGACCATTACAAACAATCACAAAATGTATGCAAGGAACTTCTGACTCCAGACTTCCTTACCATGTTCCAGCCTGAATCTGGGAACATTTCTTTAGTTTCCGGCCGAGGAAAATCAGTTTACTCCCAAAGTGCCCCTACTGCCCTCGCCAAACAAATGTCCGTAGCAGCACTATTCACAATAGCCACAAGGTGGACACAACCCAAATGTTCACTGATGAATGGATAAACCCATACGATGGAACTTGATTCTGCCATAAAAAGAAATGAAGTACTGATACATGCTACAAAAGGATAAACTTTGTTTTGTTTTGTTTTTGTTTTTGTTTTTTTTTGCAAATTAACAGTTTGTAGCAATCCTGCGTTGAGGAAGTCTACGGGCGCCATTTTTCCACCAGCATTCACTCACTTCGTGTTTCCATGTCACGTTTTTGGTAATTCTCCCAATATTTCAAACATTTTCATTATCATTATATTTGTTATGGTGATCCGTGATCAGTGATCTTTGAGGTTACTACAGGAGTTGTTTTGGGGTGTCACAAAACATGTCCATATAGGATAGCAAATCTAATTGGTAAATGTGTGAGTTCTGAGTGCTCCACCAACAGCTGTTACCTCATCTCTCACCCTCTCCCCAGACCTCCCCATTCCATGAGACACAACAGTGTTGACATCAGGCCAGTTAATAACCCTCCAGTGGCCTCTAAGTGCTCAAGTGAGAGGAAGTGTTATACATCTCTCACTTTAAATCAAAAGCAAAAATGATTAAGCTTAGTGAAGAAGGCACATCAAAAGTCAAAAGAGGCCGAAAGCTGGGCCTCTTGTGCCAACCACTCACCAAGTGGCAGAGGCAAAGGAAGCGATCTTGAAGGAAATGACAGGTGCTACTCGGTGAACACACGATGCTAAGGAAAGAAAACGCCTTCTTGCTCATCTGGAGAGAGTGCGCGTGGTCTGGATGGAAGATCAAAGCTGGCACAACTTTCCCTGAAGCCAAAGCCGAGCCCAGAGCAAGGCCCTAACTCCCTTCCATTCTGTGAAGGCTGAGAGGGGAGGCGGCTGCAGAAGGAACATCTGAAGCTAGCCGAGGCTGGCTCACGAGGTTTAAGGAAAGAAGCCATCTCCGTCACACAGAAGTGCAAGGGGAGGCAGCAGGTGCTCCCGCAGAAGCTGCGCCAGGTTCTCCAGAAGAGCCAGCCAAGCTCATCCGTGAAGGTGGCTGCACTCAACAACAGATTTTCAGTGTCGCTGGAGAGCCTACGATCGGAGGAAGATGCCAGGTAGGACTTTGGTAGCTAGAGAGGAGAAGTCAGTGCCTGGCCTCCAGGCTGCAAAGGACAGGCTGAGTCTCCTGTGAGGGGCTGGCTAATGCAGCTGGTGTCTTACTGTTCTGAAAATCCTAGGGCCCTGAAGCATGATGCTGAATCGACTCCGCCCGTGCTCTGTAAACGCCACGACAGAGCCGGGATGACAGCACATCTGTTTACAACAAGACCGCCTGAGTATTTCAAGCCAGCCGTTGAGACCTGCTGCTCAGAAAAAAAAAAAAAGAGGTGCTTTTCAGGATATTACTGCTAATTGGCCATGCACCTGGTCACCCAAGAGCTTGGATGGAGTGGAGATGTATGAGACGAATGTTGTTTTCATGCCTGCGAACACAACATCCATTCTGCAGCCCGTGGACCAAGGAGTCATTTCAACTTTCAAGTCTTATTATTTAAGAAATACATTTTGTGGGGCACCAGTGTGGCTCAGTCGGTTGAGCGTCTAGAGTCTTGATCTCAGCTTAGGTGTTGATCTCACAGTCATGAGTTCAAGTCCCACACTGGGCTCCACCCTGGGCATGGAACCTACTTTAAAAAAAAAAAAAAAGAAAAGAAAAGAAAGAAAAAAAAGAAATACATTTTCTAAGGCTATAGTTGCCACAGACAGTGATTCCTCTGATAGATCTAGGAAAAATAAATCAAAAACCTTCCGGAAGGAATTCACCATTCTAGATGCCATTGAGAACATTTGTGATTTGTGGGAAGAGGTCAAAATATCAACACAAATGGGAGCTTGGAAGAAGTTGATTCCAACCTTCATGGAGGACTTGGGGGGGGGGGCTCAAGACTTCAGTGGAGGAAATAGCTGCAGATGGGGTGGAAATAGCAAGAGAACTAGAATTAGACATGAAGCCGGAAAATGGGACTGAATTGCTAGAAACTCATGATAAAACTTAAAGAGATGAGGAGCTGCTTCTCATGGATGAGCAAAGAAGTGGTTCCTTGAGATGGAATCTACTCCTGGTGAGGATGCTGTGAAGACTGCTGACACAACAAAGCATTCAGAACATTCCACACACTTAGTCGATAAAGCAGGAGCAGGGTGTGAGAGGATGGACCCCAATTTTGAAAGAAGTTCTGCTGTAGGTAAAATGCTATCAAACATCATCACCCGCTTTGGAGAAATTGTTTGCGAAAGGATGAGTCGATCAATGCAGCAAACTTCATCACTGTCTTATTTTAAGAAACTGCCACAGCCTCCCCAACCTTCAATGACCACCGACCTGATCAGTTTGCAGCCATCAGCATGGAGGCAAGACTCTCCACCAGCAAAAAGATGACGACTTGCTGAGAGCTCAGATGATGGTTAGCATATTTTAGCAATAATGGACTTTTTAATTAAGATATGCACATTGCTCTTTCAGACATAATGCTACTGCACACTTAACAGACTACAGTGTAGTGTAAACATAACTTTTATGAGCGCTGGAAACCCCAAAAAATCACATTACGATATTCACTTTATTGCAGTGGTCTGGAACAGAACCTGCAGTATTCTCCGAGGTGTGCTTATACAAGGTATTTATGTGTGTGTGTGTGTGTGTGTGTGTGTGTGTGTGATGATGATGGGAATGTTCTAGAATTAGATAAGGGTGATGACTGTACAACATCAGGCATTTACCAGAAACCATTCCATTGCATACTGTATAGTTAACGTGGTAAATTTTATGTTACATGAATTTTTTTTTTTTAAACATTTTATTTATTTATTCGACAGAGATAGAGACAGCCAGCGAGAGAGGGAACACAAGCAGGGGGAGTGGGAGAGGAAGAAGCAGGCTCATAGCTGAGGAGCCCGATGTGGGGCTCGATCCCAGAACGCCGGGATCACGCCCTGAGCCGAAGGCAGACGCTTAACCGCTGTGCCACCCAGGCGCCCCGATGTTACATGAATTTTACCTCAACTTTTAAAAACCTAAAAGTGTAAAAGCTGGGGTAGCTGTATTAATATCAGAGAAATCATTTTCACAGCAAGGAAAAGTACCAGGAATGAACAGTAACTTTACATAATGAAAAAAGGTCAAGTCACTAAGAAAATAACCATCCCAAATGTGTATACACTTAACAAAACAGCTCAAAGTACGTGAAGCAAAAACTGATGGATCTGCAAGGAGAGTTGGACAAACCCACAATGATAGTAGAAGCTATCAACACTCCTCTCTGTGTAATCAATAAAACAATTTGAGAGAAAATCAGCAAGGATATTGAGGGTCTCAACAATACCATCACCCAATTGGAGCTAATTGACGGTTATACAACGCTGCACCTATAACGCCAGAACACACATTCTTTTCAAGGACACATGTTATGTTCACCGAGCGGGAAGATATCCTGGGTCACAAAATAAACCTTAAGCGTTTGAAAATAATTGAAACCATATAAAACGTGCTTATGGACCCTAAATGAATTAAACCAGAAAATAACCACAACACTTGGGAATTAATAAACAACACCCGTCTAAAGAATGCATGCACCAAAGAGGAAGAAACAAAAGAAATGAAAATACAACACCAGAATTTGCGGGATGCCGTTAAAGTAGCCCTTCAAGGGAAATTTGTGGTGATAAATACTTAGAAAAGGAGAAAGGTCTCAAATCAACAATCTAAGCCTCTATCACAAGAAACGAGAAAAAGAGCAAAATAAACCCAGAGTAAGCAGAAGGGAATAATGAAAATAAAAACCAATCAAATTGAAAACAGAAAAATAGAGAAAATAAATGAAGCCCAAACCTGGGTTTCTGAAAAGATGAGTAAAACTGATAAACCTCAAGCCAGACTGGCGAAGAATCAAAGAGAAAAACACACATATTACGAACTTCAGGGATGAATGGATGCTCCTGCAGACACTGGAAGGATAGTAAGGGGATACCATAAGCAACTCTAGGCATGTAAATTCAATTTAGATAAAATGTACCAATTCCTTAAAAGCCACAAACTACCAAAATTCACCCAAGAATACATTTTTAAAATTGAATTTGTAGTTAAAAAACTTCCATGTGCAAAAAAATAGCAATAATAATCTTGAGGTCCAGATCATTTTACTGCTGAATTCTACCAGCACTCAACACATGTGAAGACGAGATAACACCAATTGTATGCATGATGTCTTCCAGAAAAGAGAAGGGGTGGGAGTGCTTCCCAACACATTTCATGAGGCAGCATTACCCTGATACCAAAACTGAACAAAGATGGTACAAGAAAGGGAACCACAGACAATATCCTTCATGAACACAGACTCAGAATTCCTCAGCAAAATATTAATGCATTAAATCTAGTAACGTATGAAAAGAATAATATTGCTTTTAGGGTTTATCACAAAGCACTGTTTCTCCAAGCTAGATAAAAGTAAAAATACAAAAAGTGGCATCTAAACTTGCTCTGCCTCCTGGGGCACCTGGGTGGCTCAGACAGTTGAGTGTCTGACTCTTGGTATTTGACTCAGGTCATGATCTCAGGGTCATGAGATCAAGCCCCATGTCAGACTCTGCACTCGGCGTGGAGTCTGTTTCGGATTTTCTCTCTCCCTCTCCCTGGGTCCCTCTCTTTCTTTCTCTCTCTCTCTCTCTCTCTCTCTCTCTCTCTCTCGTGCTTAAATAAAAAAATAAATAAATAATTTAAAAAATAAAATAAAATAAACTTGCTCTGCCTCCTAATAAAAACAAACCCCTGGATGTCCCACTTGATTGATGAGTTCTTTTTTATACCTATTTGCCTCACTGCTTGAGTCCAAGCTGCCCAACCCCGCCCAAACACCATCCCGGTGCCTTTGGGGCTGAGTGCACAAGGAAACATTCATGACTACTTCTAAGCAGCATGATACTCTGACTAGGAGAGATGTAGAGGAAAAGGGAACTTTGCAATTGCCAATGACCCCAGATTCTGGAATTCTGTAATGGAACTAACACAGGACAGAGCAGGGAAGTGGTGGCTGCCAAATCTGGATCAGAGACTTGTCAGGAGTCTGTGGGCCAGGCTCCCTTGTGTGTCTACCTGGTGGGTTCCGGATCTAGATGCAGACTCTTCTTTTTTCAGCCAAAATAAGGAGTGGCTTCCTTCTCTCTGCTCCAGAGAGTAGAGTCAAAGGCTAGAAGTCATCAGAGAGCAGATCCAACCCAACACAAGGAGAATAATTCTAACCATTATAACTCACCCAAATCAGAGGGCTGCCTTGGGAAAGAACTCGAATAGACATTTTTCCAAAGAAGACATACAAATGGCAATATGCATATGAAAAGATGCCTAACATCACTAGTCATTAGGGAACTATAAATCAAAACCACAATGAGATACCACAACATACCCAGCAGGATAGCTATAATCTAAAAAATAAATTTTTTAATTTGAGAAAATAGGAGGTATAGGCAAGGATGTAGGGAAATTGGAACCCTGATACATTACCAGTAGAAATATAAAATGGTGCAGCCACTGTGGAAAACAGTATGGCAGTTCCTCAAAAAATTAAACATAGAGAGGCACCTGGGTGATGAAGTTGGTTGAGCACTGACTCTTGGTTTCAGCTCAGGTCATGATCTCAGGGTTGTGAGATCAAACCCTATGCTGGACTCTGTGCTCAGCAGGGAGTCTGCATGAGATCGTCTCTCCCTTACCCTCCTCCCCTCCCCACCAACGCTTGCACCTGCACACACACACTCTCTAAATAAATAAATCTTTAAAAAAAAATTAAACATAGAATCACCATATGACCCAGCAAATCCACTCCTAGATATATACCCCAAAGAATTCAAAGCAGCAACTCAAATGGATACTCGTACATCCAATGTTTATAAGCATCATCATTCACCATAGTCAGAAGGTGGAAATGACTCAAGTGTCTATCAACAGATGACTGGACAAACAAAATGGGGTCTCTACGCACAATGGAATATTAGTCAACCATACAAAGGAGTGAAGCACTGACACCTGCTACAACGTGGATGGACCTTCCTCAAATAGTCAAATTCATACAGACAGGAAATGGAGGTTACCATGCAGCTGAGGAGAATTATTGCTTAATCGGTACAGAATTTCTATCTGGGATGATGAAAAGTTTCCGCAGATAGACAGTGATGATGGTTGCACAACACTGTGCATGTATTTCATGTCACCGAGTTGCACACTTTAAAATGGTTATAATGGTAAATTTTATGTGATGTCTATTTTACCACCATAAAAAAAAAAAGGATTTTTTTTAAAAGGCTGCCTTACGAGGTGGTGCTCACCCCAAATCACCATGCCAAAGCTGGACGCTGGCCAAGAGGTAAGCCCAGCCAACCTCTTAAGGGTCCTCTGACCTTGAGAGGATATGATTTTCAAGCAATTGGATACCATGGTTCTTTCTACCACATAAGCTTAAGAGAAGTTCAGGAGCTACAAGGCCCAATCCCAGAACTGTTATCCAACTTAGAGTTGTGATGAGCACATGGTTTGAAGACTAAAGCCTGCCAGGCACTGATGGGAAGTGAGTCATCTGTGGGCGAATTCAAAGATCCAGACCTAGTATCAGAATCTTGTTCACTTACGTCACCTGCAGCCCAGCAGGTGTGCCATTAACCCATCGAAGGCTTCTATGGGTTTCTTCTCCTCACACCTTGCTCTCACACATTGGGAGCTCAGTTAGATTCACTGAATAAATGAATGATACACCCAAGGATGACACCTGGAAGGCTGAGATGCCCTAACCTCCCCATGCCAACCTATTGGGGGGAATGCTGTAAGCATTTGCCATGTGCAAAGCGCCCCACTCAGCTCCTTAATGCACAATTCCACATAATCAGCATAACAATCCTACATAACATGATCCTAATTTTATAAGCAAGGAAATTGAAGCTCAGAAAGGAGAGCTCATTTGCCCCTTGGCTAGTGTATCTTGAACTCAGACTGGAATCCAAGCAATCTTATGGCAGATCCCGAGCCCACCTAATCACTAGGTTATACTGCTTTAAGCATCCATGAAAATTTCTAGAGACCCAATTAAGTTATTATTTCTGAGTCTTCATCTCACTTTTCTACTGGTCCAGGGAAACTGGGGGCATGTGCCTTTGGAACACACCCACTGCTTTAATCAATGGCTGCCTAGTAACCCAGGGACCCATATTCTCAGTCTTTACTAAGAACAAGATTTCTATTATGGCAAAACAGAGAAATTACCTCAATGGCCAAAAACAGCACTGTCCAGCTGAAATAGACAGTGAGGCACCTGTGTAATTTAAAATTTTCTAGTAGCCTCAGGAAAAAAAGAGTACTAAGAAATTAATTTTAAAAGATTTCATTTAACCCAATCTGTCCAAAATAACATCAGGACAGCATGCTGTAAATATAAAACATGATTAATGAGATATTTTATATTCTCTTCTTCATGCTAAGAGTTCAGAACCTGGTGTGTATTTGATACCAACAGCACATTTCAGTCAGAAGTCACCACATTTCAACTGGTCAATAGCCAAGGTAGCAAGTGGCTGCCATATTGGACAGCCTGAGTCTGTTTCCCTCTCTTTTCCTCATCCTTCCTTGTCTCTGTGGATGCCCTGCTTTGTCTCCATTGGTTCTACATTTCTTCCCAATATCTTCCGTCTATAAAAGTTACCCGTAGAATGAAAGTATCCGAGTGACAGAGTATGCCTCCATGATGGGCCTCATTAACCCAAGAGCTGTCACCTCTAACAGCCTCACCATGATCACCTGCGTGTTCCCTTTGCCTTCTATTCACTCTCATCTTCCTTTCTTCCTTTCCAGGCCATGCTACCTTTGGGGAGCCCACAGTAGAGCAGTAAACCTCTTCCTGGATCTGTGGCTGTCTTAGCCTCCAGTTTGGGACAAATCAATGACTCTAAACCTCAGTAAACTCACTTGTAAAACAGGAACAACCACCATTGCCGTCGCTGCCCACTGGAGAGATGTTGCAAGGGTCACTGAAACCCTGCAGACAATGATACTCTGCTTTGATTTCTCCTCCCCATCCCTCAGCTTCCCCATCCTCCGTCCCAGCTGCCATGTGTCTCTTGTCTCCCTCAACTTCTGAATACCCCTTATTCCCCAGCTCCAGAGCAGCACTCTGAGGGCAAGGACGAAGGCCAGGTCCCAACAGTAGGAGCCCAGTGGGTGGGAGCCCAGAAAATGACTGATTCTTTGGGGGAGGAGAAAGACTCCCCAGTTTTCTGCCCTTTGGAGGAAGAAGGATAACAAACTCCCAAACAGAATCCGCTCCAAAAACCCAGAGGGGAGAACGAACCCTTCAGAAATAACTTTTGCCATTGACTCGGAGTTGTGAGAGCACCCCCCACCATATCTTTATGAGAACAAGGCAGAAGAGCGAGGCTAGGTCTTCACAGGCTGGCTGCTTCATGTGGAAAACCAAGTACTCCTCTTGCGTCCACAAGTCCCCAGATCCTTCCCAGCTAGAAACAGGAAAGATGAGATTCTAACCTGAGGCAACTGCCTCCTTAACCCTGAGCTCTCAGTCATCAAAACATAGGCAACCAAAAAATAAAGTATAAACCCAGGGGTGCCCAGGTGGCTCAGTCAGCTAAGCATCTGGTTTCAGCTCAGGCCCTGATCACATGGGTTGTGGGACTGAGCCTCACATCAGGCTCCACACTCAGTGGGGAGTCTGCTTGAACTTCTCTCTCCTTCTCCTTCTGCCCCTCTCCTATCTCTCTCTCTCTCTCTCTCTCTCCACCTCCCCCAAATAAGTGGATTAAAAAACTGTTTTAACAAATAAAAAAAAGTGGATAAATCTTTTTTAAAAAGCATAAACTCACACTGAGGATAGGGGAAAATAGGCCCCTTTCACATGGCTGGTGAAGGGAAATTTGGGAAAACCTATCATAAGTCCTGACCCCTTGCATATCCTTGGATTCAGCAATTCCCCTGGAATTGAAGGACTGCTACAAACCACAAGGATGTCTACGATGGTATTATTTATAATAATGGAAACTTATAAACATACACACCTGACAGTAGGGTTTGTTAAATTATGGTACATCCGTGTAATATCCCACATCCACTAAAAATATTCAATAATATGAGATGTTCCTGACATATTAAGTGCGTTTTGTATCTCTAGCCTTCTTCAGAGCTGTAGGTTCGAATACCCAGCTGTCTACTTGACACATGGAACATGTCCAAACAGGACTTGACTCTCAAGCCCAACTTATTCCACCTCTAGTATTCACATTTCAAATAAAGGCATCACCTTCACTCAGTTCTTAAACCAAACACCCAGGAATAATCCTCTATCCTTTATTTTCCCCATATCCTATTCACGGGCACCTCCTACGCGCCTGACCTCCTGAATCTAGGAGCCATACCCTGCCCCACCCCCCTAACCAGCATAACAGTCCAAAGCACAGTCACTCCTGGCTTGGGTTTCCACACCAACCTCCCAAATTGTCTCCCTGCTCCCATTTTTACCCCTTACGGTCTATTTTCCCTGCAGTAATCAGAAGAATCTTTTAAAAACATAAATCAGTCACCTCCCTGTTCACACTTAGAACAAAATCCAAGTAACTTATCAAAGCCCTCTATGACCAGGGCCCTGCTTCTGTCTCCCATGGTGCCCCTCACCCCTTCCCTGCCCACTCACTCCACTGCAACCACAGTGGTCTCCTTGCTGTTCTGACAACATGCCAAGCACATTCCCACCCAAGAAATTTGCATCTGCTGTTTCCTCTTCCTGGTGCACTCCCCAGATAGGTCTTGGCTTCTTTCTCAAGTCAGTAAAACCTCCTTGAGGGAGCTTTTGCTGCTCATGCCATGACCCTCCCTCTTTCCCATGCTATTGGTTTTATTTTGGGGTTTTCTTTTGGAGGGGGGGATTCCCAGAGCTATGGTACCTTGTTACATTAGATTGTTCATTGGCCCCCAGTGAACCACACCTCCTAGATAATAATTTCTACATTGACTCTGGGCTTATCCACTTAACCCGTTTTGGCAAATGGGACATTGGTCAAGGTCACGGAAGCAGAGGCCTGAGAGGGGTTGTGCAATGGGGCATGTTCTCTTGGAACACTGCTGCTTCCACCAGGGAAGAAATCTGGCTGTCCTGCTGGAAAGGCCATGTGGAGGGAAACTGAAGTACCCTGACCAGCCTCCAGCCATGTGAGCAAGGCCATCTTGGACCATCCAGCCCAGCTGAACCATTGGTTGATGGCAACCATATGAGTGACCAGGCAAGATCAGCAGAACTAGATCCTGCACCCTACAGATCAGAGATCAGCAAACTAGCTAGCACCTGTGGGCCAAATCTGACCCACCACCTGTTTTTTGTAAGGCCCAAAACCTCAGAATAGTTTTTACATTTTTAGATGTCAAAAAAACCCCAAACAAACAATAGAAAATAATGTTTCTGGACATGGGAAATTTATATCAAATTGGAATTTCAGGGTCCATAAACGAAGCTGCATAGGGAAACGTTCATTTGGGGATCTAGTCTGTCCATAGCTGCTGCACACGATAACAGCAGAGCCAAGTGGTTTTGATGGAAACCGTGTGACCCACAAAGCCTAAACTGTTTACTATCTGTCCCCTTACAGAAAAAGGTTGCTGGCCCCTGCTGCAGGCCGCCATCGAACCAACCTTTAAACAACTTTTTATCGTATTCACTCCGAAACCTTTGAAGACTTCTACCTCCTTCCTCAAAGGGGTGAAACTTTGTCAGTCTGACTCCCTTGTCCTTAGTCAGATCTCAAGAGTTTGTGACCTAAATTCATTTCCTATGACACTGTATCAAGTACTCTCCATTCTGGACCAACTGGTCTCTCGGCGGCCCCACGAAGGCATGAACTGGCATGAAATGCCTTCAGCCGGTTAGCTGTTCTCGCCGAGCAGGCTCTCCCAACCTGCTGTGATCTAAACCCTCCCCGTCCTTCTCTCCACTTAGGGCCCCCAACTCCCCAACCAAGAAAGCTACCCTAACTGCCCTGCCAAATGTTTTCCTGGGTGTATTCCAAGGGATATCCTTGGAAAAAGGGCTCTACCCTCTCTTGGAGTCACCACGCACGAATTTGGTAGAGTAAAGCCTCCAAGAAGTCTCTGTTTCCCTTTGTTTAACTCAACCTTGCTCAGACGGATCAACCAAGGGATTCATCTTGTCTTCCGAGTACTTTTTGACCACCACCATCTAGTACAGCGCCTGGATTTCTAGTACTTGTTGGAAGAATGAAAAATGCTAACAGCCCACAGAACTAGGGTTGCACAGAACATTAAAGTGGAAATGCTGCTCAAACTCGTCCCTCTCTCCCTCTGATCTGAGCTGCTCCCTTCCATGTCATCTCTCCCACACCACGGAATGCTAATCATATCACATTCATAGCTATCATTTATTCGGCCCCTGCACACTGTGCGAGAGATAGCGCTAGACCCTTGAAAGTGTCCTCTCTTTCAATCCTCATAAGCACTGAAGTAGGTGATGTTATTCTTTTCTTGCCATTTTGCCAAAAATTAAACCACAGGTCAGAAAATTTAAATCACTAGCCCAAGATAAAGTTAAGTAGAAAAGCTACAATTTAAAATTATATTGGTCTAACTTCAAAGCTCACGGTCTTTCTTCTCTGCCAGAACACCCCCTGATAACATGTCATGGCCAGTGTTGTTGGCTGTCCACTCAATATCCCTTCCTGATTTCTTTGAACCCAGCAGAACCCTGATTGTGTAAGGAGCGGCAACAGGTCAACCGAGGCAATGGACCACGACCCATCTAAACCACTCATGATGGTGTTCCCACTTCCCCACCTCCCAGCATTGCCATCTGACTGAGTTTTGGCCAAGAAGACATAGTTAAACATCATCTATGCAGTAGGTAGCAGGAGGTATTCTGGGGAAGCGAAACGAAGACATGAACCTTTTATCCCTGCACACTCCTCACCTGGTCCCCCTCATCCCTGCCTTGAACCGGGGTGTGATGGCTAAAGCTTCAAGAGCCATCTTGCGACCATTAGAAAGAGGCCATTGAGAACTCAGAGAGACATCAGCCCCGATGTTACTACCTTACTTGGGCTGACTCAAGCAGCCATATCCCTCTAGACTTGCTGCTACACAAGGAAAAGAAGCCACTGTTCACTTGAACGGCTGTGGTTGGACTTTCCATTTCATGCAGTTTGAACATATTCTTCACGGACCCACATGCTGCCCTCCCATATCATTTGCTCTTTGGGCTTGATCATTACTTCACACATATATTATTAGCCTTGTCTCCCTAATCATGCAGGACACTTCTGGAAGACTCAGTCCATGATGTGTATTTTTGTTCCCACGGGGTCATATGCATGCTACTAAATTTTGCTTATTATCACAGTTTTCGGGGATGGTCTGTTCAATGTACTGCTTACATGAGTGTTTGTGAGCAGGGAGTTTTCACCAGCAAATAGCAGAAATATGCTACCTATCTCCTAATAGGTGGGTATTTCTCAGAGAGTTGATGTGAAAACACGCATCTTAAACACCTGGACTGTTTCTTAAATGAAGATTCCTGGGCCTTCCCCCCTCCCGCAATCCCACCTGAATTAGAACCTCCGGAGTGAGACGCTGAGAATGCACATTTTTAATAAGCTCCCCTGGGTGGTTTTGATATACAAAACGTGACAGTTTGGGAGCTACAGAACCTCTGTCCAAAGCCTAAGCGAGGTTCGCAGGGACTTACTTGGCTGCACCTGGAGTCACCAGCCCTTCCTCAGTGGCCCCATCCTCGCCCCAGGGACCCAAGAAGCATAGTCTAGCATGACTGCTGGAGACCCTTCCCTGCGCAATATGCTTAGAGTGGTTGTGGGCATGCTCTGTGGCAGCCTGGGACCAGGAAACTAACAACCAGAGGCACTCTGAGTAACCTCTTGCAAGTCCATCCCCTGGTTTTCAGAGAAAACTACTGTGCAGGAAAGAAGCCACAGAGTCCAGGGTCCACTGTAACCATGGCCATCATTCAAGGAGCTATCAGAGGATGGGCCATGTTGAAAAGAGTTGAAAAGAAAACTGGAGGAACTCACACAGGAATACACGGACAAGCACTTGGGACTCCTGACTCAAAGGACTAGAAGAGGACTCAGATGGCCCTTTTGAGTTACATATTTATTCACTGCCTACAGTTCTGAACAGAATCTTAGCTTGGGCACTGCTCACGCACAGACAGAAGGCGGGGCCAGGGCATCCCACACTTTTTCTTCCAGCAACAAAGTCCTAAACTATTCTCCCAAAGCTCTGAGAAAGAAAATACCTGACCTCCCAACAGAGGTCCCACTCCTCTGATACCTCTTAACACTTATTTTATTTCATTTCTGAGGCTCATTTTCCCAGATAACAGGTGCACACAGACATGTATTCTAGGGTAGCAAACAGCATATTACACACACACACACACACACACACACACACTCCACTTTCAAACTGATGACCTTCCTGTGTACTGACAAGCAGCTGAAGTTAAAATCATGGAGGGGAAAAAAAAAAGACTTTAAAGTGAATCAGAGAGTGGTGCTTATCCAGGCTGGAACAGGGGCACAGGGCTCAAAGACTCAGTAGGGACCGAAGAGTTCAGGCCTTGGAAACTCCTGGGCTGGAAAGAGAGGGAACCTCCCAGCACCGCACATGCCCACTTCACCAGAGGGAGAACCCCTTTCCTGTGCTCCCAGCCCCACAGCCACCACCCTCAGCAAATGCCAGCTAATGGGAGTTCCCAGATTTAATCAAGCCATGTGTACAGCTAGCTGGTGTGAGGGAGAAGTGAGTGGAACCCTTCAGACGTTTCCAACAACGTGGGTGCCCAATGATTACGTGCACACCAGACATTTTCTAAGCCTCCCGAAACCTTCCTCCTTTGACCGAATGGCCTTTGGAAGAAATAATTTCTGCCATCTTCTTTTTGAGTAACTTTGCATCCAACCCCACCCCCAAAACTGCTTCCAACTCCCCCTCAAGTTCTGTTGGAGACAATGTTACAACTCGCCAGAGATGACTCTTCCGACCCCTCTGCTCGCTGTCCCACCAAGATTCAAGAGTATTTCCCACATCACCCGTGTGTGCTGATCCAGGCATATTTTGTTATCTTTTTTACACGTTTCAGGCCTCCAACAGCTCCCTGCATCAAAAGATTTGATTGGAAACGGGGAGCTTAATGGGGATTTTTTTTTAATCTTGCCTCCTGACATGTACACCACTGAAATAAAACAAAAACAAAATCCAAGGGGCAAAAGCGGGGCTGGGAAGGAGGCCGAGAACAGGTCTATATTTATAGGCAGCCCCATTCTGCGAGCAAAACCACCTTTTGACCACCTGCAGAATGCGCAAGGTCACGTGGGTTCTCTGCAGCGCCTTAATGCCTTACCCAGCACACAAGCCCCCGTGGCATATAAACAAATCCACAAGCGGAAAAAAGAGAGAACTCACTCCTCGCTCGGAGAAGAAGCGAATGATAATAACAGCCGCAAGAATAATAATACATAAGGAATCACAATTACTACTACTACTACCACCACCCAGCCAAGCGTAGACGACAGCGGTA
Source organism: Ursus americanus (assembly GCF_024610735.1). Lineage (NCBI taxonomy): Eukaryota > Metazoa > Chordata > Mammalia > Carnivora > Ursidae > Ursus > Ursus americanus. Next base: position 11,664,788 of record NC_142156.1, on the reverse strand, counting down.
CAGTAAAGGGACCTCCAGAGCAGGCTCTGCAAAGAAGATAAATCGCAGAAAACCAAACCGTGCCCACCTTGCTACCCTCCCACACCCTGCCGCCCCCCAACAAACAGAATCAAAGGAAAGGGGGTGGTGGGGAGCAAGGAGAGGGAAGGAAAGATTGCTTTTTTTCCCCCCACAGGCAACACCTACCTCCAAGGTCCGGATCTCTTTTTGTGTGAGGTCGTTGGAGGTGGCACATTTGGTCCTAAGCCCTTCCAGGTTGGAGATGCTCAGGTCTATCATGTTTTGGACCAACTCGCACTGCTGTAAGGCTTTTTGCAAACTCAGAGGCTGCTGCTCCTCGCTTTTCGTCATGTTTTCCTCATCCATCGCTTGCTCGGCAAGCCCCCTTCCCCTCCTCCTCCTCCCAGAGAGAAAAAAGGGGGGGGGGGAGTAGAGGTAGTCTACCCCCTACGCTCTCCAACCACTGCGACTTCTCAACAATGTCTCATGAAGAAGAAACCCAACATCTCACACAGGGTTGAGGGGGTGGGGTGGGAGGAGGGGACAAGAGCCAAAATTTATTATTTTATTTCGGGGTATCGAGCAGACTCCATTAGAATGTCTCCTCTTTCTGAGTCTCTGGTCCCTGAAAAGGAGAGATGCTGTTTCTCAGAAGCAAACCAGGTGATGTGATGCTGTCTGTACACTTAGGGAGGAGGAGGAAGAGGAGGGGGAGGAGGAGGAGGGGGAGGAGGAGGAGGAAAAAGAGGAGGAGGAGGAGGAGGGGGAGAGAGAAGAGGAGCAAAGGAGAGGAGGAGGGAGAGGACGAGGCAAAGGAAAACAGCGCTCACTCTTTACACACCGGCTCCGTGAAGGACAAATGTATATATTTTTGGCTGGCTGGCTTTTATGTCAAAAAAAATCTGCTTTGCCCCCCTCCCAGTTGCAGTGACACGGCATTGTCCACCGTTTGGGGTGCTTTAGCGCGTCCTCAAGATGCTGTCTGCATTGCTCCCGCGGCTGCGGCGGCGACTGCGGCTGGCTGCTGTCTCCTCCTCGCGCTGCTGCTGCTGCTGCTGCTGCCGCCGCCGGGCTCCGGGGGTGACGGCTGCTGCATTCGCTCCTGCCTCGCTCCACACCGACATCTTGCCTGTCAATCAAAGGGCGGGGGGGAGCGAGCGCCGGCGAGGGATGGAGAGCGAGAGAGGGACCTGCGGGGAGCGGGTTGGTGGAGCGGCGCCGTGCGCGCAGCCGCCCCGGCCCGGCGCGCCAGGGACCCGCCGGAGGAGGCGGCCGCGGCGCGCGCAGGCTCGCGCACCTGCCCGCGGAGGGGCTGGCTGCGGGCGCGGGCCGGGGTGCGGGTTGGGGGGGGGCGAGATTCGCGGGGTTGCGGAGCTAGCGTGGCGGAGTGCAATTACTACCGGTCGTGCGTGCGAGCCGGCGGGCGGGGGCGCGGGGGAGGCGCGCGCGGCGGGGGAGCCGGCGGGGAGTGCGCCGGGGCGCGGGGGCTGGGCGCGGGGGCGGGGGAGGGGGCGGGAGGGGAGTGGGGGGCCACTACTACAGCACGCTCTCGCGAGACGAGGCCGGAGTACTGCTCAGCAGGTGCGCTCGGGCTGGGAGCAGGTGTGCACCCAACTTTCAAACCCTTAGTGCGTGCTGGAGAAACGTCAGCGTGAACCTGGGCACGTCCTCTCTGGCTTTCTGGCTCGGGGGGGTGGGGGGGGTGGGGTGCGCGCGCGCGCGCGTGTGTGTGTGTGTGTGTGCGTGTGTGTAAAACGAAACAAACCTAATCATCTTCCATGAGCCCTATGTGTGTGCGTCTGTCTGTCTTTTTGCTCGTTTGTGCTTTCTTGTTACTGGGGAAAAAATAAAACAAACCTGATCATTTCCCATGAGTTGTAGGAAGCTGCCTCCCAGAGTGCGTGCGTGTGCTTGTGCGTGTGCGTGTGTTCGTTTGTCCTTTCTTGTTACTGGGGAAAAGTAAAACAAACCTGATCATCTTCCATGAGCTGTAGGAAGCTGCCCCCCCCCCCAGTTGGTATCCTGGCCTCCAGTTACCCTGAGGGGTGAGTTTTCCATTTGGAGGGGGAAAGGGGCTTTGCCTTAATCTGATTGTTACATGCCCTACGGTCCTGCGTGATCTGATCCCCAGCCTACCTAAACGACCTTATACCAACAAACTGTGGCCCCAGAGCTAAGAATGGTTTTTATATTTTTAAATGGTTGGGAAAAAATCAAAAGATTTTGTGACGTGTGAAAATTATAAGAAATTCTAATTCAGTGTCCATAAACAAAGTTTTATTGGACCACTGCCACCCTTTCGTTCTATGTCGGCGTTTACTGCTGTGTTGTAACAGCAGAAGTGAGTGGTTGCAACAAACACTGTGTGACTTGTAAAGCCTAAAATATGTGCTCTCTGGCCCTTTCCAGAAAAGTCTGCCCACCCCTGACCAAATCACCAAACATATTCTTGCCTCAGAGCTCTTTGCTCTCTATATCCCCCTCTGCCCAGACCACGTTTCCCTCTAATTCTCTCCTGCTTGGTTCCTTGTCACTTGGTGTCGACTCAAATGTCATCCCAGAGAGGCTTCATCTTCCTGATCATCTTAAGTACTAGTACTCCCAACACACATTGCTCAAAGGATGTATTTAGGATAATTAGCAAAAGGCTCCTCTTTCTCCAGGTAAACAGAGCTCCATGCCAGGCAACTGGGTTTATGGAGCAGAGTGACTCAGAACACATGGTACAACATGTGTCCCTTAAAGGAAGCCACTTGAGAAGTAAAGAGAATGACAGCCAGTGATGGCAAACTTTTTTTTTTTTTTTTTAATAGACGGTGGCCATGAGGTTTTATGGCTCATACAGAGCTGAATCAGCATTTTCAAAATCCCTCTGTGGATGAGGAGCTCAAGTGAGTTCTCTGTGTCCTCAGTCTTTTGGACTATGAAGCTCATGGATTCCAATTCTCTGGTAAAATTCGCTTTTCATCTATTTTCTCCTTCTTTTGCTTTGTGTCTCTTGAACATATTAATCATGGTTATTTTAAAGCCCTGGGTTTAGTCCAGTACTTTGGTCACCTGCACAGTCTGTTTCTATTGCCTGTTTTTCTATTTGTTTTCAAGGATTTGGTCCTGTCTCTTGGCAGGCCTTGTAATTTTTGTTGAATGCCATACAACATCTGTGTATGAAAAAATACATATGAAGTTTCCGGGTGATATCTAACTCTGGGCTCACCCTTTCTCTGTAAGCAGGTGGCATGGGGACTGAGCGTCTTAATCCAGTCAGGGGCAGAGCTGGGTGGAGGGTGGGTTGCAGTTTTGATAAGAGACCATCTAACTCTGGCTCCCACCTCTAAGGCTTTGCCTTTCAGAGATTGCCGCTGAGAACTTGAGGTGTTCAGAGGTCCTGTGCTCTAATCCTTGTAGCCGTAACATGGGAAGAATGCTGGACACTTTGGTCTTTTTCAGGGGCTTTCTGTTTGGCTTCTAGCCTCTTGGCCTGCACTGTTTCAGAATTCGCCAAATATCTTAAGGGGAAAACCGCTTTCCTACCCCTCCCTTCTCTCTAGGATAGTCCCTAATTTTGTCTCTCTAGCCCTAAGACACTGCCAAAATTCTGCTGGTTTCTCTGTCCCTCCACAGCAGCAGCCTTGCCTGGGAAAAGTCTAGATTCCAAGTGCCCAAATTTGCAAATGCCCCAGGGAAAAAGTGGCTGCAGTGTGTCAGATCACCTCAACATCTTTCCAGAATCTTGGCCCCTCTAGTTCTGGGTGCTTCGGCAGCTCTCTGAATGCCTTTAAGTAGGTGATGATGATGATGATGATGATGATGATGATGATCTGATTTGGCTTTTCTAGTTGTTCTCAGAAGAAGTAGAAGTTTTGTTTTTTTTTAAAGATTTTATTTATTTGACAGAGAGAGACAGCCAGCGAGAGAGGGAACACAAGCAGGGGGAGTGGGGGAGGAAGAAGCAGGCTCATAGTGGAGGAGCCTGATGTGGAGCTCGATCCCATAACGCCAGGATCACACCCTGAGCCGAAGGCAGACGCTTAACCGCTGTGCCACCCAGGCGCCCCAGAAGAAGTAGAAGTTTTAAAATGAAAGTAGCCCATAGCTCAGAAGCATCAACTGGCAGGGCTGTAAGCAGCACACAAAGGGATTCTGTTTGACACCCCCCCCATAACCACCACCATGTCTGTTCAATTAATTGCTATACTGAACATTTGTTATACTTCGCATCCATACAGCCCCCTTTGAATACCTTTCCTATGTTTGGAAAATGCCCACATTATGAGTCCCACCTCTCCATAAGAGAAACCAAAGCACTCTTCCAGAACCTTCCTTGCAACCAAGTTTCATGTGATCTGGGCTCTACCATTACATATGTCACATGAGATTTATACTTGGAAGTGAGCAACAAAGAGGATCGAGCCTATCTGACAGTAACATGGCAGTCCATGCACCTGCGTCCAGGTGTCCCGCCCCTGTGTAAGCATGGGGCCTGTGTGCAGAGAGGCAGGGCATGTCATTCAGAGGGGCAGTCCAGTGGTGTGGTTTGGGCATCATTCCCAGATGTACAGTCCGATCCTAGCACTCTTGTCCTCCTGGAGAGTCTACAGGCTTTCTAACCATCTGTCTTAGTCTGCCTTGGCTGACAAAATACCACTGATGGGTGGCTTCAACGACAGAAATTTATTTTTCCCACAGTTCTGGAGACTGGAGATCGTGGTGCCAGCATGTTCGGGTTCTGGTGAGAGGCCTCTTTCTGGATGTCAGAGGGCGTCTTCTTGCTGTGTCCACACATGGCAGGCATGGCTCACATGGCTTCCTCTTCTTATAAGGCCATCACCCTTTTGAATTAGGGCCTCACCCTTTGGCTTCACCTGACCCTGATTACCAGTCCACTGGGGATTTAGGGCTTGAACATTTGAATTTGAAGGGGACCCAGTTCAGTCCATTGTACACCCCCCTCCCCCGTTAAATCACTCGTACCTGTGTCATTTGCAACAATGAACCCCGACTAATATTCGTACCAATAATGCCGAAATCAGGGTGCACTACCAAAACCGGAGATTTCTGGCATTTCTGGGAAAACAGGAAGATGTGGCCTCATTGGGCAACAATTGGCTAGATTTGAGAGACATTTGTCCCTTTCGGATGGGACACAGGCTCTCCAGTTCACCATGGTCTCCACCTAACCCCCTTCATTCATTATATTTCCTGTCTGGCCCCTGTTGGCATTTGCATTTGCTGCCCCTGGTATAGCTTAAGGTGGTTTGCACCTCAGATCAATAGAAATCTCACCAATTTCAAGATTGGAGAACTGGAGCTGACTACCGTGTGTTGTGCTGTGGTTGTTGGGACTTCATTCTGGAAATGCATGGCACTCTGGATACCACATGTCTCACAGCACCTTTATCAATAGTGGGAATAAATTATTCTTACTGGGCTATGAAATAAGCTGAGCTTGGAAATATTACATCAGATCCCATAGCTCTTAGTTTCAACTGTAAGAATAGTCTCATATTAAAAGTCCAGTCCAGTCCAATCAAAACTGTTCTCGGGGTGCCTGGGTGGCTCAGTCATTAAGTGTCTGCCTTCGGCTCAGGGCGTGATCCTGGAGTTATGGGATCGAGCCCCACATCAGGCTCCTCTGCTGGGAGCCTGCTTCTTCCTCTCCCACTTCCCCTGCTTGTGTTCCCTGTCTCTGGCTGTCTCTCTCTTTGTCAAATAAAAAAAAAAAAAAACAAAAAAAAACAAAAACAAAAACCCTCTATTCTCATATGAGGTTTAATACCTCTTCCCTGCCCCCTCTGGTCTGACCCACAGATGGCTCAGGAATCTGCAGTGGAGACTAGGGCAGGTGTGTCCTCTCCTGCCCTTTCCCAGCTCGCCTTGCAGGAGTATAGGAGCAGGGGAGCACGAGGAAAAGGGACCCTTTGCTGAGAACCGGTATAGTTCTCTCGGGTGTCAGATGCCCTCCACCCCCTGCCATGGCCTGGCAAGAATTCACATGCTGGTTCTTTTTCATGTGCACTGGGGGATCTTTGGAGAACCCTGTGTGGGGACTTTGAGGGGACTCAGTGCATGTGCTGGGTGACCTCTTGCACACCTTGTTTCCATTCATACCACGGGAAGTACCCCACATTCTTTTTCTGAGGTCCTGGGTGAGTCCTCTTAGGTGAGGCTTTTCAGGATGACTCAGACCTACAAACATACTCTGGCCCCTGGGAAATAGGATGCATCTTTGCCCTCTGCCCTCTGCCATGGCTTCTTGCCCCACTGTCATGGGCAGCCCCAGGCAACCTTCAGCTGGCAGTGAGGTACCAGCCACCCCCTCCTTGGTGCCCCCCAGTCTCATGAGTGATTCTGCTTTGAGCTCTCCTCTCTTGGGTTAGAGATCAGAGGGGAGAAGAAAACCCCCTACAAAGACCTGTCAGAGAAATGTCCTCTGGATAAAATCTGACCTTGTTTTATATAGGCTGGAGGCTGATGGGTATTGATGGTTAAGGGACCAGTCTGTCCACCTCTTGACAGGAGGAAGTATTGTTACCCATTGCCCTCAGCTTTGAAGCTTTAGCTGAAGTTCTGGGTCAACAGGAAAAGCCTCATTCCACATTTGTTATATTAGCGATAAGCTGTCCCCAATATTTTCTAAGTTGCATTGTGAATTGGGACCCAAATTGGAAAATGGCACATTAAGAAGTAGCGGGGTGACCAATGCCCCTGGAACTGAACAAAATTAACATTGACTTCTCCTTGAAGGGCTCGACATACTGCTTTCCCAGGGCATTTCTTTTTTTTTTTTCTTTTTTCCTTTTTCCTACTGATTCATGGGGGAAGGGAGGACAATTTCAGAATGCCAGCCCCTAGGATACAACCAAATCTTCCATAGCTTTGAGAGGACTATTATTGTTCTGTTCTAACTCATTGATCCCCAGAACATAAATGGCTTTTTTAAAAAAAAATACCTTTGATGAGTACAGGCAGAATGCTCCTGTATTTAACCTTGTGCAGTCTTTCCAACATCAGAAAACAGACTTTTTCTAGAGTTCTTCTCCTTTTGGCCTTTTGCCTCTTTGTCTCTTAATTTTCCAGTGCAAGCAAAGCAGCCAGATCACTCTCTTGATGGAAAGATAACTTGAGCTCGTGGTAATGGACAATTTAGTCCAGTGATTTATGCTAGCTTCACAAATTAAGCACTCAACAATGCACTGTGAATTTTTCTGAGATAGCACCCTCAGGATGGGAGAGGATGTATACTGTGGCATGGGCCAACTACTCAGAGCACAGTGAAGGAGCATCTTTGAAAATTGCAGTCAAGTGAGGCCGTTGACCAAACTTGCTTATGTCTTACGCCATCTTGTCTGTGAAGCTCTACATTCGCCTAAATGGTGAATCAGAAGAAAGCATCTTGTGGGGCAGAACACAGCCTGGATTGAGGCCATGCCTCCCTCCCAGTCTGGGCACTTGACGAAGGAAACAAGCTGCATGGCATCCAACTGCAGCAGCCCTGATGAAGTTCCGGATTCTTTTGTTTTGTTTTTATTGCAGTCGAATATACATAACTTAAAATTTACCACTGGTGACATTTATTACACTTGGCACTGTGCAACCATCACTGCTCTATAGCTCCAGAATGTTTCCATCACCCAGTGGAAAGTCCCATACACATTTAGCAGTCATTCCACATTCCCACCTTCTCCTGGCCACTGGCGACCACTAATCTACTTTTTGTCTCTATGGACTTACATCTTCTGGAAATCCCGTATAAGTGGAATCTTACAATATCAGCCCTTCTGTGTCTGGCTTCTTTCACTTGGCGTAATGTGTTTGAGGTTCATCCTTGTAGCATGGATCGGTGCTTCATTCCTTTTTACGGCTGCATAATAGTCCATTGTATGCATAGACTGCATTGATTACCTGTTCATCCTACTGTGAATAGTGCTGCTATGAACATTTGTGTACATGTTGTCTCAACACCTGTCATGCGTTCTTTGTGGCATACAATCATCCCTTGGAGATGGATTTGGTTCCAGACCACTACAATAAATATTGCAAATATTGCAATAAAGCAGGTCATACGAATTTTTTGGTTTCCCAGTGCATATAAAAGTTACGTTTACATGAGACTGCAGTGTATTAAGTGTGTAATAGCATTACGTCTAAAAAAAGCAATGTATATACCTTCATTAAGAAATACTTTATTCCTGGGGCACCTGAGTGGCTCAGTTGGTTAAGCACTTTGACTCTTGGTTTTGGCTAAGGTCATGATCTTATCGTGTGATTAAGCCCACATCGAGATCCGTGCTCAGCGGGGAGTCTGCTTAAAGATTCTCTCTCTCTGCCCCTTCCCCGACTTGTGCACATATATATGTGCCCCCTCTCTCTCTCAAACAAATAAATCTTTTAAAAAATACTTCATTGCTAAAACAAAAATGCTGGGTATTATCTGAGCCTTCAGCAAGGTGTAATCACTGATCACAGATCACCATAATAAATATAATAATAATAATGAAGTTTGAAATATTGCAAGAATTACCCAAATGTGACACAGAGACACAAAGTGAGCAAATGTTGTTGGAAAAACGGCGCCCATAGAATTGCTCGATGCGCAGTTGCCACAGACCTTCAATTTAGAAAAAAACATAGCATCTGCAAAGCTCAATAAAGGGCAGTGCAATAAAACAACGTATGCCTGTGTATCCAGGAGCAGGAATCATGGGTCATATGATAATTTGGTTTAACTTTTGAGAAACTGCCAAACTATTTTCTATAGCTGTTTGCACCATTTAGCATTCCCACCAGCAACACGGGAGGGCTCCAACTTTTCCACATCCTCCCCTCTTGACTCGTCTTGCATTGATATCATTTCATTACTGAAAAAACAGCGACGGTATACCTAGGAAAGTCTGCGTTGACTCACACATTTCTTGAGTGCCTATAATGTGCCAGAACAAGGCGACAGTATGGGATTTAAATATTAATAAAAGACAGTGCATTCTTCAGTTTTCTTTTAGATGGAAGAGATGAAAACCCAAAACGAGCCAGTTTAAGCAAAAAAGTGATTCATATAACCAGGAAGTTAAAGGGAGGAAACTCACTGCTGCCTGGCATCATCCCTTTCTCTCCCTGCCCCTCAGTTCTCTTTTCTTCCGTGGTGGCTTTACTTTGAGGTGGCTTGTCCCCACGTGGTGGCAAAGATGGCCGCAGAGAGCTTAGCAACTCTATCAGAAGTAGAGTTCCTTCCTCCTTAGTTCTAACTTAGTTCCCACTAGCTCCAGCATAAGTTGCAGGATTGATTGTGCACTAACCTGGTTCAGGCGACCCATTCCTGAGCTGGTTGTGCCAACCAAGGGGATGGAATGTGCAAACGGGCCAGGTCTGGTTGCAGGGAACCGGTATCTACTCTCCCCAAACCGTGTTGTCTGAGATTAGGGGACGGCTGTTTCCCCCAAAGGAAAAGGGGAATGCTATTGTCAGAAGAGGGGATGGATGTTGGGCAGACCAAACATCAGCAGTATTCCACCATCTTTGAGGGAGTCATGGTCTAATGGGGGAGACCCATGCAAATATATCCTGTAACTACACTATGCTCTAGGAATAAAGGAGAGGAGTCCTTTACCACTGTGCAAGGGCAGGGGCTCTGGGAAGGCTCTGGTGAGAACATGATTCTGATGCTGAGACTAAAGAAGGAATGGGAATCCTCCAGGTGACATCGAGGAACTGACTTGGGCCAAAGCACAGCGTCCTGAAATCAGTGGCGATTACAGACAACTGCATGAAACATAGACTTGTCACAATGATTCTTTAAAATCACGTTCGAAATACCAAAACCATTGGCCTTGCCTTGAGAAGGCTTTTGCTGGTGGATGAGACCATTGCCAACCTCCCTCCACTGGTTTACGGATGTGGGGCCTTCCATGCTAAAACCGGGACAATTTGGTTCCCCTATAGTTAAGTCCCCGCCTCGTGAGCACCTCTGAGTGTGCTCAGAGTTGGGGTTAGTGCTATGGGGGCATCTGTTATGTAAGGATGATCCCTCTGTTGAAACAAAACATGCCCACAAATGTTCACAGCAGCACTATTCACAAAAGCCAAAAGGTGGAAACCACCCAACTACCCATCATCTAATGAGTGGATAAACAATGTGTGGCATATCCATACAATGGAATTGTATTCAGCCGTAAATAGGAAGAAAGCACTGAGGCATGCTACAATGGGGATGAACTTGAAAACACAATGCAAAGGGAAAGAAGCCAGACACAAAAGGCCACAGCCTGTAGGATTCCATCGATAAGAAACCCCAGAATAGGCAAATCCATAGAGACAGAAAACAGATTGGTGGATGCAAGGGGGCTGAGGGAGGGGATTAATAGGTATGGGTTTTCTGTTTGGGGTCATGAAAGAGTTCTAGAGCTAGATAGAGGTAATGGGTGCACAACACCATGAACGTACTTAATGCCACTGAATTGAACACTTTAAAATGGTTAAAATAGTAAATTTTATGGCAAGTGTATTTTATACCACAATAAATAAGAAGAAGAAGAAGAAGAAGAAGAAGAAGAAGAAGAAGAAGAAGAAGAATCATCCCTGCTTCCCAAAAGGTGTGTAAATCAGGTGATCTAAAAGGTAGCCGGCAAGGTCAAATTTGGCTTGCAGAAGAGTTTCACTTGGCTGCATGGAAAATTTTTTTAAAAAATTCTTTAATTTGTGGCTAACATTTCCAAAATGGGATCTTTTACATACAAAAATTCTGATGAGCAATTTATTTGGAAAAATCCAAAACCCTGGCCCCACTTGAGCTGCATCTGCCCCTGGAAGCATCAGGAGGAGGGTGGAAAGGCTACTCAACTTTGGGGCTGAGACCCTCGGCGCCCCTCCAGTCTCTGTTGCCCCAGCCTTCCCCTGGGACCCTCATCTGCTCCACCTGCTTGGTCCCCATGGGCACTAAAGTGCAGGATTTCCAATACTTGCACAGAACAATTAGAAGAGGGGCAGATACTAAAATATGGAAATCAGGCAATCGATATGGTGATTTCCATTTTCATTCCTCCAGAAATGAGATGTCAGTGGATTCTATTTCCCCAAAAGTGTTACACGACTTTCAAAAGGGTAAGGAAATTTCCCCTTCAAGCAATGATTCGGAACCTTAGCTGCACATGGGAATCACCTGGGAAACTTTTTTTTTTTTAAGTGTTGGTGCCTAGGTCCTACCCCCCAGAGATTCTGATTTATTTGGTCTGGGGTGTGACCCAGGCATCGGGATTTTTAAAAGCTCCCTGGGGTAATTCTGATGTGGAGCCCAAGTTGACAACTACCGCTTTACATCTTCCTTTTAGAGAATTGCCCCTCTTCTGGCCTCAGGTGTCACAGAGCTACTACACACATGTTGAGAATCTTTACAGTTTTTACTTTAAATATCTTTTGTTGTTCTCGATAGCTACCCCTACAACCATATGCTACCTTCAGCTGCTCAGCAGTTATCTTGACAAAGACAAAAAAAATAGGAATAAATAATCTATTTTTTTTTTAGGGGACTCTGTGGCTTCATTTTCAAAAACAGCATCGAAAGCACCTCATAAAAACCTGAAAGTTAACCCTGCCTTTGTTTAATTGGCGTGAAGGGCTCTAGCCTATATATAGTGTGCTATAGACTGAGGCAGCAATCTGGTAAAGAACACATGCTCTTTACCCAGGCTGGAGTCTTAATGGTTTGTCATGTGAACGCGTGTGCATTGTTCAAAGTGATCACCCCTTTCCAGAGTGCAACCGGGATGCAATTGCTGACATCCTGGCCCTGCATTTTCCATGTGCTCCTGCTTGTGAGCTCCATCACCAAGCTCTCCCAACGGGACAAAAAAGCAGCCGCTGGCAGGAGAAACAAAACCTGTTCCCTAGTCTGGACATACTCAAAGCGTGCTACCTACCCTGGCCTGCACCGTTCCTGCAGTCTGCTGCGCCCAGGTCGGAGAGGAAGCCCACAGCTGCCCTTCCAGCTCGCACCCACCACAGCTGTCTGCATCTCGTGGCACAGTGTTGGCTCGGCTTCCAGCACCCATCTGTGACCTGGGGGCCAGGGAGGGGAAAGAAAAGAAAAAGAAAAAAGAAAAGCGTGTGGTAAATGACTGAAATTGCCCACGTTGTCCTGGACGAGCCTCAAACCCTCCACAATTTGATTGCCTTCTAGAAGGTACAGACCGTGAGTTTATTTAGCCTAGTTTGGTATTTGGCTCTGAACACTGGAACCGATGGTCCTTTAGAAGTCTCCTCTGTGATTTTTAGACTTTCCTTTTCTTTGAAGAAATGGGGAAAAAATGAGAAATGCTGAGTGGGACAGATCACAGGTTTTCCCCTGTCTTGGGCTTCTGTGCACAGAATCAGATAATCAGTACTGGTTTAGTCCACCTGGTAAATTAAGAACGCTTCTTATTTTCATCATAGAAAGTACAAATGTTGGCTTTTCGTTTTGAAAGACAAGGCCTAGTCCACGGTTTCAACTGAGCTGTAAGGTTAGTTGTCCTCAGACCAGGGATGTTGACTTAGTCTGTATTCATGTATTCATTTAATTCAATGATCAATTGGTTTCTGATCAAAAGCAAAGAGTCTGATTTCCTGATAGGATAACAGAATTGGAGGGGGTGATAGACCTTCATCATCACACATAGAGGCAGGTGCAGGGGAGGGAGCTGACCACTGTGGGCAAGAATGTTGGCTCTGAGCATGATCTGATGGTCAGGTTCAAATCCCAGCTCTGTCACCTCCCGGCCCTGTGACCTTAGGCTAGTGATTTCACCTCTCTGTGTCCAGGTTTCCCCACCTGTAAAATGAAGGTAATAATAGTTTCTGCTTCCTTGGACTGTGCTGAGGGTGAAATGACTCAACGTGTGTGAAGTGCCTAGAACACCGCCTGAAACCCAACCCACTGTAGTCACAAAAAGGCAGAAGCACGGCTATGTGTCGTGCCAGACTTACAGGCACGCAGCATTCTTCCCCGTCTATTTCCAAAAAACCGATAGTGTGGGGCGCCTGGGTAGCTCAGTGGTTTAAGCGGGGGGTCTCTTGGTTCCTGCTCAGGTCATGATCTCAGGGTCCTGGGATTGAGCCCCACACGGGGCTCTGCACTCAGTAGGGAGTCTGCTTCAGGACTCTCTCTCTCCTCCTCTGCCCCCCTAAAATAAACAAATAAATCTTTTTTTTCAAAAAAATCGATATTGGTTTAAAATGGAAAGATCCAGTTCAGAATTTCTTAAAGTGTCATGTGCTGACGAGTTCACGTCAGGACCACTTGGGTTGCTTAATCAAAATTGCAAAGCCCAGGTCCCGTCTCAGACCTACTGAGGCTCTCTGGGGTTCAAGGCCTGGGCATCTGAATTCTTAACAAGCATCTCATGTAATATAATGTACCCTTGAGTCAGGAAAGTATGATTAGAATTAACAAAGAGTGATACCCGTGGAGCCCAGAGCCTGCTGGGAATCCAGGAAAGCAGTGTCTCTCAAACGTCATTCGTTACTTTTATTCACAATTTTGTCCAGTTATTTGACAATTGGTAACAGCGTATGCTTCCAATTTTCTGTTACGTGACTCCCTATTTTTACAAAAGCAAATTCATTTTAAAAGGGAAATTTATTTCATTTAGTGCAAATGAAAAACAGACATCTTGCCATAACTAGATGATAACTGTAAGAGTAAATATTTTTTTAAAATAATGTTATTAAATTTTACCTAGACACCGTTACCTGCTGAAACTCTGAATCTGCCATAGCATTTTTTTTTTTTTTTTTGCCATAGCATTTCTTAAATAGAAAAAACTCAGCAAGCACCAGAGAGGTGTTCCAGACTTGGTAGCACCGACTGAGACTTTCTCCTTGATGACATGATTGAGAGGGACTCAAAGGAGAGTAACTTCCTCGCTAGGTGATTCAGTGCCATTGAACATTGTGTTTAAGCACCACCTAAAGTCATTTCCTAGTGAGTCACAGCACACTTGGTGCAGGGCTGCCATAAAGCCTTCACCTGAAGTCTACTGACTCTGGATTTGCAAGAATAGGAACAAAAACAAAAACAAAAACAATGGCTTGGGCTACTCAAGACACCAGTAAGCACGGTACTGCAGTCCATGAGTCTCCAGGACCTCCCTCAGATGTCCCTCTCAAAGGGGGAGGGTGTCACAGATCTCGATTAGGATACAACTACCCACTCCCGGTGGTTTGTGACCTTGGGCAAGTCTCCAGAAACCTTCTGTTCTACAACATACAATGACATACTTGTTCAAGCCAAGATGAAATCAAATGATGTTTGAAAAGCCTTAGCACAGAAGATGATGTTCAATAAATGGTAGCTTTTAAAAATTACCAAGACTTCATATTTTTAACCATTTTTGATAGAACTCTTTGTAGAATCCTATTCTATTTCCTAAATACAGTGAAACTTGATGACTCAAGACTATCATTTTGAATGTCTCTGTAGCCAGTTTATTGTCTTTGCACGCATTTCTCACACCTTCCCATCTTCACCTTGTTTGGCCATTCCACATATGCAGCGGGCTGATAACCAAGCCAAACATCCACCAATAGAGAACTGATTAAAACAGCAAAATTACATGGGTAGCCAATAAAAATGCAAAAAGATACTCTAATAGTAATCAGAAAAATACAGAGGCGCCTGGGCGGCTCAGTCAGTTAAGCAGCTGCCTTCAGCTCAGGTCATGATCTCAGGTCCTGGGATCAAGCCCTGCATAGGGCTCCCTGCTCAGCAGGAAGTCTGCTTCTCCCTCTCCCTCTGCCAAACTCCCCACTACCACTCATGCTCACTCATGCTCTCTCTCTCTCAAATACATGGGTAAATTTTTTTAAAAAAGAAAAATACAAATTCACACAATGAGGTATTTTTGGTCTGTCAGCATTGCAAATATTAAAGAGTGCAAGATTATCTAAGATTGGTGAGAATATAGCAGATAAGCACTTTCATACCCTAAGAGTGGTAGTGTAAATGGTAGTACAACTCTTCTGGGGGGCATATACCCTTTGACCTAGCAATTCAATTTCTAAAAATCTATGCAACAGAGGCACCTGGGTGGCTCAGTCATTAAGCATCTGCCTTCGGCTCAGGTCATGATCCCAGGGTCCTGGGATTGAGCCCCGCATTGGGCTCCCTGCTCAGCGGGGAGTCTGCCTCTCCTCCTCCTTCCCGCTTGTGCTCCCTCTCACTATCTGTCTCTCTCAAATAAATAAATAAAGTATTTTTTACAAAAATCTATGCAACAGAATCTCTTCTTCATGGGCACAGGATTGTATGTGCGAACTCCCAAGTATTGGTGAGGATGTGGAGAAGTGAGAACCCTTGTGCATCATTGCAGAAAACAGTATGGTGGCTCCTCAAAAAATTAAAGGTAGAATTACTGTATGATCCAACAATCCCACTCTCGGTTATATACCCAAAAGAACTGAAAGCAAGGACTTCAACAGATCTCTGCACCTGCATGCTCATAGTAACATTATTCATAACAGCCAAGAGGGGAAACAACCCAAGTGTTCATTGACGGATGAATAACAAAATGTGGTCTATACGTGCAATGGAGTATGATTCGGTCATGAAAAAGAATGACGTACCGAGAGATGGATGACACTTGAAAACCTGACGCTAAGTTTACTGAACTCAGTCAGACACGAAAGGACAAATACCACTTCCATGAGATACCCAGCATAGTCAAATTTATAGAGCCAGAAAGTAGAATTGTGGTTGCCCAGAGCTGGGGGAGGGGGCAATAGGGAGTTTGTGTTTAATGGGGACAGAGTTCAAACTAGGAAGATGAAAAGTTTGGGAGACGGATGGTGCTGACGGTTGCACAACAATGTGAATGTGCTTAATTCCACAGAACGAAACGTGGTTAAAATGGTAAATCTTATGTTAAGTATATTTTACCACTATTTTATTTTATTTTATTTTATTTTATTTTATTTTATTTTATTTTATTTTATTTTATTTTATTTTATTTTATGTATTTATTTGTAAAGTAATTTCCATGCCCAATGTAGGGCTCAAACTCATGAACCCTGAAATCAGGAGTCACATGCTCTACAAACTGAGTCAGTCAGGCACCCCTACCACAATTTTTTAAAAAAAGAATGCAGAGCTAAGCCAAAAAGTGTCACTTTTAAACAGAACTTTGAGCCCTGGCAACTTTTTTCTTCTTATTTCATGTTCAAAACTATGTGTAATAGGGGGACAGAGAATATCACCAATCTGGTCTCAAAATAAGCAGAATGTTACTGAGCTTGTCTTTTTTTTTTCCTCATCGTTTCTCCTATTCCCCTTTATTCCCATCAAAATACTACTGTTTGTTAATGTTTGTTAAATAATTAATAATGTTTGTTACAGAATTAATAATTAAACAATTAGGCATTGTGGTAAGTCTGCTCTTCATGAAACTGACAGATTAATAAGATTCAATAGGATAATATGTACAAAGTGCACAGTCCCTTAGTTGTTATTGTTGTTATTTTTATCTCACGTATTCTGAAATCATTCCTGTGACATAGGTATTATTGATAACCCCTCTGCATAGGCAAGAAAAAGCAAGGTTCAAGAAGTTACGCAATTTATCCAAGACCACACAACACATGGCAAAGTGAAAGCTAAAAAGCAGTTTGTTGGACTCCAAAGTCTATGTGCTTGACCACTATGCTGAGAACACTCTGTCAAGGCTTCAGTTTCGTGAGAAGATTCTAACTATTCCTAAAAGTGCACCAAAGCAAATTTTAACTTTTTAATTCATGTTTTAAATTTCAAAATACCATTTACTTATTATAGTCAAATATAGTATAGATTACCATCTTCAAAGTATTTAATGATTTATTCTAAAGATTATAGTTGAAATGCACATAATTTAAAAGACCCCTTTATCCTACCCTTCCCCTATCTCACTGTCATGTCCTATTCCCCAGAGGCAAACACCCTTGAACCTTATACTTTTTTCCCTGGTACTTATTACCGTCCTTCTAAATAAGAAACTTATACTACACTTTTTTTGTTGTTGTTCTTTTTAAATTTTATTTATTTTATTTTTTTATAATAATTTTTTATTATGTTATGTTAGTCACTATACTACACTTTCTTAATTTATCAATTTTAGAATGTCTATTGGCTCATTTCTCCCACACTAACACCACTCCTTACTTACCCTCCTCCTATCTCTCCAACATCATTACACAGCAATTTGGGAGTGGAAATGTTTATATTATGACCATACAAATTTTGTTTTCTACCAAATCAAGTTGCAGCACTATGACCATACTTCCCTTCTTGTAAAACCTTTGCTTTTTCCTAGAGTTAATAATTGACTTGGTTTTAATCAGAAAGAACGATTACCCAACATTTGCAGCAACATGGACGGAACTGCAGGAGATTATGCTAAGTGAAATGAGTCAAGCAGAAAAAGACAATTATCATATTGTTTCACTCATTTGTGGAACATAAGAAATAGCAGGAAGATCGGTAGGAGAAGGAAGGGAAGAATGAAGGGGGGGTAAACAGAAGGGGGAATGAACCACAAGAGACTGTGGACTCTGGGAAACAAACCGAGGGTTTCAGAGGGGAGGGGGGTGGGGGATTGGGATAGGCCGGTGATGGGTATTAAGGAGGGCACGTATTGCATGGAGTGCTGGGTGTTATATGCAAACAATGAATCATGGAACACTACATCAAAAACTAATGATGTACTGTATGGTGACTAACATAATAAAAAACAAAAAAATAATAATTGACTTGGTTTTAATTTCTCTGGTTTTCTAAGTATTGTTTCTAAGTAATTTTCAAGGGCTCCAATATCTCTGCTATAGGTCTATGAACAATGTTTTCTACATTCAAAGAGTCAGTTTCATGTTTTTCTGGGGATTTCATCCAAGAGTCTGTTTTCTTGCTTCAACCAGGGCAAGTTGTTCTCTAGGGCCTACTGCACAGCTGTCATTTTGAATCATCTCTTTGCCATTGTCCTCTGAATTTCCTTTGTCTATTGCCCATTTTGAATCTCCTCTTCCTTCAAGTCTTGTCTCGCCCTTTCTTATTTACTCACATTTTGTTGGAGTACATTTCCAAAATCTTATTGAAAGAGGGTAAATGGGAGCTATTTTTTTTAAGTTCCTGCATGACTGAAAATATCTTTGTTCTAATGTTACTCTCCAGTGATAGTTTGGCTGGGTATAGAATTCTAGATTGGGAAGTAGTGACTTGGGGCATCTGGGTGGCTCAGTCGTTAAGGGTCTGCCTCCAGCTCAGGTCATGATCCCAGGGTCCTGGGATCGACCCCCGCATCAGGCTCCCTGCTCAGTGGGAAGCCTGCTTCTCCCTCTCCCACTCCCCCTGCTTGTGTTCCCTTTTGCGCTCTCTCTCCGTCAAATAAATAAATAAAATCTTTAAAAGAAAAAAAAAGGAAAGCTGATGACTGCTTTCCCCTCAGGTGTGGCACATTAATATCTAATAGATACATTTTTTTTATTCCTTAATGTTTTTTTTAAAGATTTTTTAAAGTAATCTCTACACCCAACATGGGGCTTGAATTTACAGCCCCAAAATCAAGAGTTGCATGCTCTACTGATGGAGCCAACCAAGAGCCTCAACATTTTTTGTCAGACTCTATGCCCAGTGTGGGGCTTGAACTCATGACTCCAAGATCAAGAGCTACCTGCTGTATGGACTGAGCCAGCCAGGTGCTCCACCTTAGTGTTGTTTTAGTGAGGTTTTTGGAAGAGGCAAAAACAAATGTAGAATATTTAGTCTTTCATGGTTAACTGGAAATCCCTCCAACAATCTTTTGTCTCCCAGTATTTGTCGAAATCTCTTATCCACTATTGTCTCTCTTCCCATTCTCTTCATCCTTGTGAGTTAGTACATTCTCATCCCTTTATAGTCTTTCAGCCAGATTTTGGGAGGAAGAGAAAATAAAGGTGTCTCCCAATATGTTGGTTTTAATTGGAAATTCCACAATGGTTTATTAAATAAAACTCAAATGTCTTGAATCATATCATAAAATATCCATGCATATGAACAGAGGTGAGCTCTCCAAAGGATGAATTTTGTACCCTCTTTTCTCTTTGTCTGAAGAGAGAAGACCACCTTTATACTCTCCTGTGAGGTCTATACTCCTCAGCTTAACTTGGCTCACACCTAAACAAGGCAAATTGCTTCCTGCACACATAAAATTACAAAGGCAATTAGACTTGGCTTTCCTATTGATAAACAAAGTTAAAAAAAAACATTATAAACAAAATAACAGTATAAACAAAGCTTTAAAAAATTTTTAAAAAATAAGCAGAATATGTGATCCCCAGGTCTGAATAAGATTTTTACTTTTATTTCTATTTTATTTTATTTTTAAGAAAGGGACAGAAGAGTACTTGAAATGCATTGGTGAAAGGATTATGGATAAAATACTCGTATTCTCTATTTTTATTTATTTATTTATCTATTTATTTTTAAGATTTATTTATTTGAGAGAGGGAGAGAGGGTGTGAGGGGTGGGTGAGAGGCAGAGGGAGAAAATCTTCAAGCAGACTCCCTGCGAGCATAGAGTCTGACATGGGGCCTGAACCCACAACCCATGAGATCACAACCTGAGCCAAAACTTAGAGTCCAGATGCTTAACCATGTGAGCCACCCAGGTGCCCCTAGTATTCTCTATTTTTAAAGAAATTTAAAAGTTTTTAAAAACCCAGACAGTTAAATACTGGTTTATAATCTCAAAGGCACTGTCCTTCACTCACAGATGGGTTTGTGCTACAGGTTGATTTTTCTGGAAGAAGAATACTGAAACAGAGTTTGCAGTACAAGAGTTAGCACTCAACGTCTGTGAAAAGAAGCAAGAGGAAGCATGTGAGATAATAGAAAATATCCATGCTAGTCTCTCCCCCAGCTCCTGACATGGGGCTCCTGAAACCCTTGTGATTTCCTAACCAAGGAAATTTCCTAAAAATCCTGATTTCCTAAAAAAGATAAGAGCTCTTGGAACATTTTTTGATCTAAAGAGGTGACTCTGTCTGCTCTCCTAGATGGGCTCTTGGAAGGGAGCTGGTCACTAGAAAGACCAAGCCAGGATTAGAAGCTTGGAATTTTCTGTCCCACCCCCTATTCTCTAGAGAGGGCAGAGGGGCTGGAAATGAAGTGAATAATGATCATGCTGCATGAGGAAGCTTCCATAAAATCCCAACCCTCTGGGGTTTGGAGAGCCTCCGGGCTGGAGAACACGTCCACATAGTGGGGGAGTGGCATGCCCCAACTCCTCAAGGACAGAAGCTCCTGCACTCAGGACACTCCCAGACCTTACCCTGTGTTTCTCATCTGGCTTGTTCATCTGTATCCTTTATCATGTCCTTTCATAAGCTGATAAATGTAAGTAACTGTTTTCCTGAGTTCTGTGAGACGCTCTGGCCAATTAACTGAACCTGAAGAGGGGGTTGTGGGAACCTGATTTATAGCCAATCAGTCAGAAGTACAGATGATGAGCTGGACTTGCAACAAGCATCTGAAGTGGGGGGTTGAGTGGACGGTCTCGTGGGCCTGAGCTTGGAACTTGTGGCATCTGTTGCTATCTGCAGACAGACAGTGTCAGAACTGAGTTGAATTGTAGGACACCCGCCTGGTGTTGCAGAATTGCTTGGTGCAGGGAAAACCCCCCAGGGAAAACACGTATCTGGTGTCAGAAGTGTTGTGAGTGTGGTAGTCCTGTGAGAGTAAAGGAGAAACACAGGAGGGAGAACTGGTTTTTTCCTAAACAAAGCAGAATTGGGCAGAGAGAAAAGCCTGGCTCTGATGCGCGCCCAACAAAGCCTCCGCCAAAAGCACAGAAGGCTCTGCAGCGATGACTGCCCATCAGAGTTGTTGGAGTTGGGCCGAAGTAACAGGTTCCTGCAGCCCCATCCCACGCCTGCCTCCCTCAGTCACTTGGTATGAACTACCCCAGAAAGGACATGACCTTGGATGAGCAGCTCTCCACAGCTGAGGCTTGAAGCCAAAGGAGCTGACAGCAGAGCCCATCTCTTGACTGTACTCCCAGCAACGGGAGAGCACGCCTTGCCTTGAATAGGGTCTGGGCGGCCCATCTCCTTGTCCATCATTACTGTCTGAGTCTCCTACGGCTGCTGTAACAAATGAGCACTAACACTGTGGCTCAAAACAACACAAATTTATCATCCTACAATTCTGGAGGTCAGGAGTCCAAAGTCATCTCGTTGGGTTAAAGTCACGGTGTTGGCTCTACGGGAGAATCCACTGCTTTGCCCTTCCTATCTTCTAAAGACTCTTCACAATTCTTGGCTCACGACCCCCAGCCAGCAACACCTTACTCCAACCTCAGCTTCCACTGTCACACCTTTCACTGACTCCCATACCTCCCTCTTTCACTTATAAAGACTCTTGGGATGACACAGGGCCCACCAGGATAATCTAGGATAATCTCTGCATCTCAAGATCCTTAACCTAATCCCATCTGCAAAGTCCCTTTTGCTATGTGATGTACCATAGGCACAGGTTCCAGGGATTAGGATGTGGACATCCTTGGGGACCGTTATTCTGCCTACCAAAGTTACCAAAGAGATATTCTAGAGTAGCTGGTAAGAGCAGCACCAACCAGATACACTATTTGATCCCTACATTTGTCTACAATAATATCTCATGTGAATCCAGAGCTTTGTCTGGCTCAAGTATTGTGCCAAATGCTCAACATGAATATCTCACTTATTTCTCTCAACAGTTCTGAGGTAGGCACTGTTATTATAATCTTTATTTTACGGATGAGGAAGTGGAGGCCCAAAGAGGTTAAGCTATTTGCCTTTGGTCAAACCACTGGTAAATGGAAGAACACTGATTTAAACCCTGGTCTGCCTGTCTCCAAAGCTGGTACCCTTGACCATGTCTTTCTAACCCTCCTTTGCTTGTCGCTAAGGCTAGGTCTTTAAGCTGCTAAACACAACAACCTCCCCTCACCCTACATGCCAGCCCAGGGTGGCACACGACAAAGGCTCGATGAATATTTGTTGGATTGAACTCCCCAAAATGTCATCTCTTGCCAGTTTCCACACAACCATTAGGGGATTCCCAAATTCCCATATTCTTAGTCTCACATCCAATAAACTTTTATTGGGCATTTATGTGCCAGGCACTGGAGAAATTCAAAGATGAATAAAACATGTGGCTCATTTCCAGGGAGCTCACTTTCCAGTGAGGGAGTCACGACTTTGACCTTGGAGTAATTTTTAATTTCCCTCCATTTCCACTCCTTTAGACAATCAGTGATGAATTCGAAAACCGCGGCATTGTTATTGCTTTGGACAATTATCTACAACAGAAATCTGAAGAACAAGAAGAGGAGGCTGGAAGTTCTTTGGGGCTTTTTTTTTTTCAGATTAATATATATATTTACTGTGCACACACACGTATGTAGGGGTGATTTTAGGTTTTGTTTCCATTTTTTTAAAATGGAAGCGTGTTCTATATATTATTCTTACGCTTGTCTTTCCACTTAGGAATGTACAGTAGGATGCATTTCCAAGCTTGCTTCCTCTTAAATGTTTCGTTCCCCTATTGATATTCATCAAAATACCTTCAAGTGTTTTCCCCCAAAACTTGCAGGATAAGAACTTCCTCTTGTTGTGATTACAACAACTTTGAGGAGTGACAGGTCCACCTTTTACTAAACCCTCTGGCGCCTCGTCCCCAGAATGGTCTTTCCAAAGCCTAAATTTGATGGTGTCTTCTCTCCAAAATTTCCCCAGCGCCTGCAGGATAAATCCAGATCTGCACCGGTTGGCCTAGCAGACAAGGGTTTTCAGAATCTGGCCCCTAGAGCTAGTCAGCCTCCCATGGTGGCCCTACACATACATCCCAGGCCCCCCTGGCTTCCTTCACTCCGCCTTAGTGGTCTTCATGCAGGCTCTCAAATGCACCAGCCTGTCTTGAATGCAGGCTGTCCAATATCCTCTCTTCTCTGCCTGGACAGCTTTCTCTACTTCCTCCATCAGGGTAAATTCTAATCGTTCTTCGAGTCTCTGCTGAAGCATCACTTCCTTAGGGCTTTCCTAGGCCCCTTTCAGCCTGCATCTTTCTTTCTTTCCTTCATCCTGGGTACATGCATCATGCTAGAAATTATTTTCATGTCTGTTTTGCCTGCAATTCTCTCTGCCCCACTGGGGGCGTCTGTCTTTTTCACCTGCTGAACGCCCCCCTCCCACGCCCCCACTCCAGGCACAGCACACTTGGTGGCACATTGCAGGTGTTGATAAATGTTTGCTAAACGAGCGCTAATGAATGACTCATGGGGAAATTTTACTGCTTCTGGTTAATACACAATGCGTAGGTGCATTCTCATGTTGAATATTTGGTTCCACTGACAATGATAAAGAGAAAAATCGCTTACCAAGATGAAGACATCCCAGTTTCTTTTTCAAAAGTACTGTATTTTAAGAGTTGTTCTTGTGTTTATTAATTTATTTGTGGCTTTAATCATTGTGGACCAATTTATTGTAAATGGGTCTTTAATAAACCAGCTATCTGAAGCCTTTGGGATCTGATCTTGTTTGTTGCTTCTGTTGACTCTTGCTCATGGAGGATTGTTTCCTTGTGTGTTTTGTGATTTTGGACACAGAGATCTTTATTTGTGGGACTCCAGTACGTCTAGACTGAAGGTCTGACTTCTGGAGTTTGTTTAGCTCATTTCTTGGCTTGTGGGTTCCCCAAGAGTAAATTTGAACTCTGAACCTATATGAGTATAGTCTTATTGTGACAAATTCTAAGGGGGCATTTCTTTCCCACTCAGAGTGTGGAATAAAAGAAATAAGCTTCCTCTCTCTATGTTGGCTGGATGAATTTTTCTAGTCCCTCCACACTTTTCCCTAAGGGTGTAGCTCTTTGAGGGCCTTTGTGTGGAGACCACAGTTCCCTATCCCCAAAGTTTTGTACCCTGTCCTTGGGGATTTTTACAACTGAAACCCCTCCCCTGCTCCCTGCAGACAATCCTTACCAATTTGGTTTTCACCATCTGTTTTTCTGACTCTTAAAGATTATTCCTGTTTTCTGGTGGTGTTATATTTTATCCAGCATTACCTAGATAACCATTAATTGGGGGAAAGCTTTTACATTTTCTAGTCCAAAATAATGCCCCAAAATGGAAACCCAGTAGACCAGTTTATAGATCTTTCCCTCAGTCTGTGTGCATGAGTCTGGTTGGTGTTTTTTTAAGTCACTTTGTTCTCCTGTTATTTTCTGTATATTTACCACTTTTCTCCTATTCTCTCCTTACATTTACAACAGTTACGTTACAGAACAAAATGCCTTATGCTAATAATGTCTCATGTATAAACTAGACTTTTCTTCCCTTAGTATTTGGCTCCTATTACTGGTTCTTTTTCACCTCCTTTCCTAACTATCCTTTTATGTAATTTTCTAGTGAACAGGCACCAAATATAGCTAGTATCTGATCCATATGTCACCTGCTAATTTAAATGTTCTTTTCTTAAAAAAAAATCTATCCCAATTTTGCAGATTAAAAAAAAAATCCTGAGGTCGACAAAACTGCTAGCAATGTTTCCATACATACCATTGTCAAAACGCCGGCAAATCTGGTAACATGAGGTGGCCAAGTTTTTAAAAATTCAGTACTAGTATTGCAAGTCATATTTATAATTTGAATAAAAATTCTAACTTGCTTAAAACATGTTTTAGGCCTAGATAAATTTCTTGTGGTCTTAGGTCTAGGAATACATGCACGCGTGTATTTCTGCTGATATACAAGTATATCAAGTGTACTTTTACAGACAGTGTTTGTAGCCTAGGAGTGCTTAGCAGAGGGTCTAGTTGGTAAGGCTGTTCCTCCTTACTCATAGCTTCCTTGGAATTTCTCATTTATATAACAACCAAGTAAAAATGAGATAGGTATTGAAGAAACTACTTTTGTCATTGTTATAGTCAAGGTTACACATTAGCTGTCTTATAAATAAATCACTCTCCATGACAGAAATATTAGCAACTGAGATAGGCTATAAGCGCAGCCACAAAACTTTTTCAAAAGGACTTTTAAAAAATTCCCTTAGTGATGACAGCTTTGGTTAATGAATATTCTACTCGTCTTTTCCTTTCAACCTCCAGAATGTTTTAAGAGTTGGTAAATACCAATTTTAAGGAGTTAGAAAATTGTCACTGTGATGTTATCTATTGCTGCTACATAACAGACCACACCTAAATGTAATGGCTTAAAATAACAATCATTTTCTTTGCTCATGAATCTGTGGGCCGGGAACTAGGACAGGGCTCAAAGGGACAGCTCGTCTGTGTTTCACATGGTGTTAGCTAGGGTGGCTTCGTGTGGGGCTGGAGGACCCAAGATGGCCTCACTCATAGGGCTTCTGCTGCAATGGCTTGAACAACTGGGGACTGCACGGGACAGCTGGGCCTCTTTTCTAGCGGTGTCGGCTGGACTCCCTCATGTCTCTGGGGCCTTCTGGCTGTCACCTGAGTTCCTGGAGTCCCCTTCCCTTGGCCCCTTTCTCCTGGACTTCTTGACATGGCAGATGGTATTCCCTCTAGCTAAAGTGTAAATTTCCAGGCCTTGGCTTAGAAGTTCTGAAATAGCATACCGCCACGTTCTCTTGGTCAAACCAAGTCAAAGACCAGCCTCCAAGGAGTGAGGAAATAGACTCCAGCGCTTGCGAGGAGGAACTGCCTGCACCCCCTAGGGATGGGAGGAATGGGCAGGAACCATCTTTGTAGACAATGGTCACTTTATTTACGCATTTATAAATAACTGGCACCCATTCTGTTTTTAAAGTTGATACAAATCAAAGGAGAAGTTTATCAACTATAGCTTAGTACCAGTATTGAGATAGTTTATAGTAGCTGGGACTAAAGATGTCAAGGTATTTTCCCAATGTAAATATACTTAGGGCAGGGTTTGAATGTCACTGTTCTTTTTCAGCACTTACAATATCAAGTGAGACAGTCTTGCTTGGTTAAAAACAGTAAAGCTTAAGCCAAAGTCACCTAGTCCTTAAGATCTGGGGGGAATCTTTAGTTCATTCCCTCTATGTGTGTCTTCTCTCTGGCGGTCACATTGGAGGAATACAGGGAGACATGAATAAATGATCTTGTTTTCTTGTTCCCATAACACCATATTGCAGGCTTGGACCAACTTTCTAATCCCACTAATTGTTTTTTAAAGAAATAACACAATTTTGATTTTGCAAATTTTATCACACCAAGTTCTCCACAATCGGGTACACCAAGATCTTACCATTGAAACCCTTCCTGGTGTTAAGCAGATGGATAATTTTGAAATATGTACGTATGGAATTAAGTTCCCTGACTATCCAAATACGCCAACCATTTCCATGGCATTTGGAATTATGCAGTGGAAAACGTTTCCAGTGATGCCTTTTTATGTGTTAATTTTGCAAAATTTATTCTCAATTATAATTTCAAATCACCTGAACAACAGAAGAAAATTAGAAGCTGTATCAAAACCAAGAACTTATTTGAATTTAGCATTAAGAAAACATTTTAAATTAATTAATTGGCACAAACTGAAGCTAACCCATATTTAACAAGCCAGTTCTGGTTGACATTTGCCAAAATATGACATACTGAATATGTTGTTTTTGTCCAATATCCCTTAAAAATTTAAGAAAAAAATTAAAGCAGAGGGTACAAAATAATTTACTCCCATGAAATTCAGGAAACTTTAATTAGATACCCCTTTAAGAAGGAAATTTGCTTTTGTTAAATTTTTTAAAATCTGTGCTTTGAATGACCTTTAAATTTTAAGACTTTTTCAAGACACAATTGTCCAATCTTCATATTAATGAACATGCCAGATATTTTAATTTCCTGCACATCTACCAAGTATCTTCAGTTTGGAATGAGATTGAATTCTAAGGTGCCTCCCTTTAAAAAAAAAATACACTTTCTCTTAAGTTGAAAGAATTTTTAAAAGTATATTTTGAACATCTATATCTCTGAAACACTTAAAATATCTTCGAGTTTAAAAATTCTCCATGTTGACTTGGGGCAGCCTTGGCTCTTCAATTTTCAATACTACTCTCTTGTTTTATTTTTTGGGATTGCATTTATTTGAAATAAATGCATTTTTTAATCACATTGCCATTGAACTTGGGCCAGATGGTTTGAAAGAGTGAGTTTAGGGGGATTGGAGGAACAGGACAAAATGTCTATAAATAGCAGTTCTTTGTGTAGCATCTACTGTATAATAAAGTGTTGTGTAACTCTGCCTTGCAACGTAAATAATGATAGTAATTTGCATTTTCTTATTACTATTCATCCTCGAATTGAATCTGCAGTCTTTTGCCAATATTAAGGTCTATTTCTCACTTCGCTACATCCCCCAGGGTCCCTGCTATGATGAGAGAGTGGAGAGAAACGGTCCCCTGGTTTTGCACAAAGATTGTACAACAGGTATACCCCCACTGCTTTCTGCCTTGCAATTCTGTTGCAGAGACCCAAAGGCAGTGTGGTCCACGGCTGCACCGGCACCGAACAGAGCCAGCATAATGGTACCACACATCGATCACCTCCTTATTAACACCTTTTCCTCTTTTCCAATCAAGATGGCCCCAGAGATTCTAGCCCAGGGCAATTATGCTGGGCTCAAACAAGAGGGAATCAGGGAAGACTCCAGAAGACAAAATATTTTTAAAAGTTCGCCATCCCAGAGGGCCTATTATTAGTGTGACAGAATAATGTGATAGAGAAATTAACTGGACTTGCTTTCTACTGAAGGCTCATCACAAAAACTAAGGGTTTTTGGGTTTTTTCTTTTCCCCAAACAATCAAGTCTCAGAGTCCTAGAGCACTGGGTTTGCCTGGCCAGGGGAGCTTAGATGCCTAGGAACTTTGGGACTTGGAGCTGAATTATCAAAATGCTAGGCCCTTAGCAGGGAGGAGGTTGGGAGTGTTACGTGAGAGGCCAGTGGCCCTACTCCCTGAAGAATTCCACGCTAGAGATGCAGAACAGCGGTGAGGAGCAAGATGGTGGGAGAGAGATACATCATGTGGTATCTAGGGCTTCTCAGCTGAAATCTGCACACCAGCTGCTTGGAGACCTTGTTGAAATGCAATTCTGATTCAGGAGTCCTGGACTGGGTCCAGAGATTCTGCACTTCTAACAAGCTCCCAAGGAGTGTTGATACTATTGGTTCTGGAACCTCACTTTGAGTTAGTAAGCGGGTGAGGAGGAGAAGGTGGCAGAATTCCAAAGGAGGGGCACGGGGAAGTCTAAACCTCAAACTTGATGACAAAGAGCGTCTATTCCAACAGACTACAGGAACAACTGAAGACCTCCTCAAATGTTCTGGCCTATTTCCCCACAACCTCTTAGCCTCCTTGAATGACCCCAGGGATGCGAAGGAAGGCAACTCCCACCGAATGAATTTCTAAACTCCCTTGGCTTGAGGAACAGAGAGTGGAGGACCTTGAGCCACACCGCATTTAATTTAGAAAAATTAAGAAATGTGAAATGTTTTGAGCCCCTGGAGCAAACTCATATGAACCACCCTTTTAATCTCAAACTTAGAGAACATCAGATTCAGGAATAGAAAAACAACCAGTCCTTAGTTATTCAATTAACACGCATTAGGGAATGATGAATGGATTTCCCTAAGCCCTGATGTGGGGCATTCTGGGGCTTCCCACAAGAGAAAGTCGAGGAACACAGCAAGTGCCCCAGAAGATCTGAGGCTTTACATTCCTTACCAGTCAATGGTTTTGCTGTGGTCACCAAAGAAGACGACCCTTCCTCTACACAAACTCTTCAAATTGCCCTTCGAGATTTTTTCCTCCTTCAAGTCCTTGCTCTTCATTTAAACATGATTTCACCAGTATAAACATGCTCAGGAGAAAGACCCAGTTTGATTTTCTTCTGCCAGCATCTTCCAAAGATAGCCTCGCATCCCATTCTCTCATAAGAACAAATCTTAAAAATAAACTAAGGCAGTAAGTGCTGTGTCCAAAGCCAAGTTTGTTCCAAAGCTGAGAGTAATAAAATCCAGGGCTCCCTTTCCCTAATTCAATTTTAAGAGCAAACGCCTTTCGTTGGTAATTTTGTTGGTAACCTCTGATCCTGCCATCCCTAGGACTTACTGTTTTAGTAAAGCATTTCCTCATCTGGTTCTGATTACATAAGACAAGTTTGTGCCTATGCTCATCAATGTCACGATTCACAGGGAGATACCAGCTGGATTTACCCTCATTCCTCCAGAATGTCTACAATCTAGGCAGAGGGTAAGAAGGAATGACTGTATCTTTTGCCCGATCATCTGTGCTTAAGAGAGAAAAAGTCACAAAATGATCCAACATTTGTTCCTGACCACCAGTTTTTTTTTTAAAAATTAGTTGCCGATGTTTAACATACAGTAATTTCATGTAAAAATCTAAAATTCTGATTTCCCTTTAAAAGTCATACGTTCTGGCAACTTTTGGCTGCCATCCCTCATGGCTGAATACTGGCAAAGGGGACATTTGTGGTCCTTTGGTGGCCAGCATCGGAACCCCTCTCCTATCTATATTCAGGGATGTCCTCAATTCACAAGTCTTGGGGGGAGGCAGATGTCATTTCCTGCCATTCAAGCTCTATACCAGGGATCTGCCAATATGCAATGTCTCCCCAGACTTTTAATGGGGTGCTAGTTTCAGTTAGTATCCAGTGCAGGACAGAAGTGGTGAATTCTTCCTGACAGGAAAAATGGTGAAAGCGACATCCATTGCGCAGCAGAGGCAGTGGCCTCCGAAGGTCGGAAGCAGCTGCACTTTCCTTACTGGTTTTGTTCTGTGGCGTAATTTTGATCATGGTTTCGGTTCCTTGGCTTGTCTTTGTCCCATTTTCCAAGTCAGGGTCTCCAGCCTTCAGATTGATGCTGAACCAGCCAGTATTTCACTACTACATTTCTTCTCTGCTTAAATCTTCCACCTGCAAACTCCGCCCCCTAGCGGCAGGGCATAGTTTCCACCCAGCCCTCTTGCTTTATGTACTAACTCTCAGGATGCTTAGAGACGTGTGAGCTTGTAATTTGGGTCTTTATCTCTTTCTCTTCAAGGTGACAGAATTTTTCCGCTGGGAGAGAGGCTAAAGATCACCTGGTGCAAGGATCCACGAAGTTCGGAAGGAGAAAAGTTTCCCGGAGGTGCCGCTCTCCTTTTCCGCTTACATCTCATTGGGCAGAATTGGGTCCTAGTTGGACTTCGGCTGTCTATTGTCACCTGGGAAGCTTTTTAAAACTGCCCAGGCTTGGTCCCACTCCCAGAGGCCAAATTTAATTGGTCTGGCTGGACTTGAGGTATTGGAATTTTGTAAAATCTTCAGGTGCTCTTAATGTCATCCCTCTCTCCAGTCCAGCCCCCTACCCCTGCCCATTTCACAATGCCAATACTGAGGTCCAAAGACGTATTAACTAACTTGCCCAAAGCACTGTGCCTTCAATTAATTCAATTAATAACAAAAACCGAAATACAACCCCCCCCCCACACACACACATTACATGGACACCTCTGCTTTTCCAGAGTATGCATGTGAGTACCCATTCTCTTTCTTCGAAAGTGAAGTCATGGCAAGCTCAAGGACTGAGAAGCCGTAGGAGTATAGGGCAGCGGTTCTCAAACTTGAGTGCATCAGAATCCCCTGGAGGGCCTGTTACAGCACAGATGGCTGGGCCCACCCCCAGAGTTTCAGATTCAGTGGGTTTGGGGTGGGGAGAAGAATAATTAACATTTCTAACAAGTTCCCAGGGGATGCTGCTGCTGCTAGTCAAGGGACCACACTAGCTGAGAGTTTAAGAGTTTGGCCTATAGAATCACACTGTCCTGGTTAGATCCAGGTGTGCCCCTTACACCAAGTCAGAAAACCTACTTAACTTTTGGGCAACATGTCTCTGCAATGGGGCTAATAATAGTGGCTTAGGCTTACTGCAACAACCGAGTGAGTAAAATAAATGCAAAGCAGAGCACTTAGGACAGTGTCTGACCCATAGTAACTACCTAATGAGTATTAGCTGTTATCATTCATGGAACAATTATTAATTGAGTGCTTCCTTTGAGCCATGCACTGTTCCAGGCACCAGGAATGCAGTGGTGAATAAATCAAAGCCTTGCCTCCCAATGAGCTTAAATCCCTTGGGGAAGCACACAACACATGACCTTGTAAATATATAATATAATGTCACACACAAGAATTCTGCATTCCAAGCAAACTGAACAGCAGGTGCTCACAGAGTTTTATGAGAACTTGGTCCAGTCTCGTTCACGTCTTCCAGCTCAAGGAGGTGATGGCATCATGTTTCTAATGCAAAGGCCCCTTAGCAAAATGGCTATATATATGTCATTTACATTATGTAGAGTTAAAAATATATTTTACATTGTATATGTATATTGATATATATTATTTATATTTTATATATTAGATCAATAACATTTATGTATAATTAATATAATTTTTGTATTTTTATATGTTTTATATTTTTATATTCATGTTTATATTTTATATATCCTAGGAGTTGGCTTACATGATTAAGGAGGCCAAGAAGTCCCACGATGTGCTGTCGGCAAGCTGGAGACCCAGGAGAGCCAGTGGTGTAATTCAGTCTGAATCCAAAGGCCTGAGAATCAAGAGCGCTGGTGTCTGAGGGCAAGAGAAGATGGAGATGGATATCCCTGCTCAAAAAGAGAGCAAATTCACCCTTCCTCTGCCTTTCCGTTCTATTCAGGCCCTCAGTGGATTGGATGATGCCCACCCGCACTGGTGAGGCCATCTTTACTCAGTCCACCGATTCAAATGCCAATCTCTTTCAGAAACACCCTCAGAGACATAGCCCCAAAATAATATGTTACCAGCTCTCTGGGTGTCCAGAGTCCAGTCACGTTGACACATGAAATCAACCCTCGCGGGCATAGTCACACCAGCCAATTCTTGAGTAGGTTTTGCTTGAGAGGAAACATCTGAAACAAGAACAGAGTGGGTGGAGAGTGTGCTAGAAGGGAAGGAGGGAGTAAGGCGGCAATGTGCCGGCTGCTTTACATGTGTTATTTGATCCTGGCAGGCACCTTTGGAGTAGAGATTATTGGACAAGGAGAGAAGTCAGCTGCCCAAAGCTAAGTGGCCAAGTGGCAGACTCAGGAACTGAACAACCAGAGTTAGAGATGGCCACTGTCATACCACAAGCCACACCTGACCCCCCTTCTTCTGGATCTCCAGGCAGGGGCTAGCGGGAAGCATAACCGCAGTCCTCTATTTGCCCCACCGTCCCTCCACTCTGTTCCTAGAGCAGGTGCCAGTGATGTAATAAGGTGCAAGGAGCAGCTGCTTCTGAATGAGAACACTTTTGACCCCGAGCCAGCCTCCTCTCTTCTCCCTATTGTCTTTCTCAGCATGTTAAAAAATAAAAATAAAAAGCTCGATTATGGATAAAGTATGTAATCTGTAATACGTAGTACATACTCATTGGTGGGAAATACAGACCAGCAAAATAGAAGAAAATAAAAGTGGTCCGTGATCACCTCATCACAGAAAAAAAGCAGCACTACAGTTTCAATACTGGTTCTCCTATCCTCCGATCACAGGGACCCTGTCCTCTGTGCTTAGTAACTAGCCCTTTCCAGTTACACATATTAACCTTAACTGGGAGTTAATTTTTTTTCACTCTGGGGTTGTTTCTGGAGGTTGCTTCTCCAGATTTTGTTGGGTGAGGTGCATGGATTGGGAGGTAGATTGGAGTCGTGTGTGTTTGGAGTTGTTGATCAGTTCGAAGTACTCACCTCAGCTTATTTCGAGCCTTTTTTCCTAAGGCATCTATATTCAAAAACTGGCCCCGTCATTTGGGGTTGTTTTTCCTCAGGGGGTTTTCAGCGCTGGAGACTCTGTTTCTTTGAACTGTGTGTTTGAACTTTGGTGGTAGCTGGAATTGCCTTTGGCCGTGAGACTTTAGCTTGTAACGACGACTGGCGGATGCAGGGTGTGACCTGGCCTCTCTTGCTTTCCCCGTCCCCGGGCTCAGGAAGCCCCGCCACACCGGCGAAAGGACTCCGCGCGGCTGGAAGGGCGGACCGGGAGGGAGGCGGGCGGCCGGCGCCTCCCGCGAACCTGGTAACCGGCGCCTTGGCAACGGAGAGGGGGCGGGACCCAGGGAGGAAGTCGGAAGCAGGAGGCTAACTCTCGCGAGAGTTGCTTTTGCGCGCGAACTCTAAGTGCAAGGGTCCCGGGGTCGGATCGCGGCTAGTGGCTGTGCAGGTCCCCGGGGGCCGCGACGACCCCAGCGGACCCGGACACCTTTATCACCCCGCCATGGAGACATCAGCTCAGCAGGAGCAGCAGCAGCCCGCGGCGGCCCGGATCAGAAACCTGCCCTGGTAGGAGGAGGCCCGGCTGCCGCGGGAAAGGGGATCGGTGGCCGGGGTGGGCCAGCGGCCCGGCCGCAGCCCGCCGGACCTCGCCCCACCGCCCCCGACCTGCGGCCCGGACGGAGCCCCAGAATTTCGCCTTGACATCCCCAGCTCCCCAGTCCCTTCGGTTCTTCCAAGACTTTTGCCTGGTCTTCCCGCTGCCCTACTCCCACCGCCCCCATTCCTTTTACGCACTGGGTGACAGCGCAGGGGTTAGATCGAGCGTCTTCTGACTTTGCATCGTGCCAAAATGCTCTCTACTCTTGCCGGAATCTTTAGTGCAATTATTGCTCAAATTCTAAACTGAAATAATAATGGTGATAATAACGCTCCCCAGTTAAGTTGTATTTAAATGGCTTCCTATTAGATTAGCAGGGACCCTGTTAGATGTTTGATCTTTACAAAGACCCTAGGAGGTAGTTATTATATCAGTTGTAAAACCAAAAGGTTAAAGGACTTGCCTAAAGTCCAGAGCTAAAAGATAGGTTGGAATTTGAACCCAGGTGAATTCAGAGCTTGTACTCATAACCATCCTACTTCCACAGCTGTGTCTGAATGTTGTTTTAGAAACTGATGGGATTCGGAGGCACCTAGGTGGCTCAGTGGTTAAAGCGTCTGCCTTCTGCTCAGGTCATGATCCCAGGGTCCTGGGATTGAGCCCCTCCCTCGTTGGGCTCCCTGCTCAGTGGGGAGCCTGCTTCTCCCTCTCTGTCTGCCTGCTTATGCTCTCTCTCTGTCAAATAAATAAATAAAATCTTAAAAAAAAAAAAAACAAAACTGATGGGATTCGGCTTGATGTCTTCAGAAAGCTCCAAGTTGGTCTTGTCTAATAAGGAGTTCAGTTTGTTTTTATCATGGAAAAAACACATAACATAACAGTTTACAGTTGTAAACATTGTAAAGCGTGTAATTCCGTGACTTTAAGTCATTGAGAATGTTGCGCTACCAGGTCATGGTCTAGTTCCCAAATTTTTCATTTTACCCCAAATGGAAACTCCATACCCATTGGTAGTTACACACCATCCCCACCCTCCCCTTCCCGAAACCACTAATCTGTAGTCTCTGAATTTGCCTATTGTGGATATTCACATTAATAGAACCAGTCTGTGGCCTTTTTGACCGGCTGCTTTCACAGCATCATGTTTTCAGGGTTCATCCGTATTGTAGCAGATGTCGGTGTTTCATTCCTTTTTATGGGTGAATAAAATTCCATTGTGTGGTTAGACCACCAGTTATTTATCTATTCGTCTTCTGATGTATATTTGGGTACGAGTACGATGTATATATTGGGTACAGTTTCTTTTTTAGAGATTTTATTTATTTATTTATTTGAGAAAGCGAGCACAAGCACGAGGATGGGGGGAGGGCTGGGCGGTGCAGAGGGAGTGGGAGAAGCAGACTCCCCGCTAAGCAGGGAACCTGACAGAGGGCAAAATCCCAGGACCCTGAGCTCAGGAACTGAGAGCCAAAGGCAGATGCTTAACCAACTGAGCCACCCAGGTGCCCCAGCGAGTTCAATTTTTAATTTACTTTGAAATAGTAGGTGCCCATCCAGGTTGAGATTATTCATAGGCAGACAGCTGGAAAGGTGAAATGAGAGCAGCGCTATTGGCATTTTGGGCTAGATACTTGGTGGGGGCGGGCATGGTGGCTGTCCTGTGCATTGTAGGGTGTTTCGTGACATCCCTGGTGCCTATCCACTGGAGGCCTGTAGCACCCTCCACCCAACTGTGACGACTGAAAATGTCTCCAGATATCACCAAGTGTTTCCTGGAGGTCAAAATTGCCTCTGGTTGAGAACCAGTGGTTTGTATTCAGAGTTAAACGATTTTATTGCTCTTCCTCTCTTCATTAGGATATGAAAGAATTCTTCTGCACATGACAGCATGTTCTTGCATTTGTCTGTATTGTAATCCATGCTAAATTGCGTTTCAGGGTTGAAAAATACCGGCCACAGACACTGAATGATCTGATTTCTCATCAGGACATTTTGAGTACCAGTAAGCATCCATGTGTCAGTTGCTGTCATTCTAGTTGGAGGACGTGTATAAATTTCTTGGTGATATCTCTGCTGAGTAATAACCTTGAAGTATCTGACTGAGCTTTATGGAATGTTGTCGTGAGAGCTGAGTCCTTCAGATTTTTCATTGCTGCACCTGCCTCTGATTTGAACGTAGGATTCAAGCCGACTCAAGGGCCCACGGTGAATAAGGCAACTCTCGGAACCTGATGGGGTCTCTCTTTCTTCCCAATCCTCAGTTCAGAAATTTATTAGTGAAGACCGCCTGCCGCACCTGCTTCTCTACGGTCCTCCGGGGACGGGGAAGACCTCCACCATCCTAGCCTGTGCAAAACAGCTCTACAAAGACAAGGAATTTGGCTCCATGGTCTTGGAGGTAAATAGGAGGATTATTCTTAGTCTGCAAAGAACTCAAGTCTCTTACTTCTTCTCATAGATTTGTTTTACTTTGCAAGTAAGTTGCTGTGCTGGAGGTGGGGAAAGAAACAGACATAAAATATTTCAAGTCGCTTTTATCTAGAATGACATTTGGGTCTGGACTGGCATTAGCTAGAGGGCAGTGGTAGGGCTAGATATTTTTCTTTGCCTTTGCCAGCTTACATGCAAACACTCGGGTCACTCAGTGAGTGGTCACTCGGTGGCTTGCTGTCTCCCATGTGCCCATCCAGATTTCTTCTCCATGTGGCTCGCCTCTGTTCTTGCCCTGGAAGGCTGAGCTGTGTCGACTACAGGCTGCCTTGTCCTTTGGCTCCCCTTGGTTAGGTTTGGCCAATAGGGGCCCTGGAGGGAGTTGGGGGAAGGAGAATGACGCCTGGTTCTGTCTCTGGGGTCACCCCAGGCTGACAGCATCCCCATCTGCAGGGCAAATCCCACAGCCTTCTCGATGCCAACACACTCCCCCTCTCACCTCTTAAGACTCGGGGTTGGTAATGGGCCAGCAGTTGCAGCCGTATTGCATAGCTCCTGTGGTTTCTCCACACCCTGCCATTTAAAAATATTTCTTCATGTAGTTCTTTTCAAATCACTGAATCTGAGTAGGCCATCTGTTTGCTCTGAGATTTGACTGATACACTTAGATTACAAAATTCTAAATACTGTCTATTGCAAGAAAGAAAATGTCTAACTTATTTTTTTGTTATAGATCTTAGAATCTTGCTGCCACCAGTGTTCTTACTTGGTAACTTCTGGGTTGCTCTGGGTTGTGGTAGCTAAAATTAGCACGATTCTGTTCATGTCAGGGGTGCTGTTCACTGTGGCCAGGCCAGTTAATTATTCCTCCAGAGCATGTCAGTGGTTGTCCTCGAAAGGGGGAGGAAACATAGTCACTTGCCATTGAGAATGTAATGTAATGATCTCGAGAGTTGTGAGTATTAAATACAACTGTGCTCTTGGTTTTTCAGTAGTGTTTATCCCTCTAGGTTAGACCTAGAGACCTAGCTCGCTGAGCTGGATTCATGAAAAGATAAATTCATAGATAGCACACCGACGTGTTTCTGATTTACTCTGGCTTCTCTCTTCCACATTTAGCTGAATGCTTCAGACGACCGAGGAATAGATATCGTTCGGGGACCAATCCTGAGCTTTGCTAGCACAAGGACAATATTTAAGTAAGAATCATTTGCCTATTTTCTCTCCCTAGAGATTCTAATCAGTGAGATGACAGAGCTTAATTTTTTTAATCCTCCCCTTTGCTAGTCTGTCAAGGTAAAATATGACTTTGTCAAAGATAGCCGTGAAAAAGAGATAAAGTACAAGGACGCTAGTAAGAAGTAACGTAAATATGAACATAAAACATGACCTAAATCTGTATTAGCAAGTTCCTTGGGAAGCTTTAACTTCATTTCATTAGCTAACTGAAGACTGATTATGTCCTAAGACCGGAGGAGCTAGTTTGAATTTAAACAGAAATGAATTGAGGTGGGGATGGACAACAGGGACGGTGGTAAACAAAGAAAAGATGAAAAGACAGGCATGAGTGAAGGGCGAAGGTGGTGGAAAAAGCAGCACCACACGTGAGTAATAGGATACCGAGTGTGCACAGAAGGAAGGCGGAGGTGCCAGAAGTAATGTAATAAAAATAGGGAAGTCAGACCTCAGTTCCTTTAAGAGTGGAGAATGACGGGCATGTCCTCTGCGTGACCACAGACGTCTGCTTCGCTCAGAGGTCAAGGAGGAATGGACTGTCTGAGGCAGGGCCTGATGGCACAGACGTACATGTAGGTTTGGGCCCGGAAGTGGAGGTGAGATTGAAGAAATCTTCAGATGGTACCTTTCATTTTCCTAGGAAAGGCTTCAAACTAGTGATCCTGGATGAAGCTGACGCCATGACTCAGGACGCCCAGAATGCCTTGAGGAGAGGTAAGAAGAACTCCCAGGTATAGTGTGTTGGCTCAGGAGTGCCTTCAAAAGAGAATTAGGAGCTTTGGACATGAGATACGCCGTGGCTTGTTGACCATTTTCATTCATCTTCCGGCCCAGAGAAATCTGCCGACCTTTCTCTGTGTATCCCACCTGACGCTCGAGACCACATCTGTATTGGGGGTTTCCCCTCTCAGCAGCTTGAAGATAGAGGCCCTGGTGGGACTTTTAAGTCTGACCATCGTTCCCTTCCACAGGGTTCAGTCTGGGGTTGGAATTTGTATTCTTAGGTGGGGGGTGGGGGTTGGGTGTAGAAAGTCTGTTGTTCTTCAACTGCTGGGTAGACCTTTCGGCTCTCGGCACCCTGAGATACACGGTAGCTGGGAGGATAATACTGGAGACGTAGTCGCACTCAGAAAGCCGACATGACTTCTCTCTTTGCCAAGGGGATGATTTGGCAGGGGAGGAGAGTATCATGTGAGTTGGCCCTGGTGCGGTGGATTTCTTTGAAAGGACACTGGTAATCTCACGCATTAAGATTCTGAGGTGGTCTCCGGGGTCAGCCCGGAGAGAGGAACGATCTTGCGGAGTTGTGGGGAGAAGGAGTGGACTGTAGCCCGGGTTTAAGACGGGGAAGACAGTTGGAGTGTCTTCTGATCCTAAAAGCTCTGGTGGCCTTTCTTCAGCATTTTTTTTTGCAGAATGACTGTCAGTCTGGGCATATCCCCGTGCGAGAACATCAGGTAACTACAGAACACACCTGGTGTTTCCTAAGCTTTCTGATTACGAGTTAGCACTCTGTCGAAGGCTTTAAGGCCTCGAGACAGAGTCCGCTGGGAAGGTCGCAACAAGCCATCCCCCTCCCCCACCATTAGAAAGTGGGGCGTCACTAACTTGCCAAGTGCAGTTTTATGCAAAGGGACAGGAATACTGGATTTCATCGCTTCCAGGAACAGGATGGCAGGAACGCCAGCATCATGGCACATCAGAAGGAAAGGAAGGAAGCATTTTATAAAATCCCGTTGAGGCGGCATGTTCGTCAGCTTTGGGGAGGAGCGCGGCTGGCTTCCATTCCTGGCCACCCGGCTGGCTTCCATTCCTGGCCACCCGGCCACAGTGACTCGCTCCCATAGTGCCCCGACCTGTGGACGGCCTCCAGGGCTCTGGAAGGCTCAGAAGGGACAGGAGCTGGTTTTCTTTTCCCTTGCCAGTGATTGAGAAATTCACTGAAAATACCAGATTCTGCCTCATCTGTAACTACCTGTCAAAGATCATCCCCGCCCTGCAGTCCCGGTGCACAAGGTTCCGATTCGGCCCCCTGACTCCGGAACTCATGGTTCCCCGCCTGGAACATGTCATAAAAGAAGAGAAGTAAGTCCAAGAGAAAGCAGGAAAGTCGAGGCCCTTGGGGACTGGGGGGTGTGGGCAGGGCCCTGGGCTGGCTGGCGGGTTTTCAGTCGAAGGTGATAACCCGCGTAAAGAGTTAAGTCGGGTGGGTGCCTGGCACAGAGTCAGCACCAGGGTCTGCGAGCTGCTGCCCTCCTCCCTGGCGTCTCATGGACAGTCTTCATAAAAGGCACTTGGTTCTTCTCTTGATTCCATCCTCCTCTTCTGGAAGCTGTCCCGATTTCCTCCTACTCTTCTTTTGTCATTGGCAACCGCGTGCCACCAGAGCCCCTTCTGCTAAGATGCCTCCAGCCTTTTGGGACTAGAAGGGAAGGTACTGAGACATTACCTTCTGTGTAGTCAGTCGCCAAGCCCGCAGCCAGCCCAGGCTGCTGCTTTTTGAAAGGGGGTGCTCTGCTTCTGTGGCCACAGGTCTCGCCAGCATGCTTGCCCCTCAGAGAATGGAATTCAAAGCCAGTTGCTCAACACAGGAATGCTTGGTCCTCAGTGAGGGTCTTTCCCGACCTGGAGTGGGCGGTGACTGCTGATGTGAAGCCCACAGCCCTACAAACCAGAGTGAATTTGGGGTCCCCCTGTAGATCGGGAGAGTACTGTTAACTCCGTCCTTCCCTTTTCTTTCGTTATTTCAAAGCCTTAGTCGTTCCAGGGCATCTCGTTCCCTTGGTGAATGCTCGTGCTCTCTCAAGGCCTCTGACATCCCCCTGCCCCTTTCCTTTCAGAGTGGACCTGAGTGAAGATGGGATGAAAGCACTCGTGACCCTTGCCAGTGGAGATATGCGAAGGGCTCTGAACATTTTGCAGGTACGGTACCTACTGTAGCCGATCTCGAGCCACTGCTCTGGAAGAGGTTCTCGGGAAAGACAAGCGCAGCAGCTCAGCCAACCTATACATTCAGAATTCGAGAAACTGGTAAGATCTCGATCTCATCATGTACCGATGATTTCCCCCCACCTTTGGGTTTTGAGTAACTGAAAGAATAAGGTGCTGCAAACCAGGGAAAGCGAGGAAAGGGTTCTGCGGCTAGAACACCCACAGTACTGCCTCAGCTTCCTCCTGACCTGCCTGCAACGTGGTAACCACTGTGACAGCCACGATTCTCCCCCTCCATCTGCACAGAGCACCAACATGGCCTTCGGGAAGGTGACGGAGGAGACGGTCTACACCTGCACCGGGCACCCCCTCAAGTCTGACATTGCCAACATTCTGGACTGGATGTTGAATCAAGACTTCACCACAGCCTAC
The DNA here is from genome assembly GCF_024610735.1 of Ursus americanus. NCBI lineage: Eukaryota > Metazoa > Chordata > Mammalia > Carnivora > Ursidae > Ursus > Ursus americanus. The sequence continues at coordinate 11,624,358 of NC_142156.1, read as the reverse complement.
AGAAGTATCCTTCCTCACGTCCTGCTGACGGTGCTGACGTACCTGAGGCCCGAGCTTGGCCCGGGCCAGCGTCTACACCCTGATGGCCAGACACGGTTGGCTGCTCGTGGGTCTGGTCCGCTTGCTGTGGAAACACGGTGTCTGTGGGGGGAGCGGGTCCTCGGCTTTAATGCCCTAAAGTTCTTCCTGAAGGACTGACATGGGTACAACTTGAGGCCACCTTCCTCAAGGATGAGAGCAGCAGTTAGACCTTGGGGTCGGGGGTGGCAGATGCGATCATTTTTGAGTGGCCAGTGTTACTCTTGTTTTGCCATGAAGTTCAAAGCCAGGGGCGGTGATAGGAAGCCTTCTGGGGGCTGTGTTCGGCTCTGTCCACTGCTAGGCAGAGACACAGTCCTATCAGAAAGCCCTTGTGGAAGATGAAAACCTAGGAAAGGTAAGAATTGGGGTCCACCCGATGCAGCCTCAGATTGAGAGAAAACTGCCATGTCGGGATTAGAAGCCCTCCTTCCAGAAGTCACCCACCGGAGTTGGGATTCAAAATTCTGTGCCACGTGTTGTTCCGGAACCTGGGCCCTTTGCCTTAACTGTTCCTCTCTAGATATTACGGAGTTGAAAACGCTGAAGGGCTTGGCGCTCCATGATATCCTGACAGAGATACACTTGTTCGTGCACAGAGGTAATTTGTGGTCTTCCCTAGTCAAGAAGCTGGGGGAGGCGGTGAGCGGGGGGCGGTTAAGAGTGGGAGGGAGGGAAGATGAGGCTTCGCTTCTGAAGCGAATAATCGGGAACCAAGTATAAACTCGGACCCGTGGTTTTAGCTTTCTCTTGTTGCTATTTAAAACTTGGTTCCAAAGCTACTCTTAACCTCTGAAACTCCTGGGGAAGAAGCTGCGGAGGGCTAACTTTATCTCCTCCAAGGGTTTGTATTTTACAACAGTAAATGGTATGTTTTAGTTCACATTTCTAAGGGTGTCTTCCCCCAAAAGGAGAGAAAGAGGAGCATCTGTCCACGGTGTAAAGCAGAGCAGCCTTAACCAAACCATCTTAAGTGCCACCCGTGGCTGTTCTCTTCTGTACAGAGAACTGGTTCTCAACCTTGGCAGCCTGTAGGAGTCACCGCAGACCAGCTCACTGGGCCTTTTGGCGGGGGGGGGGGGGGGGGGGGGGGGGGGGGGGCTGGGCGTCGGATTTTCTCAGGCTCTCCGGCGACCTCCTGCACAGCCGCGTCAGAGCAGCTGTTCCTTCTGCCAAGACACGGCTGTGAACCTTCTGGCCCTGCCTCTGCGGGCCGCATCGGGGCGGACTGGCGTGCTACCCGCTGCCCGAGAACGTGGTCGGCTCAAGGCCAGCTCTGCGCTTTGATTGTGGAAAACGAATACGAATAGACTTAAAGATCAATAATTTGTTTTTAAAATTGGGACAGCAAGTGAGAACTTGTCTTTCAAGTTCCCTCCTCGAGCTGCCCCATTGCTAGAGCCATGTTGGGGCCTCTTCTGGCTTCATGCGATCGCTTTGGACCCTGCTCACGGAACGGATAAAAACGGAAAAGTCATCCAGTGCTCACGTCCTTAGAGGTGTGACGCTAGTGACCTGAGGTGTCCAGACAAGTTTAGTGTCCCCCGATGTTTAAGTTCATAATTGTCATGGGAGTGTTTTTTTTTTTAAGTAGTAGGGAGTGGCAGACCCTTACTCATTTGATTTTGTTTCTCCCCCACCAGTTGACTTTCCATCTTCGGTTCGAGTACATTTATTGACCAAAATGGCAGACATAGAGTGAGTACTTCCCAATTTTGAATCTTTCCCTTTTTTTAACCTGTTGTGTGTTTTTTCTTTCTACCTGCTTGGTTCCAGCTTTCTTGTCTACGTCATCCCTATCTGGCACAATCCAGGTTTTGGTGGGATCACTGAAAGAAACATGAGAAGGGTATGATTTGCTTATTTAGAGAACATACAAATGAACACAATGACAGGCTCGGCTGTTACGTATTGGAGATAAAGGCCTCTCCTTAGACCTCAAAGGCTTGGTCCACATTGGTTCTAGAAATGCCATTATTTGGAAGGCCTGCTTCAGTTCCGACATTGAGGTCGGTCATTTGAGGACAAGCAGCTATCCAGCTGTTATTAAAGGATTTTTGCGTAGCAAAGCATATTGGGGGGCAAAGTAAACATAAACTCAATTTTCCACTTCGCCTGTTTCCGTAAACGTAGTTATTAGCCCCCAGTGAAGCTGGCAGCTATCACTTGAGTGGACAGAAGCACCAGGTTCAAAACAGACACCAGCACGGGACCAACTCTACTTTGCTGTCACTGGCTTTCACGTGCACTCGCGAGGTCACTTCTCCCTACATGACGAATGTCATGATTTTGCTTTCACTGGCTGGGCACTGGAAAGGTGGCAAGATGACCTGCCAGGGTCCTGCTTTACTACCTAGACCACAAAACCAGTCCACCGTTCTTCCAAGTGAATTAAAAGGAAGGAAATCTTAATTATAATTTCTCTCAGTGCATTTTGTGAGGGAAGAAATAAATCCTTATCACGTCTAGGAAGCTAGCACGAAGTTCAGAATGCTGCCATTGATCACTAGCAATTTTTAATTTAATTTTTCTTTACCAGCTTGAATGTATAAATGAGTGTTCAGGGCAGAAAAGAAAATGTCAGGGGAGACACTGAAGATTACTGTTTAGGATCAAGTTTGATTACCTGCGCTCCTCCTGCAGCAAACTGTCCGTCTTTGCTCTGTCTCGTTCTCTTGTCCGTGATACTCTCTATTCTTACCTTTTGTCTGATTTCTTTTAGGTACAGACTCTCTGTTGGCACCAACGAGAAGATTCAGCTCAGTTCCCTCATTGCTGCTTTCCAGGTCACCAGGGACCTGATAGTCACAGAGGCCTAAATGCCAAGCCTGAGCCCATCGGCTGCGACTCACAGGCCCCGCGGTGACTGGACTACAGGGGACTGAGTTACGGCTGGGGACCGAAGCCGCAGTTGCCCCCAGTTTTGGAAACCCTGTTCCAGGCATGGGCGGGCCAAGGTTTAAAAAGTACAGTGTCTGTGGCTGTTTGGAGCAGATACAAAACCGTTTTAACGCCCAGCTCTCTTACTGCACTGCCCACTTATGTCTGACAGGGGAAAAGCGCAAAAAGTTGGGGGTTCTTTTTTGGCCTTAAGGCTTTTACCATTCGGTTGCTTGGATGAGAGGAAACTGGCCTCCCCTGTTTTAGTCTAGAACCTAGGGCTTCCCAGTCTGCCGTGGTGCCGATGTCTTCTAACTCAAGGTCAACAGAACAGCTCCACAATTAAGTGCATGAACCTTACCTGAGACACTGTCCCTGCTTTAATAGGAATCAATGGGGGAAAAAAGGGTGTGAATCGATTTCTGGCCCAAACTATTGTTCTCTTATAAACAGGCTCAGTTCTCTTTACAAACATCTTTTTATTTCTCCTCTACTAGTAGGTTCCTACTAGGGGTGCGGACAGTGAAGCGTCATTGTAGGCCTGCGGGGACAAGGCTGCACGGTCCTCCCTTGTTCACGCAGGGAGGGCAGGTGAGCTCGGGCCGGACTCTAAAGCTCCCAGTGCGGGAAGGACAGGGCCCCATGTACAGTGTAGCCGTTTCTTCCACACCAAACAGGCTGCCTTTACAATAGTGTTCCTCTCAGTAAAAATAAAGCAGCTTGCGTGTTGGCCATTAGCAAGCGACTCTTTCCTTCACAGTTAGACGCTGACGTACTCAACTTGCATTTATGTGAAAAAGCCTCCCCCCTCGTATCACAGAACAAGCTTACGCCAGAGGCTGTTCTTTATCAAGGTGTCAGCTTCTCCGACTATCAAAAGGGAGAGGTTGGTCATTGCCCTCATCCACATACACCTCACTCCCCGAGGACCCTGAGCAAACTCTGAAGCTAATGGCCAGGTGGGGCCTCGAGGAAGCCACCCAGAGCCGCTCAGGCTGCACTGTGATGGTTCAAGATGACCACAAAATGTAAAATTGGCCCAAGCCATTCCCCACTGTCCTGCTATACTCACTTGTTTTAAAAGGTGATTTTTTTTTCTTATGGAAAAAATGAAAACAGTGAGCCGAGAGCTTTTTAGCTTTTCCTTCAATGAAAGCCTCTCATCTTGAAAAGAAATGTTTTTCTTCAGCAACAAAGGTGGTAGAGAAGACTCTTGTACTTTTGCGACAAGTTTTATCAACATTAACACTGGCCTCCATAAAGCACCTAGTAAGAAAGCCAAAGGATAAGATGTTGCGTTTCTTTTAAAATAATTTAAAATATATTAAATTTTCCAAAGGCAGATTTCACTGGAATGAGGTGTCTTGATCAGAGAACTACACGCCACTGAAGAACAGTACTTTCAAGGAGCTATTTTTGTTAAGGGGTAGAGGTGAAATGGGCTGACTGGTCCGATGCGGTGAAGCAGCAAAGTCAGACCTCGTACGTGACAATCAGCCGGAGGGACGACGACACCGATTCTCTACACAATGAAGAAGAGACATCTTCACAACTGTTCGACTTAAGAACTATGGTTTTTAGATACCAGGAAGAAAACACAGTTGTACCTTAACATCTGTTGAGAAAATACAAATAAATAGGCTACAAACAGCAAACCGCTTGACAACTCAGTCGCCACTTGGACAGTCATGCAGTTGAGGAATACATCCTTGCGTAACCGGACACACACATTGGTCATCTCCTGCACATGCATACCACTGCTTATTTAAAAAAAAAAAAAAAGCCATTTATAGTGTATCAGTCAGGAGCACAGCCTCTGAGTCGCCTGTAATGTAGCTAACACCTCACAGCAGACGGCTCCGTGAAAACTGGGTCCTGCTGGTCAGAGAGGAGCTCGAGGAAGGAAAGCACTTGCCAACAGCAAAGCCACTCTGACACAGCAGGAGAGAACTTTAAACAATGTCACCACTGCGTCTGAAACACGACCATGGCAAGTACGAGGCAGAAGCCAACACTTGCCCACTTGCCAGTCGAGGGGATGATCTGCCACAACAGAGGCTCTCGAGGCCTGGTTTCTCTGCTTGCGAAACCAACATGGTCACTGCACTCGGAATCCAAAGGACTTGAGAAAGTGTTTGACGCTGCCATTCTAAGTGGACTGAGAATTTAAGGTAATGTTCTGCTGCCACGGAGCTGGGACCCGCTCCGTGACTGGCTGCCACAGGTCACGGAGAAAAACCTGGGTGACTAGTCCGCCAGAATCTGCTTTTGCTACACTCTGTTCGCCACCTCAAAGAGAAATGCCATTTCAATCCAAGACCAGCTGTTTGGCCCATCGTCCCTGCCACTCCTCGGCCAGGAAGCTTGATCCTGCTGCAAGAAAACAAGTAAGACTATGGTGCATGGCTTAAAAAGTCCTGTATGTGAGGAACTCTTTCATTTTCTTGGGGATCGGCAGTGCTAGCACTTGGTAGGTGGTCAGGAAACTTCGAAGGGCTTTCCGGCATAAGTGCTTCAGTGAAGACAGGACCCGAGGAGCTGTCCAGAACTGGACGTGGCCATCCCTTGTCCTGAAAGGGAACCGAAACAGACGCTTTGAGAGAGACCTTAGAAACGCACGCTTTCACGGTGGGTATTAATGTTTCTACTCGTACTTGCATCAGCAGGAGGCACCCGGGGAGGGCCATGCAGCCCTTAAATGCAGCCCTGATGGTCAAAATTGATGTAAAGGCTGTGATGCTGAATAACTTAAGGCTGCTGGGAGGATCATAAGAACTCAAGACACCTTCAATACCAAAGTGCTGTCTGTGAGCTCGGCCCCTTCTGAGTCACACCGTGAGTTCAAGTGCAACAGAGGGAAGAGTGCCACCTCCTGAATTATAGATGATCCCTGCAAGGTGGCCTCTGCCCTAAATGGTTTCTCAGAAATTCTGCATCATCCCGACATGGGCCTCCTTGTGGACGTGGCCCATTAAGTGGCACCAATCATAGCTCTTTAATTACTCTTAGGTTAAATATTAAGAGTAAATGATAACCTACACTGGCAGAACAGATTATTAGAATGTTGTGTCCTCTTGCATATCCTTAAAGCCTTCGTCATTGGCAAGAACATTCTAGATGCTTGCTTTCCTTAAAAAGCTACATGGTACACTCAGCAGAAACTGCTCCCCATCTGTTCAGCTACCAGACACATACCCTGTGGCAATAACTCCACCATGTGGAAAAAATGTGCAGCAAAGACCATTGGTCATAGGAGCAAATGCAATTGGAGTTTTCAGTTCCAGGGCCCAGATCCGGAGGAGTCTGGATGAGAGAGAACAGAAATATTTGCACATTAGCAGATGTGGGGCCAGCCCCAGAGGGGGATGCTACCATTGCTTGCAGGGCCCTGGTCTGAGGCCACACACCGAGATTTCTCTCTGTTACCTGTCATCTGCCACTGTGGCGAGGTACAAGCCTTCAGGAGAGAAGCACACAGATCTCAGGGAGCTAATGTGCACGTCACTGTCGTCCATGGGGGGGTCAAGTTGGGTGTGGCTGAGGAGAAAGAAACAGACGGTCAGCCTGGGGTGATGGCCACTCTTCGCCCTTCATCTTCATTCCTGGGCAGGAGGCCAAAATGCTGGGGATATGACAGGCTCCAAGACCCATCCTTACCCCCTACAGAAAACCTTGGGAAAAGCAGACTAGGGAAAAAAAAGCACATTTCCTAAGTCTCTCGTGGAAGGGGTTGAAGGGTTACTCACACTCTCTGTGCTAATTTCCTTATGCAAAGTAGGTCAGCCCTCACTTTAATGCCACAGTACAAACTGAAAGTCTTTTTTCGGCTAAGATACATGATAATTATAGGACTACCTATTATTTGCTTCAGAAAACAACAGAGACAAAGAGCAAAAGACCCGAGTTTGTGAGAACATGAAAATTCATTTTGGAAATACCAGTTTCAGTAAGAGGATCGTTCTGAACTTGCTACTATGGTTATTAGTAAATGGAAAGAAAGAGTCACTTTGAGGTTTCATTAACGCTGAATCCAGAAGTACACACAGCCTCCTACCTCGGGAGCCTTGAAGGCACTCGGGTCTAATTTGAGAACGTAAGTGACAATGAAGTGCCACCGCATGCCCCCGCCTCCCCTGCCCCGGACTCTACGCAGGCCATGCCTAACCCAAGGCAGCTTTCTCAACAGTCACCCCTGCGACAAAGTCCGAAGCAGGGATCCCGTCCTTACTGGAGGAACCTCAGCCTCTCGCCAGTATATGGGTCCCACATGATCACGTTGGTGTCGTAAGAAGCAGTGACGAGCAAGGCGGAGTCGGGGGAGAAGTCACAAGACACAACACTGCTTTGGTGGCCCTCTAGCTTCCGGATTAACGTGTAGGACCGCATGCTCCATAGAAACACCTGTGGAAAGGAACAGGTGCCTGGTTAGGGGCAGCCGCAGCGTGAACAGTGAGCGAACAACACATGAGGCCCCACGGCCAGGTGGAGCCAAGCTCTCCACTCCCGCTTTCGTACAGCTCTTCCAGAACGTGGCACAGAGGCCTCGGGAAAGCAACGGGTCCGAATTCTTGAGGCACCCGACCGGTGCACAAGCTCAAGGAGCCTAGTCTAAGGGAGCAGAAACCCAGCCAACCTCAGGAAGACTACCGGCTAAAAATGTATCCGGAGAAGTTTCTGAGTTTGGCTTCTGGGCCCTGGTTGCAAGATCCCAGTGTGTGCTGGCAGAGACCCGAGCCAAGCACTATCCTGTCCTTTCAGTTAAAAACAAAAATATGGGTCAGAGGTGAGCTCCAGGGCTCCCAACAGAGCAGTGGCACTTTGCCGAGCCATTTTACACCATGTGTTTACAGAATGGTGGGACAACTGTCCGGATGTCTGACACAGTTCATCACTTGAAATCTTTTTGAGAATCATGAAAAATGGGATTTTATTTTCTTCCCATGAAGAAAACTCGCCATCAGTAGTTCCAAACCCCAAATCAATGATTAACCACCCGGGCTGTACCACACAGTGGACTCTTCACTTCCCCGAGTTAGTCACAGCAAACAGCTCGACGCAGACATGAAATCAGACACACACACAGTTGCCAAACTGTTCTTGGGTTTCTAATACTTTCTTAAACAACAGCCAGGATTTCAGAACAAAGTTCAAGTACCGCACATTCTGATTTGAAATGGAAATCCCCATGACCCAGATTCAAATGAAATTGTTCAGAGGGAAACGTGGATCCATAGAGGGGTTGCAACTTGTAACATCTGAGACTCCAGGGGGAAAAGAAATGTAAAAACTTTGTGAAGGCGAACAGCCCTCCTCCAGTGACAGAGCAATGCATCTCCTCAAACACCTCCTCTCTTTTGGTTTATGTCAACATGCAAATCCAATCAGAAGCGTGCAGGAGGAGGGCCCGGCTGGCGAGCGTGCCTCCTGCCAGGGCGACTTTGCCGCCGATGCTGGAGGCACGGGCCTTACCGACCCTCTCCCACACCGAGCCCAACCTCCAGCTCTCGCTGCACTCGGGCAACGGAGGAAATGGCAGCCACCGCCTGAGCCTTACCGACTTCTCTCCGGCGGCAGAGCACAGCATGCTGCAGTCCGGGGAGATGGAGCAGCAGTAAACCCACTGCAGGTGGCCCGACAGCACCTGGATCTGTTTACCTGCAGGGAGGGGCACACGGGGAGCCGGTGAGCCAGCAAGCGAGAGTACGTCTGAAGGCTGGCCCACCCCCAACCCCAGCACACCCACACAGTTTGCTCTCGGCTGCGCCCAAAGGCCCAGTTTTTTTAGCGCAGAGAAAGAAATACGCCAGGATGTGTCATGTAAACACCTGAAATCTATTAATACGATAGCGTAATCCCCAAGGAAATCACTACCTTCTGTTTCACCAAAATCCACAGGATCGGTAGGATAAAGGCTGTACATAGATCAGATCTGAGAGATCCCTCCGATAGCAGAGAATGTTCTTTTCAGCCCCCACCCCCAACCATCTCTAATACTTCGGAGCATCCTTCCAAATTTGAGAATGTTTTATCTTCACTTCTGTTGTCTACACTCTGTAATGGTCTCCCTCTCTCCCAAGGCTCCCACTGCACCCTCTCACCCTTGCCAGGGTGTCTGGATGAGCGACAGTGCAGAGTAATGAGGGCCATGTGCTCTGCGGTCAGGTGAACCCCGGTTTGAACCCTGACCCCACTGATGACTCAGTGTGCTGAGTCATGTGGCATATGCCCCGGGGCTACTCACATAATTGCTCCAGTTCTGAGGTGGGGGAAAAAAATTAAAGGCCCATCCATAAGCATAAGAGAACAGGCAACTATATGGATTCCGTCTACCCCCCTAATTCAGATGCCATTAAGGATCTAGATTTTCCATGGTTTGTGGAAAAAATGTGAGGAATATGAATCTGTTGTGGAACAACGACCCCAAAGTCTGTTAAGCGTAAGTAGGACACAGAGGGAAATACGGAAGGCTCTTAGCATGGGTCCTGAGGCTGCAGGGGGATTCCAGGGAAGGCAGTAGAGTGGAGGACGAGATAGGAAAAGAGACGGGGGGGGGGGGGGGGGGGGGTAGTGAAAACCAATACAAAAAAAGGGAAAGAACTTTTATGAACATATAGTCATGCATTTAAGAGTTTGTGTGTATGTGTATGTATACGAGCGTACACGGAATTTTTGTAGTGAGTCATGGTTTCTTCAGCTGTCACATAAAAGCAGCACCAACCTCCCCCCCGCCGCCCCCCGGGGTGGTTGTGAGTACCGAACAAATGTAGGCAGGATGGAAGGGCAGGGCCCCGTACCTGGGAACACTACTTTATCACCACCACCCCGCCCCTGAGAAAGCCCTACTGTACTCGGCCGCTCCCAGTCCCCTTCAGCTAGTCCTCTCTTCCCAATCACCGAAAGATTATCTACCTTAGGCGGTGGCAAGCTGCCTCTGGATACACATTAAAAATGGCGCTGCCTTGGAGAAGACTTCCCAACAGCAGACCTATCTTGTGACTTCAAGTGCCACAGCAGAAACAACTAGAGTTCTCTTGTTCTCACCACCTCATCTGGACACCAAGCACCTCCTTGGCAGTCTGACGAGTCATCAGGCTTGCTTCTCAGAGGGCAGGAGTAGGTCCCCTCTCGTGGTTGTGGGGGGCCGGCACAATCACGGCTGAGGCAAGAGTACCGGTGCCTTCGCGTTATTGCGGGTGAGTGTGCGTCTGTATCAACTGTCCACGTGGCCGTTTCCTCCTCCCACCTCCCTCCAGCCCCTGCGTCCCTGCCCATGTGGGGAAGAAAGGGCCTGGCAATAAACTCCTCTTCACCATGTCACCTTTCCGGTTAAAGATCAGTACCAGAGATGTATGGGCCACCTCTGTATACAGCTCTGCTCAAAGCAAAAGTCACAAAAGTTGATCCTCTCTAGCTAAGAGAATTCTTCTGGGCAAAGATTCCACTTCACAAAGAAACTATTTCTGACAGGAAGTAACCAACATGGACGACTTCCTCTAGACTGGTGTTTCTCAACCCGGGGAGACGATGCCCTTCGCATGGACAGGGGGCAAAGTCTGGAGACGTTCTGGCTGTCACAACTAGAGAAGGTGCTTCTGGCATCTGGTGGTTAGAGTCCAGGGATGTTCCTCAACATCCTAGAATGCACATGACGGCCTGTAACGAAGAATCGGCACGCCCAAAATGTCAGTGTGCACCACGGCTGAGAAAACTTACCTACAGCATCTACTTTCAATCAGTAGGGGTGAAAACTGGTTCTCAGTAGCCGAAAAAAACCTTACTTTTTTTTTATGTACAAAGCATCGATATGCATTCAGTGCAAAAATAAACGGTATATTTTGATATTAATATCTCATGGGGATGAGGTGGGTGCGTGATTAGAAAAAAAAGTCTTACAAGGGTCCTTAGGAAAATTGGTTGAGAAACACTATTCTAGGTAAAAGTGAGAAGGGGGCAAATAAGAGTATTTTTGGAGCTGCCCAGTAGTTCCGTCACTTCCGTACCATGTTTATTCAGGTCCCAGATGCGAAGAGTCTTATCCCGAGATGCCGAGACCAAAATCAAACTGCCACTGGGTGTGAAGCTCAGATCTCTCACGACATCTTGGTGGCCGGAAAGATTCAAAAGCAGGAGCCCTGGCGTGGGAGCAGGAGCACTTGGTCAGTGGGAGAGGGGGCACCCGGTCTGCTGGTCACGGCTACACCCCTCAGCCAACTGGGGGGCCGGCGGCTTCTCTGGTCCCTGATGAGAACATGCATGCACCCTGGGACCTTATCCCGGCCAGAAATGACCTACCTGTTTGCACCTCCCAAATCTTGATCTGCCCGTCATTGAGTCCCGTAGCAAGGATCAGGCAAGAGATGTCTGGCACTTGGGGATGGTGGCGTGCCCAGAGCTTCCTGCTAGGTGGAGAAGGCCACGGGCTAAAGGCCAAACCCCAGACAATCTGCCCACAATCCAGAGTCTTCTCCTTTGGGCTGCCTCGCCCTTTTGTATCATTTTTGCTGCTTCGGCTTTTGGCTTCAAACCCTTTAGGGATGCTGGAGAAAGCAGAGATTCCTTAATGAGTCCAAAAGTGTCAACCAACTGTTCATTCCATGATATCTAAGATACTAAGGTTCTAGAAACAAATTGGCCTTTGGTGAATTCTAACGTGACTTAATTTCTCTTTAGAATTCATGTAACAAAGACTTCATTAGCCTTGGTTCATTCCATCTGTGATACCCCTGCAATGGGGTGACCTGCCTTGTGGGATAACTAGATCACAGAAGCTCCAGGGAGCCCTACGCTTCCTCAGAAAGTTCTCTCAGGTTTGGTGCACGGAAGGAAAGATGCCCTCAGTTTTTCCCATGAGGAAGAAAGCATGCTGTAGGTCTGGAACTAGGACAGATCTTAGAACTTGAATACGCATCTGCCGCTCCCCTGCCTGATGAGCCCCTAGCTTTGAAAGGCCCAAGGAGCAGGGAAATGAATGCGTTTCTGGCCCACACAGTTTGCTTGGTACGAACTGATTTCCACCTTCACTCATGATGCTCCAACCCATTAGTGAGGCTCTCTCACTTACTTCTCTGGGTACATCCATCCAGCTCAGGAACCAACCAGCGGGGTGACCCAGGACAGAAAGCCCACAGAAATGTGCAGAGCTGCACTGACCTCAAAGATCCCCCAGCTTCAACTGCTTTTACGTTCTACTTACGGTGAAACACAGGCCCAGATAAGCTCCGTGAGACTCACTCCCTAAGATCTAGGCCCTGTCCACCCTCCCCCAGCAGACCACATCTCACAGGCTTGAGCAGTTGGGACAGCCCTGGGGTTCAGCCCCCGAACTCAAAGTTTCCTGTCTACAGTACACTTTATCAGGGCAAGTATTAAGTCCTACTTTTCTGTGTGACCCTGACCACACTCTGGGGTGTATCAAACTAGGGGAAATGAAGGTGATGAAGCTGGAACCCAGTTCCGTGAAAAATCCTATACTCAACCTGTATGTAACTGGACCTCTTTCCCCAAAGTTAGAAGTAAATCACATTTTTGCCAAGTGTGTAGTTGAAATATATTAAAGAATTTTAACCAAGCTCACCTATAAAATTAGAAGGGAGGAGCTAAGGCAAACATAGGCTCCATCAGCTCTAAAACTCTATTAGTCCAAATCAGAGCTTGGCACGCTATGCCCAGACCAGCAATATTTTTATACATAAAGTTTTATTGGAACACCACATTTGTTTGTTCACATACCATCCATGGCTGCTTTCACGCCGTTAACAGCAGAGAGGAGGAGTCTGGACAGAGACCGGACAGCCCCCAAAGCCAAAAGTATTTACCACCTGAGCCTTCAAAGAAACATGTGCTGACCCCAGGTCTCAATGGCCTAATGGTGTTTGAAAACTTGTCCTGACAAACATCTGAATGTGATAATGACTGTCTTTTCGACTGATCCTTTTCAGTCCCGCACCTCCAGAACCTGCCTGGTCCTGGCGCAGGGGCCTGAGTCGGCCAAACAGGGAGGCAGCGCGGGAAAGGCGGAGCCACAGGGAAAGCTCTGCAGGATGGCTTGGTGCCACCGAAGCTACATTTGTTTTACATTTTTTATAAAATCCTAATTTCTGCATTTGAATTAAGGAATAATCTGTAGCTATTTTATTCCAAAGGAATTAAGGCACATCTGCATATTAATTCATTTTAACATCATAAACTGAATTTCTCTAGAAAGAGATACTAAACCCTCCATTTGAGGGTAGAGTTAACTTTCCTAGGCTCACAAAATCAGGGGCCGAATTGGAACTAGAACTCAAGTCTTGGGTAGCCAGGCCCACTACTCAACAGATCCCCTGGACTTCTGCATTTGCCAGTCATGAAGGGATGAGGTACATGGGAGGTGGCGGGTACGTGCATGGGAAAGGAAGAGCTAAGGGCAAGGCGGTCACTGGGGGAATTTAACTTCACTGAAATTCAAGTTCCTCAAAACTATTTCCAAAACTAGTACAATTATTTGGTTAGTACCAATTATTTGCTTAATACCAAAAGCGCTATTATTTTTTTTTAAATGTGTAACAATCCGAACAAGAACCTAAGGACTTTCAGATTTCCCCTTTTAAAGGACTTTTAAATAACAATTATTTTCAATTATAAAAGTAATAAAGAACTGTGGGAAAAATTTGGAAGTGAGACAAATAATAAAATTAAAATTACCCATAATCCTAATACCACTCTAAAAACAGTAAACATTTCACTATGAGTTTTTATTTGTGCATATGTACATATATTTTTAAAAGACAAATTTGGGATATTACATATATGGCTTTATAGCTTCCTTTTTTCATTAAGTCTTATAAGCATTGTCCTAAGTTATTATTCTTCAAAATGTGTGATTTTTCCCCCGAACAAGTAACTTCTTACTTAACACATTAAACAGTAACATTTCTCTCATTATATTAAGCAACAGATACACAAAAAGACTTAATACTCAAATTTCCATTTTCCTGAGTTCATACTGGACAGATGTACTTACCTATAGTGATGTATATGTTTGAACATAAGAGTAATTTTCAGGAAAACAGAATTTCCATCTGTACGCTTTTTAAAAAATTCTTTTTCGAACCATAAGCTTACGGACTGGGTATAAAGTTGAGTCTCTTGCGTTTAGAGTAGGAGATCAATAAAGAATGAAAGACCTTGGCATTTTCACTAAACTGACCACAGAAGGAACTGAAAATCATGATTTAAAAAAAAAAATCTCTGATGGCTACAAAAAATATCCTACAGCAATGCCATCGTTTGTTTCCCTTACCATCCTCTCATCACCAGATTCTAAGTGATTTCTGGTTTCTCACTACTACAGAGCTAATTCCGTGATGAAAAATCCGTGTATGGAAATAGATGACCCCATTTCTGAGATTCCTAGTAGCGGGAAGAACATTTTCCAGGTCCCTGATGCATCCTGCCAAGCTGCCAGATTCACACCCCGCAATCCCAGCACGCTCTTGTCCGTGGGACCTATTATCAAGGCCACAAGTTTCAGACTGAACTGATGAAACACTTAAATCTAACGTGCAATTTATAAGAAATGCCCAAAGCAAAACAAATGAGACCCTCAAGGACAGAGGCCATCTTTGATTTAGTTCAAGGTTCCCAGCCCCTAGGCTCCGTGTCAGGCAAAGATTTCCAACAGGTGCTGCCTGAACAAACAGGCCGACGCAGAGCAGTCCTGTCCCGGCCAGGCTGGCTGACCTGGAGCTCACAGCACTCACGCACTGGGCCCTGACCAGCCCAAAGAAAGCAACTAGTTAATACCAGAAACTAAATTTGGTCCATCAAGGGAAAAACAAAAACCCAACCTAAATATGGGCAAAGGATGTGAATGGAAGTTTCTCCAAAGAAGATGGAGGACAGGCCAAGAAGCACCAGGTGCTCCACGTCAGAAGCTATCAGGAAATGCAAACCCAAACAAAAAGATGCCACTGCCCACCTTACTGGGATGGCTCTGCTAGAATCAAAAAGACGGACAACACGTGTTGGTGAGGGGTGAGGGTGTGGGGGTGTGGGGGATACGGAAATCTCACACATCGGCTGGTGGCATTGCAAAATGGGGCAGCCACCTTGGGCATCGGTCTGTTTCTCAAGCGGAGAAACATTGTAAGCCTATGTCCATGCAAAAAAAACCCCATACGTAAATGTGCACAGCAGTATTACCAGTAATAGCCAAAAAGGGAAAACCACCTGTCGACGCGAGGTGCACTGTCTCTGTACAATGGAATATTATTTGGCAGTAATGGGAAATGACATACTGATACACGCTGTAAGAGGGATGGCTGAAAACATTCTCCTAAGTGCAAGAAACCCGCCAGAAAAGACTCCATGGCGTACGATTCAATGTATACGAGAAGTCGAGAATAAGCAAATCTACAGAGACAGAAAGAGGATTTGTGGCTGCTCAGGACTGGAGAACAGAGTGAGACTGGAGGATGACAAGTGAGGGATGTAGGGGCTGCTTTCTGTGGCAATGACAATGGTTTTGAGATTAATCATGGCGAGAGCTGCACAACTCCCTGAATGAACTAAAAGCCACTGAACTGTACACTTTAAAGGCACAGGTTGTATGGTATGTAAATTACATCTCAATAAAGCTGCTGAAAAATAACAACGGGGCTAACACAATCTCCACAGATTTAATTTTCCCACATACCGACCGCGGGGCTCTGGAAACCCCAATGATCAATTCCTGAACTGTTTTCGGCCATTCTCCTTCTGTTCTCGGGCAGGCAGACCCCAGAGGGCAGGGAGTCAGGTGGGAAAGCACTCCAGGTCCCCATCGGGAGGTCCCTCGTTCCTCTGGGCTCAGGTGGGGGGGGGGGGGGGACTTACAACTGCTCCTCCAGCGGCCAGGGGATCAGCTTGACAATGCAGTGTCCTTGAGACCAAGCGAACCAGGAACCGTCTGGGGAGAAGGCGACGCTCCAGGTCTCACAGCTCGACTTCCAATCAAACTGGTGGGAGCGCCCCGGCTTGAGCTCGGCCAGCAGCAGCGGTTCCTCTGAGACAGGAGACAGCATATGCTTCAAACAAACACCCTTGCTGCCCCGGCGGGGAAAGTGGGGAGCCAGGCTCCAGGCCACCTTGCTGACTCAGACCCAGGAAAGCCACTGTCTCCCCAAGGCGAGGGGTGATACTTTGGATTCCGGGAGGGAGTTGTCATTTAAATGACCCGCAGCAGTAACAGTAGCCACAGGCCGCATTCCAGCGCAGTTACTCAACCCTGGCACTGGCCCCTGCTGGTTAACCATGACTCAGAGTAACCTTTGTGCGAGTGAACCGGGTGAATGGAGGCCTCATTTTCCTATGAATGCCTGAAGAGGAAGAAAGGAGAGCCGGACCAGGCTGGGACCAGGCTAGATGGCACAGATTAGGAGGCCTTCCAGTGTATTTAAGGTCTCCTCAAAAAACCCTGCAAGAACGCACGACTGACTCAAAGGCTCCCCGTCGCTCACCAGCCTCCTCCCCATCACCGAGGCTAAAACGTTCAGCACTTGCCCTGCTTCCTGCCGCTCAGACCTCTGGATCTGGCCTCCGGTTTCCATCTCTGTTCTGGTTCAAGCCTTCATCCCAATCTTGCCCAGATCTTTTACGAGACTCCCCTGAGCTTCCTTGTCCCCAGGGAACCCTGCTGAAGCTGAAATACACGTCACATTTCTCTCACATACATTCCAAGGCTCCCACCTGCGTACACAGTAAGGGCAGCGAAGCCTGGGCCTCCCACCCCACTGCACGGGCGCCGCCCCCTTCCCGTGACCTCTCTCCACCTGTGACCTCTCTCCACCCACCACACTCGGGCCACACGAGTCACCTGGCCAAGTCACTTGGCCGTGCCCCAAGCAGCTCCTTCGTGTTCACACCCGGACTTAGGAGACTCCCAAGCACATATCCTGATCCTACCTCTGGCGAGGTGGAAATCAAGTCCCACCCTGCCTGCTTCATTCTCTCCAGCGGTTACGAGTTTCTTTCTGGCCCACCCTCCACCAGAGTTTAAGCACCCTGTTCAAACACCAAAATGATTTCATTTTCATTTCTCTCTGGGCCGAGCACTGTGCCTTGTGAAGAGCAGGTGCTGGACGGGTGCTGCTTTTGCCACCTGAAGGCAAGTTCGAGTCTCTACTCCAGCGGAAGCTTTTCTCAATGGCTGATGAAGCTCATAGTTAAAGGCGTTCACAATTGATTTTTGACCACTGATTATGATTATGATACATACTAATATAAAAACTGGCTTCCACTCTGAATGAGGTCACTTCCTGAGGTCTATGTTCCACTTCGGTAGTTTCAAGACCTTGACCCTTTTATACCTGTTACCAGATAGTTACTAATTTAAACAGCCCTATTTCACATATTTTAGGACACACCTTTATATGTCTTCTCACTGTCTGACCTCGCGGAAATCTGGATGGGTCTAACAAACGATTAATTTTTATGGTTATATAGGCAGTATTTTTTCTCAGTGATAAACAAGAACTGTGGTATCTTGGGTTTAATGAAACCGACGGTAAACATGCATATATAGTGAGATGCCTATCTGTATATGGTATTTATATATGTATATATAATCTTTCCTGGTTATATACGTTATAGAAGATGAAGGTATTACCTTGTTTTATAAAATAAACATGTTGCTGAAGAATCTGTCCTTAAATAGAATTTTAATCTATCAAGCCTTTGGGCTTTGCTATTTAAAGTTAAGTAAGTTTCTTTTGCAAAGAGAATATTCATTTCCTGAGGTTCTATGCAGAAAGTAGGTTTTAATATATTACATCTGCCTAAACTGGCATTTGTATAGGCCCAGGAAATTCTCCTGAAACCTGTACATGTTTGTACATGGGATCTTTTCATTTATACAATTATTTGTCTATATGAACATACTCCTTTGGATGGGAATATTTGCATAGTATGAAGTTACTTTACATTTTAAATCCAAAACAGGTCTCTCAATGTTACCCAGCACCCCTGTGGTGTTGTCTTCATTCTCATTATTCCTAGATATTTTCCTGTAGGGACCTAGCCCTGATCTGCCAGTGCCTCCTTCAGGTAATCCAGTGGTTCTCACCAGATTGTGTCCCCCTGGGGACAGGTGGCAATGTCTGGAGACATTTGCGGTTGTCATAACTGGGGGTGGTGCTATTGGTATCTAATGAAAAGAAGCCACGGATACTGCATCCTACTGTGCACAGGACAGCCCCCCACGATGAAGGATTATCTTGCTCAAAATGTCGATAGTGCCAAGGCTGAGAAACTTGGATGTAGTCAAATATTAAATGACATCGACTGACCTGCAGGTACATTTTTATCTACCGGATGAAAAAGTCTTTATTCCACGCTGATAACATTCACACTTGGCTCACTTCCTCCACAACAGGCACCTTATCTATCCTTTTGACACCATGGAGACTCTGCACAATATAAAAAGGGATCCTCCTTGTTTTCTCTCTTTTACTTCTCAGACCAGATCCATTAACAAGTTCTATCAAGGCTGTTTCCAAAAGGCTTGGCAAACCTAACTTCTCTCCATCTCCATGGCTACTATTCTAATCTATGCAAACCATCTCATCAACATCGTCTCTCACTAAGCAGCCTTGCAACTGCTCTCCTAGCTTCCACTCTGCCCCCCATCCATTCTCCTCACCTCCTAGAGTGAGCAGTTTCAACCACTTTTAGAATAAAATTCAAGCTTCTTACCATGCCCCTGATGTCCTACATAACCTGGCCCCTGGCCTTCATCTCCCACCTGGGCTTATAACTCTCCCTTCCCTGCCCCTGGCTCTAGCCTTCACTCACCCCCTTGATTGTACTCAATTAGTTCTGACCTCAGGGCCTTTGCACCAGCTAGTCTCTTCACCTGGAATGCCCTTCCATGACTGGCAGCTTCTCTTCATTCAGTCTTGGCTCAAATAACAACTCCTTGGATAGCCCTTCTCTGACCCCATGACAATCTCCTTCACAACCCCTCCCATCATGTTCTTTACAGCACAATCACCATTATGATTAGCTATCAGTCTCCCCCCAACCAGGACATCAACTCCACGGAAGCAGGGGACCTTGTATGTTTATTCTCAGTGCCTAGCAGAGTTCCTGGCAGAGAGCAGGCAGTCACTAAGTATTTGTTGAATAAATATACATGGTACACCTCTTTAAATATAAACAAAATGAAGCCCCTTAAACTATTATGTTGCCTATGCCAAACATTTCACATGAAATGCTTCTTAAACATGAGCCATACCCAGATTTCACACTCTATTTCTGTGATTTGGAGATTTAATCTCCTGCTATTTCAGGCTCAGGAATCCAAGAGCTAAAAGAAGAAAAAACTCAGTGACTCCTGTCTCTTCATTTCTAGAACTAAGGAAATTCTAAAGCAGAGTCTGGGCCCATACTAAGCTTGGCTGCTAGGGGGAAGAAGCCATAATAAGTGCAGAACTTAAAAAAAAAAAAAGAAAAAAAAAAAAACCCAAAAACCAGAGCCGAGAGGATCCAGCTTTCATCTGGGATTGTACCTGCTGTGGTCCTTCATGGCAAAAAGGCCCACGGATCAGGGTTTTCTACTTAAACATTAGGATGTATTTGGATGACCAGGCCAAATGGAAAGATATTTATTATCGGCTTCTTCTGTGCAAGGAAAATTACCTGAACACAGAGATGGAAACAATGACTCTAGCCAGCAGGGAGTCTGGTGATTTGTCCCGCCTCACCACCTTGACATTGGCCTTTCCATCAGCCCAGAAAACTGCCTGGCAGGCCTCAGATCCTTATCTGACTGCGCCATCTTACCATTCAGGGCTCAGTGTCGATGTCACCTTCTCAGAGACCTTCCTGGACTCCCTGTCTGTAGTGGCCGGGTCACTTTCCTTTCCCTCCGTTCAATGTTCTTTATTCAGTTGTCTTGTCTTGATTGCTTACTTGCTTTTATACATTTACTGTGTAGCTCTTCCCTACCCACACCCCAAACCTGCCTCTCTACCCGCTTCAACTGACCTGCACTGTCCAATACACCACCCACTAGCCACACTTGACCACTGACCATTTGCAATATGCCAAGTCCGAATTGAGATGGCATGTTAAGTATGTAACACACACCATATTTTGAATTCAGTACAAAAAAGATCTAAAATATATCAATAATTGTGATTACAGGTTGAAATGATAATAGTTTAGACATGCTGGATTGACAGATAAAATTTTAAAATTGGTTTCACCTGTTTCGCTTCTTTTAATGCAGCCACTAGAATATTTTAAGTTACAGCTGTTGCATTATATTTCTATTGGCCAGTGGTGGCCTAGAGGCTGCCTGGCACACAGTAGATATTCAATAAATATTTGTTGAAAGAATAAATGAATTCTAACCACTGCTCTGAAGATATCTACTGTTGTCCATTGTAATCCCATTACAATGGGCTTTATTCAGTTTCAAAAGAACGTAAAAGTCTCTGGCCTTTTTTTTCCTTTTTTTTTTTTTACAGCAACTTGGCAGCTCTCGACAGCTCTGCCCACACCCCAAAACACAGTCGTCAATCATTAGGAAAAACTCAGAACTGGAAACAGATTCCAGCTAAAAAGGGAGGCTAGGTACAGATCGCTTTCAGTTTTAACTATAAGGAGTCAATGGAAACAACAGTGGAAGCTATAAAAAGATTCACATAAGATTCAGACAAACAGTAGGGGCCATTTAAAAAGTGGTAACGCACTCACTGAAAAGAAAGCCCTTATCTAGATGGGAAGGCAGAGAGAGCTGCCTCTACACCTTTTACTGAATGCCTGACTATGGCAAACAAAGAAATGTCATTTCCCAAATTAAAAAGTTACACCACCCCAGGGAATACCCTGATCTGAACCTACCCACCCACAATCCCCAACTCCATCAAACTAGCCAGGGAAAGGCAAACATCAACAATCCGAATCCTCCAGAGCAAGACCAAGCTTGCACTTCACTGGAAGAGTACCAAGAGGTTCTGGAACAATTCTGAACCCTAGGCCTTGACCCCTTTTTAGAATTTTCCCTAAAGAAACTGCCTTTAAGCACGGAGGTATATTCAAGAGTTGGAACTCCCAGAATAAATCCCAAGCCCACCCCAAATTTCTGTATAGGTAGGGTTTAGAGGCAAGGTGGCTGGAAAGGAGAAGACAGTCTGAGGGAGAGTCTGGAGGTTTTGCCTTTGCCTAATAAGCACGCATAACAAGCACACTGAGATTACATGTTCATTTGGGCTGACTCTCCAAGTATATCCGATATTCTCAGACTTCCACACTGTTTTCTGATGACAGCTGTTAACAAGGATAGAGGCACGAACCTCACCCATCAATGTACCCTGAACTTGCCCTATGAAACATGCCAGCACGGATCAGCATCCCCAGCCCCACCGCACCTCTGCGAATGAGTCTCCGCTGGGAGAGGCTCGCAAGAGATTTTTTTTTTAACAGGGACCCAGACCCCATTCTTAGGAACAGGCAAGTTTGGGAAGCTCCCAACCACCCACTGGGGCACGTACTATTATTATCCCATTTTGCAGATATAAAACAGACTTGGGTTAAGTGGTCCATGCGCCATCACACCGCTTGTAAGGGGCAAACCTGAGGCCCACCCAGACCTGCAAGTGCGTCACCCGGCACCTGGGCACCCGCCCCCTGAGCTATCACCCCTTGAGGGCCTGGCGCACCCCCGCGTCCCCGCCCCCTCAGGCGTAGGCGTCGGGCCCCGCTGTCCGGGCATGCAGTGGCCCGTGCTCCCCCGGTCCTGTCGGCGGCGGGCGGGAGACGTGGTGGCGGCCGCTGACAGCGAAAGTGAAACAAAGCTGGGCGCCGGGCGCGCCCCCCGCCGCCGGCCCGCGCGGACGGCCCAGGCCCCGCGCCCCCGCCGCGCCCCTCCCACGGCCGAGCCCGCGCCCCTGCCCACCCCCCGGGGGAACGGGCCCGGCCCCGCCCGGCGGGAACCCGCGCGCCCCGGCCCCCGCTCACCTCCGGCCTCCATGGAGGACGCGCGCGGCCCCGCGGCAGGCGGCGGGCGCCTCAGCCCCCCGGGCCGCCGGCCCTCATGCCGCCCCCACGCCGCGCGCACCCGCCCCGGCCCCGGCCCCAGCCCCGCCGCCTCGCCCGCCGCGGCCGCCGCCGCCCGGAGAGGCCATCAGCTGCTTCCCGTCACATGGCGGCGGGCGCGGGCGGGGACGCGCGGGGGGCGGGCCGCGGGGGCTAAGGGGGCGGGGCCGAGGGGAAAACGGCGGAGGGGGGGTGCAGAATAAAACCCGGGGGCCGAAGGGAAAACGGGGGGGAGGCAGGATAAAACCGGGCGGGGGAAGTACCGTATACGGCTGAGGGGAACGCGGGGGTCGGGCGGACAGGACAAAACCGGGGGGCGGGGACGAGGGGAAAATGGGGAGGCGGGCAGGTGAACGAGGACGAGATACAATCTGAGGGGCGGGGCTGAAGGAAAGCGGGGGGGGGCAGGTGAGCAGGGCAGGCTAAAAACGGGGGGCTGCGGGGATGAAGAGAAGCGGGGGGAGGGTGAAAACGGAGCGGGGGGGAGAAACTGGGTGGAGGGGGAAACCGGGAGCGGATGGAACGCGGCTGGTGACAGCGGGGGATGGGGGTGGATGCGGGAGGTGTAGGCAAAAAAGGGGGTGTGGCGGGGAGCGGGGCTGAGGGAGTCCGAGGGAGGGGTGCGGAGGGCGAGGAGAGAACTGGGGAAGATGAGGTGGAGAGAAAGCCGGAGGTGGGTGGGAACCAGGTGAAGAGCGGAGCGAATAGGACGGAGACTGTCGCTCAAGAACGAGGACCTGGACACACCAGGCATCAGGGGAACTGTGGGGACAAAAAGCGGGGGCCGAGGAGAGAATTGGGAGGAATGGGTCCGGGAACCCTGGAGCCAGTGAGAAGGCGGGGGGAAAGGAACGAGTCTGGAGAATAAAATGGGGGGCGCTGAGGCCGGGAGCTCAGAGGTTAAATGGGAGCCCTGGTGGAGAAGCCCAGCTCGGGGGCTAGGAATGAAAGCGGAGGACCAGAGAAGGGGCAAGCCGCCGATTTTTAAAAATGGGAACCAGAAAAAGACAAGCCCGGCGGAAAATGGAGGGTGAAAACGAGCATGTCAAGGTTAAAATGGGCGGTGAGAAAGGGGCAGCGGGCCAGACAAAAAAAGGGGGGAATCCAAGAAGAGTGGGGGTCCAAATATGGACAAGCTGGGTAAACATGGGTGTGACCTAGGAGGACTGAAGGCCACGGAAAGAGATGTTGGGGACACCAGGGAGAGAAGTGAAACAAGCAGGGGTATCGTGGGGGCTCAGACACCAGCTTGGATTAAACCCACACACATTCAAAGGGAGGGGCTGGGTGGAAAGGAACATGGGACACTGAGGTTAAGGTAGGAAGCAAGGGTTTGGTTAGAAAGGAAGTAAGTTAAGGTGGAACCGCTGTGATAAAGAGCTGGGGAGCAAAGCTGGGGCAGCGAGGAGGGAGCCTGGAGCGAGCCTGGAGGGCCATAAAGAAAGGGGTGGGAGGAGGAATGACCTAAAAAGGAGACTGACTTGAAGCTTCCTCTAAGAACTGCTATCTAGCCTGGGCCTAGAACAGCAAAGTGGGAGGTACCGTGAGACATTATGGGGGTTACAATTAGCTGAGTCCAGTAAAGAATTCCCAAGGCCACCCACAACTACAGGACAGCTGAAAGAATTCATCTTTTCAGACAGTCCAGCAAATCTATGTTCTGCCTGAAGACTGCCACCCTAGCCCTTTAATGTTAGAAAGCACACAGTCTGACCAAAGAGGCATATGCAGGGAGGGAAAAAAATGGAAGAACAAATTTCTCAGATCAGGAAAGGTGCGGGTGGTGTCTCAGGAAGTGCAAGAGAGTATCCACAAAGAATAAAATGGCAATGAGAATGCTATCATTATTAACAAAGGGAAAAAACAAAGTAAAAAAAACTGGGGGAGGCAAACCCATTTCTCCAAATCTTTCAGTTTACTAATGAAGTCTAAATCAAGATCATCATTTATTTAAAAATAACTTTATTCCATAATTTTTTTTAAATCCATATTATAACCTCAATAAATTTCTTTTACCCCCCCTCCCCACCCCACCCCACCCCAAATATTAAAATGTAAATAACGCAGAGGGGTCTGCTAATTTTTCTTTGCAGCAGTTCCTGGTCAGCCCCACAGTGAGAATTACCAGTTGGCACTTACTGCATCACAATCAGTTTTACCTGGCAAGGGTGATCTTCCAGGTTTCAGTGCTTCTTCCATCGCGGGTTGTCTGCAGTTATAGGGTCTATATGTGCTTGTGAGAATTAGAACTAATACCAAAGCCACAGGATTGCCCGAGCTCTTTCCCAATATACCCTTCCGAAATGTCAGTTGTGATAGCGGTTAAGTATTTATCTTCCTGGTTCTGATAAGTAGATCTTGGAGTTCAGAATACCTTCTGATAAGATTGTGTAACAGCACAATGTAACGACTTGGACTTTGCCACACGGAGTTTGTAACCCACTGTCATCATGCTTGTAGTTTGAGGGATGAGTCATCTTAAAATAAAAGAAAGCCCTAATTCGTTAACAATCCTTAAAACTCAAAGACTGCCAGTACCTGCGCTCTTAACTGACCCAGCTGTATCAATGTGCACACAGGGCTCAAGTATGAGTGACAGAAGTCGTGGCTCAGCTCATCTAGGGTGTATAGTGTTTGGCAACAAGACCTTAAAGCCCCCAATTGCTAGTGGAAAAACCCTGCCCCAAAGATATCCCATCATCAGGTGTGTGTGCAAGAGAAGTTCCTGAAAGCATCTCAGTGATCTTGCAAATCATTCTCTGTGTTCCTAGCTAGGGATTTTTTCCCCCCGTTTCTTTTCTTTTTTAAAAAATACGGTTGCCTCTGCAGAGTGAACTCTCAAAGTCAGGAATTTAATCATGGAAGATTCTAAAGGGAGACAGACTCAGAGTTCAGTGACTTTAGAAGCAACTCAAGTCTCCTGTTCTGGAACACTCACTTGGACTGGCCAGAGTGGCTAAGTACAGAAGTCCGGGGCAGCAGCAGCCCCAGCATATTAGAACCGCAGTTTTCACCTATTCCTGAGGGGTGGAAACTGCAGCCAGCTCCTGCAATCCACAGGGCTCTGAGCTGGGGACGGGGCTCACTCCTAGTGATTTGCTCAGTTTAGTCTTTTTGTCCAAGAAAACAGACCCCTCCCCATCACACCTGCAGGGAAATGCTGCAGATAACCAGCTTCTCATCTTACTGGAGTCCCAGACCCTGTTATTTGGAGGAAGGAAACTCTCCCTTAAGCCCTAGCTCTTGCCCATTAAGTGGGATATGAACATTAAAGAGTGCAAACTCAAGTCAGATTTTCATGTTAACACACGTCTTTTGCACCCTTATTAGGTCTCTGACATGTAAGAGATTTGGACGAAATCAGAGACGAACAGTCTCTGACTGTACAGGGATCTGGAAACAGCAGCTTAAACTCATCAGATGTTACTTCATTCAAAACTTTGCATTACTGATCAATGCATCCTCATAGTCTCCTTAGAAAGTAGGAAGGAAACACATTTTCCCATCCCCATTTCTAAGATCGAGAAACTGAGGCCAGATGAACTAGTCTGCCCAAGGGGTACTTATTACCAGATACTGCATTGTAAAATATTTCTCCTGTCTTCTTTCAAAGCCACAGGAGAAAGGGGAGAATGGGAAAATCTGCAAGCTACTAGGTATCACCTAAGAGGCTTTTGTATACATATGAAGCTCTACAAAATGAGAGGTTCTAATGAAAGGCACTTCCTCTTAGGGGCCCCTACCTCTTTTGAAAAGAATTACACCTCCAGGGAAGCAGATACCTTCAGAAGAGCTCTGATAATGCTCTCCTCTGAAACCATTCTACGAAGAAGGAGAGGCCCAGGCAGCAGTTTGTAACTTACAGTGGACATAGTTTCTTCTGCTAGGGAGGGCAGAGGAGAGGAGAGGAACATCTGCTGAACACCTGCTGGGCACCTTCACATGGACAAGTACCTCATCTCGTCCCCATCACACCCTGTAAGGCACGTAGGATTTCACCTATTTTACAGATGAGGAAACTGAGGCCCGGGAGAGGGAAAGCAACATGCCCAAGCCCGGGAAACCAGTAAGGAGCAGGGCCCACATTCAAGCCTACATGTTTGCAACTCCAATATGGGAGCCAAACTGCCTCCAACTGACTTGCATCAATAGCGGACACATCCTCAGCTTTTCCAGGGAGGTGACTTCAGCCTGGTTTTCCAGCTTAGCTGGGCAGCGATAAAGGATGTGTCCCTATCACCCCACACTATTCCCTTATGTGTTGGGGCAAGCTGGTCACGGACCTCTAACAGAGCACGGAGGCCAGGTGCCGCCCCCACTCCCGTCCCCTCCAAATCAGCATCAGTCAACATGGATAAAGCCGGAAGTCACAGTGAAGGGGGCACCTCAGATGCCAAAGGCACCTTTTCTCCCCATGTGCTGCCCATTCCCAACACATTTTAACATCAATGAGAAAACTTAACAGCAAATCAAACCAATTTAGGGGAAAAAAAAAATGGAAGGAAATCTGTGTGTTTTTCTTTTTTGCTGAGCGTCCCAAACCATTTTCAGCCCTCAGGCAGGGGTGCAAGTCAAGTCAAAGCAGAATGAAAAGCTCATCTTCAACGTAGCTTTTCAAGCTTTAAGACAGGATAATGGAGGACAGTTCTCTTTCTTCAAACTGGCCTGTCTTCTTCTTGAAGGATGTCACTCTGCTCCTCACTGCTGTCGTCTGGACAGGAGGCAAAAGCAGATCCAAGTCTGAGTGAGCTCAACAAGAGGTCACTCCATCTCCACCATCCATTTGCAATCACTGCACTTTCTAGTCCTCTCCTGGTGAGCCTCAGAACTAGAATTCACGGGGAAGCGAGTGGGGCAGGGTGTGTGTTCCCCTTTTCTCCTGTTCTTTTCACTCAAGATCCTCTAGACGTGCCTGATACGGTCTACCCTGCATCAACTGGTTCGTGCCATTCCCCTCACCTGGAATACTCTCTCCTTTCTGCTTCTTCAAACTCAACTGTCCTGAAAGACTTGCCTCAGATCCTCCTCTGCCCTGAAGCGTCTCCCAACCGATGCATCCCTCAAGGCACTCACCTCTCTCTAAGGTAATTTTTAAGTCTATCCTTCATCTGGCAATAATCAAATTCCTCCTTGGGACAGCTCCTCTACTGCTCTTTCAACAGTGATGGTTAAATCTTCTGTTTTAAGCTTCTCTGAGTTTTCCTCGGTACAATCTGACTGGTCTTGTAAAGCTCCCTGCCTACAGTCACGATCGGTCTTTTTTTTAATTCCCCCAACAATGCTACTATCGTGCCTTTCCCAGAGTAGGTCCTTGGTAAACGTCTGTCGGTTTAATTGTGGTGTCGGGAGTTGAGAGTAGATCCTAGATTAAACTTTAACTACCTTCCCCACCCTTTAAAAAAACGAGACTCACCTCTTCGACATTCCTACTGGGAATCCCACTGCAGCCTAGCAGAGCCCTTTGAAGGAACAAGAGCTCACCTTGCAGAGCTTGGAGTCCATTGCCCATCCAGTCGGCATTCCCATTCACCAGGGCAGTCACTCTGTGAATGCGGCCATGCTTACAGATTTCTTCTGGTGACTCCTCCCTCTCGTTTGCTTCTTCCTCTTCTTCTTCCTCTTCAGCATCTTCCTCCTCTACCTCCTCTTCCTCTTCTGAATCCACCAAAACCATGACATCACCCATGTCTTGTCCCCTAATTTCCAAAGGGGGAGAAATACTCAAGAAGATACCCCATTTTTTTTTCTAACATCAGCCCTCGCTGAATAGAAAACACTAGATTTATGACAACCTCCTTTGTAACACGGAAAATTCTTTGTGCATTCACCTTGGTAAACAGAGGACCGTGTGATGGTAATCTCTCAAGGAGATGCTGCCACAGATTCCCATGGACACTCACAAACTTCCCTGGGTGGGTTTTATTACTTCCCCCGATCTCTGGGGTAGGTGACTCTTTGTCCCAGGAACCTACCACTTTAGCTCCCCTCGTATCACGTACACGAATGCTACGTTCCTTTCCTGAAATGCCCTTTATTTCTGCTCTTCTTACTGAAATTTCACCTCCTACTCGTTATTCAAGGCCCAGTACAGGCCTCTTCCTCCCCACAAGCCCTGAACCGTGACTGCACTTGGAGTCCATGCCCAGCAGTTTAGCATTTAACTCTCCAGTTCATTGCTGGTTCTGCCTACCCAGCCAGCCTGTACACTTCTTACACATGCCATGGGCCAGTCACAGTGCTAGGAACATTACATTTTCATATAATCTTCGGAGTCTCCTTCTGGAAAACCCATGAGGAAACAGAGGCTCAGAGAGGGTCAGGGATTTTCGAGGAGCACCTGGCTCAGGAATGGCAGAGGTTCGATCTGAACCCAGGTCTGCTAGTTCCAAAGCCATTTTTCCACTATGCTTGCCGCCTCCTTCTGTGAGAACTAAGCCTGGGGAATGAAACACTCACTGGGAAGATGGCCTTCAAACACGGAGCAGTAAAGGTAACATTCTCCCATGAAAGATCATCCCAGAACAGTAATATCCCTTCATAAACTGGTTGAGAGGGACAAAGAGAAGAGTTCTTTGCTGCAACCCA
The DNA here is from genome assembly GCF_024610735.1 of Ursus americanus. Lineage (NCBI taxonomy): Eukaryota > Metazoa > Chordata > Mammalia > Carnivora > Ursidae > Ursus > Ursus americanus. The sequence goes on along the minus strand of NC_142156.1, from coordinate 11,595,756 downwards.
AAGTCTACTTAGGAAATGAAATACACAAGTTCCATTTAGTTACCTTGCCCCTACTGAGGTTTCCTTAGTTTTCTTTTTTAAGTATTTTTTTAAAGATTTTATTAATTTATTTTAGAGATAGAGAGTGAGTGAGCACAGGGAGGAGGTGAGGGAGAGGGACAAGCAGACTCCACGCTGAGAGCGCAGAGCCCGACTTGGGGCTGGACCTCATGACCCTGAGATCATGACCTGAGCCAAAAATCAAGAGTCAGATCACGCTTAACCACTTAACTGACTGAGCCTCCCAGGCGCCCCTGAGATTTCCTTTTGGGAGGGGCTTCTGGGCATGCTCAGACTAGTCTTCCAAAACATGCTATAAGACTATGACTTATTCTTCCTTTTAGCTCTTCTTAGAAAATTAAATAAAATAAATGCACAAGTGGCTGGGCTCACTGCACACACACCGTCTTTATGCTTCCATGAGAGCCCAGCGATGTGCCCCACCCTGAGGTCTGGCATTATAAAACCAGTATAGACTTTGGAATCAGTCAGACCTGGATCTGAACACAGACGCTGCCATTCATTTCCTGGATGAGCTTTGCAGAAATTACTTCACTTCCCTGAGCGTTCATCTCCTTATCTGGAAAATGGAGGGGCCACCACCAACCTGAAGAGTTTATGAAAGAGTTTCTAATAATGCCTAACGAAGCCTCTCTCCCAGTGTCTGGCACATGGTGGGTCCTCCACTGTGGCCACTACTATTGCTTGTAACAAAAGAAAACAAAAACAGCAGGGAAGACAGACCATGGAAATGGGTTTTCGACTTGATTCTAGGAACACTCACCTGAAAGTGTTTCCTACTGAAGGGAGAAAGGAAAAAAAATTAATATCCAATAACATCCACTTCAGCCTCACAAAAGTTTTTAATCTAACATTTACAAAAGAACAGAGAAATGAGAAGACTGACCCAACGTGACAGGTGACAGGGTGTTCAGGAATGGCACTTAAGTGATTCATTATTGCACATTCGGACCCAGTCAAGAAGCCTATAGAATGGGACCTCAGGTAGGAGCACAACAGGGGCCTCCTTCCCCCACCCACACCTTTTCAAGAAGCCCCAAAGGTAAACAAAGGAACCCAGGAAATCCTTACCTTTCCAGCAGAACACAGGGCTGTAATACAACATAAGCCCTGAGATAATGGCCAGTCCCAGCAGCAGGAGGCTCACGATGGTTCCCACAATTCCCCCGATATTTAAAGGTTCTGCAAAGACAAATTACGCTATTGATTCCTCCATCTGATACACGTGCTGGTCAAAGAGCAACAGCTCCCTTCCTCTGCCTGGGTCTTAGTCTTGTTTTGGTTCCATGATCTTCGGCAAGGCACATGACCTCTCCATAAAGCAAGATAAATATTTCATTTCCCTACCTCAGACAGTTTGTGGAAAGCACATGAAGCATGTGACACAAAGGAAGACTGGAAAGTTAAAATCTCCAGACATCAAGACTGTTTATAAGGCCACAGAAACGAAGAGGGTGAGCTCTTGGTGCTATGATAAACAGTGATAAATGGAACACAATAGAGAATCCAAGAACAGACCACACATAAAAGAAAATTTGATATACGACAGATTAGTGAGTAAAAGAGGAATTATTCAAGAATGGTGCTGGAACCAATGCCTATCCAAATTTGGGCAAGGGAGAAACTTGATCCCCACACCTCACACCATTCACGAAAATTCATTCTAGATTAAAGATGTAACTGTGAAAGGCAAAACGTTAAAACTTTTTAGAAGAAAGTATAGGATAGTATCTTTGTGGCCATGGGGGAGATAAGATTTTTTGAGATGTAAAAATTGCTAATGATATAAGATTCATGAAATTAACTACATGAAAGTAAGAATGCCTGCTAATCAAAGAATACCAGAAAGAAAGCAAAAAAAAAAAAAAAAAAAAAAAACTAAACTAAAAAGAGATATTTGTAACATGTAAAACTAACAAGGAATTAGTATGCAGAATTTCTAAAGAACTCCTACATATCTACAAGAAAGGGGAAAATGTCAAAAGGAGAAACACGAATGGCAAATAAACGTAGGAAATAATGCTTGATCTTCTTAGTAACCACAGAAGGGCCAATTAGAACAGCAGTAAGATTCCATTTTACACGTACTCGATGGGCAAAAATCACAAAGCCTAAAAGCGAAAATGTGGAACAACTTCAGTACTGCTGTTGTGAATAGAAAATTGGTATGACCACTTTGGAAAAAAATTTACTATTATCCCAGAAAGATACAAATGTGCATACCCTTCCTTTCTATTCCTTCTACACATATCCTAGAGAAATATTTGCCTGGGGACCTGCTATGTATGTGTACAGAAGGAGCTGGGTAAAAGATTTTTCATGGCAACACTTTTGTTCATCACCACCAACAACAAAATCAGAAACAATCCAAAGGTCCATCAGCAGGAAAATTAGTAACTTAGTTGTGGAACCATGACACAGTAGAAAATCCTACAGGAGTGAAGAGGTACAAAGTATAATTACACACATTGGCATGAATAAACCCTAGGAACAAAATGTGGAGTGGGAACAGCCAAGCATTTCACTATGTAACAAAATCTTTCTTGAATAATTCAGGATAGTGCTTACCTTTTTCAGGAGGACCAGGATGAGACTGGAAAGGGGTCTAGCGGTAGGGTTGCCCGAAAAAAATACAGCATGCTCACTTAATTTGGATTTCAGATAAACAGTGAGTCCTGTTTTAGAATAAGTATGTCCCATGGAAAATATGGGATATACTTACACTAAAAGAATGCTTTGTTTTTCTGAAATGCAAATTCAGGTGGGCATCCTGTTGTTTTTAGCTTCGCTGTCATTTTCTAAATCTAGCCACACTACCTACAAATAACTTCAGCATTGTAGGCACCGCTCTGTATCCTAAGCGGGATGGTAGGTTCTCAGGTGTTCATTTTGTTATTGTACTTCACAACTTGCATTTTTTATATTCTTAAAATATATTTTTTTATATTTATAACATATATATTCTTTGGGAAGTAGTAAGTTATTATTTTTTTGAGTTTTATTATTTTTTTAGTAATCTCTATACCTGATGTGGGGTTCTGACACGCCACCCTGGGATCCAGAGTTGCATTCTCTTCCGACGGAGCCAGCGAGGCGCCCCAACATAAATTTTTTTTTTTACCGCTGTGCAATGTCAGAGATTTAGGGCTGGATAATAATTTTTCCACCTTCTCAAGTCACAGTCAAGCAGATACGCCTTCTCCCAGATGGCAGTGACCCGCATATAGGGAAGAACCAAATTGTCCCCATGCTGCTGCCTGGTCCTCGGAAGCTCTCAACCAACCCCCTTTGGGGCCCTGTCCCTCACTCACCTTTCACACTCAGCCAGATGTCCACTTCCCGCACCCCCACAGGGTTCTCAGCCCGACAGACGTAGTAGCCCTCATCCAGGGCCTGGGAGCAGTTGCGGATGGTGAGAGTGGAGCTCTGGCTGTTCTGCGTGATGAGATAGCGGCCATTGGGCCGGATGACCACCTCAGGCTGGGTGAGGTTCCTCAGCCACAGGATCTTGGCAGGGGGGTAGGCCCCAGACACTTGGCAGGTGAGCGTCACATTGCCCCCCACGAAGCAAGTCTTCATGGGCTCAGAGAGAAGGGAGGGGCGCCCTGGTGATCAGAAAGTAAAGAAAGACAAATGTACAGGGAGATTCAAGCCATGGCCTGAGATTTTCAAGAATGTTACTACCTTCCTGATGAAGGAACTCCAGGAATTTCTGTCCTGCCCTTGGTCTCAGGTAATAATAAAAGCTAACATTTATTGAGCATCTACTATGGGCTAGGCACTGTTCAACTTATTAACCCTATTTTGCAGATGAGGAAACTAAGACCCAGAGAAAGTTAAGTTACTTGCTCAAAGTCACACCATTAAATCAGCGGTGCACCTAGGATTTTGGGGAGACCAACTGTCCTAGTTTGCCGAAGCCTAAGGTAGTTCCTGGGACATGGAGCTTTCAGTGAGAAAACTGGGAAAGCCTTGGGCAAACCAGGATGAATTGGTTACTCTTTTCTTTTTTTTAAAGATTTTATTTATTGGGCACGTGGGTGGCTCAGTTGGTTAAGTGACTGCCTTCGGCTCAGGTCATGATCCTGGAGTCCCAGGATCGAGACCCACATCTGCGTCTCCCTCTGACCCTCCCCCCCTCGTGCTCTCTCAAATAAACAAATAAAATCTCTTAAAAAAAAAGATTTTATTTGTTTATTTGAGAGAGAGAGAGAGAGAGGGAGGGAGAGAGCGTGTGGAGAAGGGGGCAGAGGGAGGAAAGAGAGAATCCCAAGCAGACTCCCGGCTGAGCACGGAGCCAGTCACAAGGCTCAATCTCAACCCTGAGATCATGACCTGAGCCGAAATCAAGAGTCGGATGCTCAACTGACTGAGCCACCCAGGAGCCCAGAGCTGGTTACTCCTGTAAGCCCAAATTGCCAGGCTTTTGTAGCCCACAACCCTCTTATCTATGCTCTAGGCTTCCATGCATCATAGCCACACTGCTCATACAAAAAAGGGGTGAACAGCCTGCCAAGAGTGCTCGAGGGGACAATAAAGCAGCTGTATTCATTTCCTATTGCTGCTGTAACAAACTGAGTGGTTTAAAACAACACAAATTTATTCTTTCCTAGTTCTGGAGGTCAGGAGGTGGAAATGATCTTATGGGGCTGGAATCAAGGTGTTGGCAGAGCCTATTCCTTCTGGAGGTTCCGGCGGGGGTGGGGGGGGTCCATTTCCTTGCTCTCAGCTTTCTGAAGCCACCCGCATTCCCTGGCTTCTGGCCCCTCCTTGCATCACTATAACCTCTGACATCTGTCATTACGTCTCCTGCTACGGAGTCTGACACTCCTGCCTCCCTTTTAGAAGGACCCTTGTGATGACATGGGGCCTACCCCAATAATCCAGGATCATCTTCCCACTCCGAGATCTTAATCCCAGCTGCAAAGTCTCTTTTGCCACATAAGTAAAGTCACAGGGATTAGGACACGGACATCTTCGTGGGGGAAGCATTAGTCTATCACGGGTCTGTCCTAGACAGTTCACAATGCAGAGTCTCTATGGCCTTGGGGTCTGATCTGTGTGGGACACGGAACTGTAAGGTCTCCCCTAGCAATCCATTTATTTTCTTTGTGGCAGAAGACTTTCCCCAAAACATATGCCTTCCTGGGAAGGGTCGCAAATTCATTGTGTGTGATATGTTAAGCCCGTATTTTCAGCAGCTGAAGGATACAGAGTGGCATGTTGGGTTCCTGCCCAGGAGAGCGAAACCCCACGCTTCCCACCCGCAGTTGTTCCAAGAGAGAATCTAGGGTTTCACTGCTGGCGCCCTGGGAAGAGGGAAGGGGGAGATGTATGCGCGGTAAGGGGGGGAGGGTGGCGAGGTGGGAATGTAGAACAGACCAAAGCCTCTCCCTCTAAATCAGGTTAGCAAAGGTGAAACCCCAAACCCAGTTTTTGTTTTTGTTTTTTAAAGATTTTATTTATTCATTTGACAGAGAGAGACAGCCGGCGAGAGAGGGAACACAAGCAGGGGGAGTGAGAGAGGAAGAAGCAGGGTCCCAGCAGAAGAGCCCGACGTGGGGTTCGATCCCAGAACTCCAGGATCACGCCCTGAGCCGAAGGCAGACGCTCAACGACTGAGCCACCCAGGCGCCCACCCCCCCCAAATCCAGTTTTGCTCAAGAAACTCATGCGTTATACCCCTTTGTGGATCAACTGTCTGGTCCCTTACCCCGTTCCTAAATCACACCTTCCCCTCTCTGGTGAACTCCTATCTTCTTTGAGGTCACCAAGCCAGCAGCACTGACAAGCCTCAACAGTCTGTTGGAATTCAGGGGACCCCAAACCAAAGCTTGAGAAATGGCCTCCTCATCCTGTATAAAGAGCAAAATGAACTCTCTTCCTGGTGCCCAACTCACCCCGCAAACCAAGGTCATGTACATTAATGTGCTTTTGCCAAACACAGCCATTACCCCTCAAAAAGTGGAGTCACCCCAACAGCTGGTGTGGCGCCTATAAATTCGGAGTTTCTTTCACTTAAGAGGGTGCTGTGTGCAGGGGTGGGGTCAGGGGTGGAGGTAGGGGTGGGGATGCAGGGCTCTCAGAGGTCTGTAAGAGATGGACACCACACCAGGCCTTTGCACAACGGGCTGCTTAGTGCTTCAGCCTCTCACTGTTTGAGTGGTCTTCTTCTGTGTAGGGCCTACAAGCAATTTAAAGAGAGAGGTGGGCAGCCCGAGTCAGGACAGGGGTGATGGTAAGTATGACATGGTGAATGTGCTAAAAGCCACCATACAACACACTTTGACACAGTGAAGTTCATGTTACGTGAGTCATATCTCATTAAAAATAAAACTGCAGACTACCAGTTGGTCTGGATTTGTCCCATGGCCATGGTGTGCCAAGCCCTGTTGTAATGCAGAAAGTGAGTCTCGGTCCCTTCCGTCACCCAAGGCCAGCCAGGTCCCGGACACAGATGAGACACTGTCACATTTGCTGAATGAGTCAGTGGGGAAGGGACAGCCATGTGAATGCCACTTGCCTGGGAAAACAAGCACCTCCTGGAATAGCAAGGCTCACTTCTCAGCAAGCTAGCGCTCCACGGCCCCCCCCCACCCCGAGGCTTATCCTGACAGGCCGTGAGGAAAATCCTCACTGTGGCCAACAAAACCCAACACTCTCTGCTCCTTGCTTACTGCTGTATTAGATCCCCGGGGCTGTTGTCACCAGGTACCACAAACCGGCTAGCCTAAAGCAACAGAAATCCATTCTCTCACAGCTCAGAAACTCAGAAGTCTGAAGTTAAGGTGTCAGCAGGCTTGACTCCTTTGGAGGCTCCTGAGGGAGAAACCATTCCATGCCTGTCTTAGCTTCTGGGGGTTGCCCGCAATCGTGGGCATTCTGGGCTTATAGCTGCATCACTACAATCCCCACCTCCATTATCATGTGGCATTCTCCCCGTGTGTCTGCGTCCAAATGGCCCTCGTCTTGTAAGGATAGCAGTCACGGGAACAGAGCCCACCCTAACCCAGTACGACCTCAGCCTAACCTCATCACATCTGCAAATATGGCCACATCTACAGGTACCCAGGATTAGGACTGGAACAGATCATTTTTTGGGAGACACAATTCAACCCGCAATAGCCATCTAGCCTCATGGGTACCTCAGCACAACACTCTGGCTACACTGGCCTTCTCTCAGTTCCTCAAATGCCAGGTACGTTTCCACTTCGGGGCCTCAGCGTTTGCTATTTCCTCTGCCAGGAATACTCAGCCCACCTGGCCAGCTCCTTCTCATCCTTCAGATCTCTGCTCAAAATGCTACCGCCACAAGGAGACCTCCCTACTCCCTAGGAAGAGTGGCCCTCTTCCTATAGGAGACTCCTTCACACACCCCTTTGGATACTCCTCACAAGTATTATCACTATCTGAACCTACCTTACTTGTGTTTGGACTTTCTGTCTTCCTCTCACCCCCATCCCCACACAGAAGAATTTGAGCTCTATGAAAGAGGAATGGTCATGGTTTCAAAAACACATCCAGGAATCATGTGACACTCTTCCCTTCAAAAAGTGGAGCCCAATTCCACCCACTCCCCTTGACAGTGGAGCCAGTCTGAGTGACTCACTTCTAATGAACAGAAGAGGCAGTCAGGATGCCATGTGACTTCTGAGGCTAGGTAGTTCAGAGAAAGGAGAGCAGGCCTGGCTTGCTCCCTCTTGCATCACTTGCTCTGGGGAAAGCCAGTGCCATGTTGTAAAGACAGTCCAGGGGCCCTGTGGAGAAGCCCACGTGGAGAGGAAGCAACCTGCCAGGCGTGTGCGTGAGCGCCTTGGAAGTTGATCTTGCAGACAATTTCAACCCTCCCAACTAGGTGTTGCAGCTGAGACCCAGAAATCACGGAGCCAAGACAAACCCACTGTGCCCTGTCTGAATTCCTGGCCCACAGAAATCGTAAGACAAATAATTGATGTGTTGTTTTAAGCCATTAAGTCTGGGGGTGTTTGTTATATAACAGGAGATGGCTAATAAATGAACCACACCCGTCTTATTCACTGCTCCATCTCTAATACCTAGGAACAGTACCTGGCCTCTAGCAGGTGCTTAATTAGTATCTGTCAAGTGGAAAACAGCTTGGATGAGAACCAGAAGCTTGGTTAAGCATCTTTAAAGTTTGAAAGGAAGAAAACATAAAGCAAAAGAAAAGAAGAAACAATTCAGTTCACTGCAACATTGTAGGATTTCTTTTCCAGACCTTGCGGCTGGTTCTCTCAGAATACAGATGGGTGGACCCCAACCCGGGACAAGGCAAGCCAGACTCACTGATCTGTACCACACAGCTGGCTCCCAACTCCGGCCCCACTATGTGGCTCCCAACACACTTGAACTTCTTGCCATCTGACAGCTGGGACTGGTTCAGCAACTCCACCCCCAGCTTTGACGTCCCCACGACCACACCTCCTGGCTCTTCTGTCCACAGGAAGTCCGGGTCTGGGTATCCCCCGTCCCAGCGACAGGTGAGCTGCAGCGTGAGCGATCCTTGTGACATCTCTGCTTGGCAATGAGGGGCTGATGGAGGGGGGACTGCAAAACACCAGAGGATGTGGGCTTAGTCACAGACTCTGAGAGCACCATTGGGCTGGCTCTAAGGATTACAGAATCGGGGTATCAGAGAAACATCATGCCCAGGTAGCACCCTTGAAATAGCTCCTTGACACGAGTTAGTGTGTGACAACAGGCAGATTTCCTCTGCTGAGTGTTAAATCTCCACGGCTGTGGGCCTCATTCATCTTTGCATTTCTCACTAGCCACAGTGGACATTAAATGTGGCTCTTTAAATTTGTATTAATTACATTACATTACAAATTTAGTTCTTCTGTCTCACCACCCACATTTCTTTTTTTTTTTTTTTTTAAAGATTTTATTTATTTATTTGACAGAGATAGAGACAGCCAGAGAGAGGAAACACAAGCAGGGGGAGTGGGAGAGGAAGAAGCAGGCTCATAGCGGAGGAGCCTGATGTGGGGCTCAATCCCGTAACGCCAGGATCACGCCCTGAGCCGAAGGCAGACGCCCAACCGCTGTGCCACCCAGGCGCCCCTCACCACCTACATTTCAAGGGCTCGGGAACTATATGTGGTGGGTGGCTATTGTACTGGACCACACAGAATAGAACATTTCCATCATCATAAAAAGTTCTACTGGACAGTGCTGGTCCCCAGGGGCAGGTACAGGTGGGATTCACCCCCACCCGTATACATTAGATAATGTATACAATGTATGTATATAATATATATTATATATATGTATGTTATACATATATTATACATCTATACACATATGAATTACACTGTGTATACATTATGTATATTTATGTATAATGTATAATGTATAGATGTATATTATGTATATATATGTATATTGTATTAGGTATTATATATGTATGTTATCATGTTTTATATACTTTATACAATATACATAAATAGAAGTAAGTACGGATCTTACATGGATGGGGAGATACATGTCATCAACAAGATAAATTACTGCTAATACACCAAAATGATGGTTAGAATATTCTCTTCTTCTTTACGCTCATCTGTTTCCCCTAACAAGCACCTATGACTTCATAAACAATCAATGTCCTTTATGACAGAGAACATAGAGACTTATAAAGGCTCTGAATAACGTATGAATTAAGAAAGGTGTTATTATCCTGTCCACTAATTTGTTGTTCTGATGCTCCCCCTCATTAGCATGGATTATGAGCACACTCGGCATGTCTGCGGTGGTTTTCGTCCAAGGAGCCTGCTGTGTTCTCAGCCCCAGAGTAAAGGCTCGTGAACTGCTGGTTCTAACAGTGCGAGAGGGCCCGAGTGCACAGATAGAACGAGGATGGCTGAACAGATGAACAAACTGGGGTCCTTCCCTACAACGGAATATTAACTCGGTCACAGAAAGGAATGAAGCGCTGGCACCTGCTAAAACATAGTGAACTTCGAAAACCTGATGCTCCGTGAAAGAAGCCAGTCACACAAGCCACGTGTTTTATGAGTCCCTTGACACGACACATCCAGAACGGACAGATGCAGACAGACAGAACACAGACTGGCGGTTGCCAGGGAGCGACCAAGAGAAGAGGGAGCAACTGCTCAGTGCTGATGGGACTTCATCTGGGGTGATGAGAATGTTCTGGAACTAGACAGAGGTGGTGGTCACACAACACTGTGAACGTACTAAATGCCACGGAGTCGTGTGTTTTAAAACGGTTGTTCTGTACTTTCACCTCAATTAAAAAAAAACAAACAAACAAGCATGAAGCTTGGCGTTAATTTCCTTCTGTGGCTCACAGGGACTCTCCTGTAACCCTACTTAGCAGCAAGCTTCTAGAAGCGACTCCCTCTCTTGACACACGGCCCTGGGTGTGTACGTGTGTGCTGAGGGAGCTGCAGAAGCACGTTAGGACCCGTGCAGCAGGCATGCCTTTGTAGACAAAAGGAAGAGGCACAAACATGCAGTTCACGAAGGGTCAAGGTGAGGAGGTCGGGGAGGGAGAGGGGAGTGCTTCTTACGCACAGTAGACCAGGAGCTCGGTGGTCACCTTTCGCTGTCTCCCACTGCGCAGGTTCGTGGCCAAACAGGTGTAGTTTCCTTGGAGGTTTTGTGACATCAGCAGCAGAGTGAAACTGCTGACTGTCAGGTTGTTTCCAAAGGGCTCGGTGCTGGAATCTGGGGCCTGAAACTGCCATTCAACCATTGGTGGAGGCCAGGAGCTACTGCTGCAGCTGAAGTCCACCTGGGAGCCCTTGGCTGCATAGACGGTGCCATTGGGGAGCCTGCCGGTGCTGGAGATATTGACCTCAACCTCATAGGGGCCGCCTGGGAATGACAAGGGGAATGCAGAAAGCATTAATTACTTAAGAGTTAACTTGAGCTCCTTACCAGATCTAACAGACACAGAAATGATCAAGGAGCAGTCAATGAGGATGACAATATCTATCAGATACTTATTATGTGATAAATGCTATGCTAAGTATCCGTATGCATTCTAATCCTGAGATAAATGTAGACTTATTGGGGGTAGGGGGCTCACTCCTTGTAGAAAAGGGAAAAATGCAAATGGCTCCTTTTCAGAAACACTGGTGAGTGGATCGGCTGTTCATTAGTGAACATAGCAGGCCTGCTTGCAGGGTTGGCCTTGGCTGGTGCCCGCAATGTGGATTTCAGGAGGGTGTCTGCCATTCCCAGAACTGATGAGAGTGAGGCTCACTGGGCCTGAACCATTTGCACAGTGTGGTTTAAGCTGAACTCTTGCTTCCCCTCCGGGAGTCTGGAGTTTTGCTATGTGCTAGGCAGAGGGTGCCTATGTGACTAGCCCCCAGTGAAAATCCAGGGTGCTGGGTGTCTAAGGGGCTTCCCTGGGAGACATTTCACACATGTTGCCATAACTTGTTCCCGGAGGAATTGTGTCCCATGTGATGCCCCTGGGAAAGGACTTTTGGAGGCTAGCTCCTGGTTTTCCTCAGACTTAATCCCATGTGCCTTTTCCCTTTGCTGATTTTGCTTTGTAGCCTCTAGTTGTAATAAATCAAATTACATGCTGAGTTCTAGGACTTCTCCTAGAGAATCACTGAGCCTGGGGGTAGGCTTGGGGAGTCCAAGCACAATTTCACACTGAAAGACAAGAAACATTGGCTCCAGGACCAACTCTGGACTCCACTCACTAGCTGTGTGACCTTGGCAGATTACCTAACCTCTCTGAGCCTCCATTTCCGCCGTGCTAGAACCCACCGCAGGGGGCTGTGGTGGTAATTCAGTGAATACGGGAGAGCACTCAGAACAATGCTGGTCACATTGGAAGCACTTGGTAAGTGCTGGGTTTTATGTGGGTCCCCCTGACATTTCTGAATTTCTTTCTCATCCCCAGAAATGCCCTCCCACGGCTGGTACCCAGTGCACCCAAGATGCGGCATCTCTTTTGATGAAAGGAATATAACTAACATCTACTTAGACTAAAGCCATTGAGTGTGTTACCTCTCCCAGGGACTACCCCTTTTATTTATTTTTTTTAAGATTTTATTTATTTTATTTATTTAGGGAGGCCTGGGTGTCACAGTGGGCTAAGTATCTGCCTCCAGCTCAGGTCCTGGAATCGAGTCCTGCATCGGGCTCTTTGCTCAGTGGGGAGCCTGCTTCTCCCTCTGCCTGCCACTCCTCCCTCTGCTTGTGCTCTCTCTCTCTGACAAAAATAAATAAAATATTAAAATATATATATATATCTTTAATAAAAACAACTTTTTAAAAAGATTTTATTATTTTGAGAGAGAGAGAGAGAGCGTGCATGAGCAGGAGGGAGGGGCAGAGGAAGAGGGAGAAGCAGACTCCCCGCTGAGCAGGGAGCCCAATGTGGGACTCGATCCCAGGACCCCGAGATCATGACCTGAGCCAAAGGCAGACACTTCACTGACTGAGCCGCCCAGACGCCCCAAGACTTCCCCTTTGGAAAAGAAGAATCCAGGAAGGGCAATGCTTGACCAAAGGAATACAACTAGGACTGCAGAATTTGATCAGAAAGAGACCGGTGGGAAAAATTATTCGGGGGAAGGAAAAGGCTCTCCCAGAGCCCCTCAAAGTACAGCATCTACTTCACTTATGTCTGAGGCCATTATATAACTACAGAAATGGTGGGTTTCCCAGGACAATATTCTTGACAATATGCTTCTCAGGTCGGGGCTCGCTCCTAATAGTTGTATGGATCTGCTGGAATCATGTCACCTCCCATAGAGGGTCTGTGGAAAAAATTATGCCATTAGTTGGGAGGTACCATTTACTGCTGCTGGCTAGTTGGTTAGGTATGCAGACCAACAGGTAACAGGGCGTGCCCACAGCTGGCAGACATCCAGTGAAGCAGAGGGTATCTCTGGAGTACTAACAATCAAAGCCCAGGCCAGCAAATGTAGTGCGTTAGATTAGACAGCCTGGGCCTTCTGAACTGTGGCCTGGAGGGCCACGGTGGCCAGGCATGGACAGTGTGGACCCCCAGAACCTGGCTGGGAGGGGCTTTTGACCAGCACAATTCTAAGCAAAAAACAGTGTTGGATACAGGGAATGGATGAGAAGGAACAGGTGGAGGGATTAGAAAAATAAATCAAATGAGAGAACCTTAAAAGCCTCCTGAATTAAGTGTTTAGGGATTACAGCTCACATAAACCCCTTGGGTTGGGTCTGCTTTCTTAATTAAAGCTGACGCCATCTTCTTGATCCCCTGGGGTTCCTCCCCTGCTCTGACTTTACTACACAGAAGGAGGTACCCATTTCCTTCCCTTCTACTGCTCTCTCCACCCACGTGTTTATTCCCAAACAGAAGCCCACCGGCTCTTTTTTGCTTGTGGGGTGGTGGTGGCAATCACTCAGAAAGACAAATAGATGGGAGAGGAAACAAAAATAAAAGAGCAAATAAATAAAAATAGAGAGCAGTCACAAAGGTTTGAGGTTTGAGGCCTTGGTTACTGTAGTTTGAGTTCTCGGCTCTTTGTTGGAGGGATGCCTTAGCCCTAGCGGTCATGAGCTTGTACTCTGAATTCACAGACCTGGGTGTAAATCCTACTGCCACTTACAGAGAGACAATCTTGGACAAGTGCCCATCACTCTCATTCTCTCATATGAAATGAAAAGAATAGATATAGAGGTGGCTGGGTGGCTCAGTCAGTTAAGTGTCTGCCTACGGCTCAGGTCATGATCTCAGGGTCCTAGGATCAAGTCCCACTTTGGGCTCCCTGGTCAGTGAGGAGTCTGCTTCTCTCTCTGCCTCTGCCCCTCCCTCCCCCTGCTCATGCTCGCGCACTCTCTCTCAAAATAAATAAAATCATTTTTAAAAATGTGGAAGTGTGTTTTCACTCTTGTTATGTAAGTTTTTATATAACACCCTCGACTTTACCCGTTGGGCCATCATACCTAAAATATTTACCATGTGGCCCTCTACAGAAAAAGCTGGATTCCTGTTCTAGAACAATCTACCAGTGCCACTGCCTTCCTCTTCTCTGCAGACATTCTTGACGTAGGAACAACTCACTTCTCTCCTTCCCCTCCATAAACATAGTTTGGCCAGTCAAGCGTCTCAAAGGGTTGACTTACAACTCAAGGACTCACAAAATGGGAGACTCTCATCTCCATGTCTTGGATTCCCTGACAACAGGAAGAGTTGTTGTCAGGCATTTGCTCTTCATACTAGCATTTTGATTTGAAAATGACCTAAGAATATACCAGCTAGTCTCTGCTAATCAGTGGGCACACCTATAGTTTTAGAATGGGATAAGATCCTTGGGGAAACTCACAGAGACTTTTTCGATATCACTTTTAGAGACTGAACGCAGAGACACATGCAACAACCCCATTGCTTCCCGATTTCCCTAGTGACTGCTGTTCCCATCCAAAGAGCTGGAACCCAGAGGTCTTCAGATTCTTATAAACACCTATCTCTGCTGCAGATGATCTTGGCAAGACTCAAGTTAATCAACCTCCAGGCAAGGATCCTCCATTTTCTGAAGGGAACCAACAATCTTTCTTCCGTGTGCCAACACACGCCTTCCCTAGGACCTTATGTTGTGAGGAGACACAGCGTCACCATCAGCATCGTAGGACGAGGGCAAATAGATGAACCCAATTAGTCAGGGAACATGGGACTTTCCTGAGGCCCCTTCCCGGCCTTTCCTGATGTGATGGCCACATTACTCGCTAGACGGGAGCACTCCCCATCCCCCACACCCCAGCTGACTCCAAAGAGATTCTTGGAGGTTGATACAAACCAGCTTCCTCACAGTCCATGTGCCATCCAGCTCACATGCCCCCTCAACACTTGGTTGGCCTGAGAAAAACAGACACAGGGAGACTCTGGCACCACGTACCATGAAGTCTGACTGCGGGCTTCCACGGGCTCATCTGATCACTCAGCTCCCCAGTGCACGAGAGCTGATATCCTTAAAGAAGAACAAAGTCTAGTGGAATGTGTCCAGGTCTGTGCTACCTTGCCCATCCCTCCAGCCCTCCTGCAGGTAAACACACAGCAGTTCTAACCTTCTGCCCACCCCAATTGGGAGGCAGAAGAGGGTGGGTAAGTCAATGAAATAAATAGCCATGGCAGCGCTGAACTGCTCTGGACTGAAGGATTTCTGTATTCTCAGGAGCAGCAGTCCCAATCCGGAGGGCAAGACTCTTCAACTGCACCATTAAATTAACAAGTAATACAGTACAGTCTTGGGTCCTGAGACAAATAACAAAATTACGCTGCAGTGCCCATTCCAGGCATATTAGATCATCCCAGTCCATAGAAAACCTGACTCCCCGGAAGGCAGAGACACCAAATGCCCCCTGATCACTAAGCAGAGATCCAAACAGTAAGGAGGGAGAAGCTACTGGCCCACATACAGCCAGCTTTGTGCCTCTACAGCACCTCTATCCTCTCACACACTCAAAGTCACTTACAGATAACAACTTGTCACATCTCAGACTTTTCTTCCCTCACTTCAAGGCCATGTTCGAATGTTTCCAAACTTTTCTCCTTAAGAAACTAAGTTATCAGGGGCGCCTGGGTGGCACAGCGGTTAAGCGTCTGCCTTCGGCTCAGGGTGTGATCCCGGCGTTACGGGATCGGGCCCCACATCAGGCTCTTCCGCTATGAGCCTGCTTCTGCCTCTCCCACTCCCCCTGCTTGTGTTCCCTCTCTCGCTGGCTGTCTCTATCTCTGTCAAGTAAATAAATAAAATCTTTAAAAAAAAAAAAAAAAAAGAAACTAAGTTATCAACCATGTCAGTGAAAAGACAGGGAAAGCAAGATCTGGACAGGCAGAATCCCTGACCCACAGAAGGTCCTGTTCAAAAGGCTTGGATGTTAACTGATTGCTGGGAACCTGAGATGCATTTTTCCCACGGGAATCCCATCACCTGTTTAACCAGGTGGTCGAGGTGACATGAACCAAGTGCATACCGTGTGCCCAGCTCTGTGCTGAGGGCTGTGCATGTCAATCTCATGAACGCACGCAGTAAGTCTGTGCCTGGGTTTGACTGTCACCGCTGATTCACAGATGATAAAACTGAAGTGAGAGGAGTTTAAGGGACTTCCCCCATGTCACAAGGACAACAGCCAGCAGCACCTGGATTTGAACTCAGGCAGCAAGACCTCAGTGTATGCTCTTAGCCACTCAGCAACACCATGGCCCTCCTTTCCCAGAAATAGCAGTCGGATCAAACCTAATCCATATTCCAAAATCTTCCATGCAAAATGAGGGCCAAGTCCCATCTGAGATGTCAAGGCCTCGCCTTCAGCCACTGTCTGAGGAGGGGCAGCACGGGGCTCCCTGATGCCCGGAGGGTTGTGTGTGTTTGCCAGGCTTTGTCCTAGAATGGGAGCAAGCCCTGAGATTCTGGAGGGCTCTGGTACATGGGAAACCAGAGGACATCTTTGCTATGGACTGAATACTTGTATCCCCTCCAAAATTCATTTTGAAACCTAATCCCCAATATGACGGTATGTGGAGGTGGGGCCTTTGGGAGGAGCTGATGAGGTCAAGAGGCTGAGTCCTCATGGTTGGGACTGGTGACCTTGTAAGGAGAGACCCCTCCTTCCTCTCGCTCTCTGCCCAAGTGAGGACACAGTAAGAAGACCTATCTACAAACGGGGAAGTGAGCCTCACACAGACACTGGATCTGCCAGCACCCTGATCTTGGACTTCCCAGCTTCCAGAACTGCCAGAATGTTTGCTGTTGAAACCCCCCAGCCTATGTTACTTTTGTTAGAGGAGCCCAAGCAAGGTCAGAATCTGGTTTTCACAAACAAGCCTACAACAGTTGAGGACATTGTGTGTTTCCAAATGAAGAAGTTTCCATAATACTAATCACATCACAGTAACTCAGGGAGCCCCAAGAGCCATGTGAGTTTAGTGATTCTTTTAAGATGGAAGTTTACGTTCATTGTAAAAAGGCCTTGCATTTATGTCCCTAACAGGGCAATAATGAAACTAATCCACCCTCCAACAAACCTAGTCAATGATTAATCAATGTCAGGTAAAGTCATCATAAACTGGAAAGAGGGATGATTAAAAAAAAAAAAAAAAGCAACAAGTTGTAACGCCGTCTTACTCTGTGGTCAAAAGAGAAGGCATTTATCGAGGAGACTGCCATGAGGAATTATTAATGACCGGCAGCTGGAGTGAGCTGCCCATAGGCTCACAGTAGGAACTGAACAGAGCTGGGCCAAGATGGGTGACATTTTTAATACACCCACATCCATTCTTGGCCATTCAGGAGTCCAACTGTGGCATCTTCAAACACAAAACCACTGCACTCCCCAATTCCATAAACCTTAAGAGTTGGCAGTAACCTTAGAGACCATCCAAAAATCTAGAAGCGTCCTCAAAGCCTTGCTTTTCTTCATCCTCCACTTCCAATTCACCAGCAGAGCTTATTGGTCTACCTCCAAAATCGTTTCTGAAGCTGTGCATTTTCACCAAGGCCGCTGCCACCGCCCTGGTTCTGGGCACCAAGATCTTGTGCTCCAACTGGCTTCCCTGTTTTTATCAGTCCTTCCTGAGATCACACACATACATCCTGCATGTGTAATTGAAATAATGCCACACCCATGCTTAAAGCTCCAGGAGTTTCCTCTGGCACCCACAACAGCAACAACAAGAATCTCAATTCCTTGCCAGGTGTATTAGTTTCTTGAGGCTGCCTTTACAAAGTCCCACAAACAAGGTGGCTTAAAACAACATTCATGGATTCTCTCACAGCTTTGGAGGCCAAAAGTCTGAAATCAACGTGTCAGAAGGGCAGGGGGGAATCCTTCCTTGCTCCTTCCATGGCTTCTGGTGGTGGCCATCAGTCCCTGGCATTCCTTGGCTCCAGGTGCATCCCTCTGCTTTCTTCCTCTGTGTTTATATGATATTCTCCTTGTGTGCCTTCATATTCACACGCATTTTCCTCTTCTTAGGAGGGTGCCAGTCAGTTTGGATTAGGGCCCACCCCACTGACCTCATCTTAACTTGATTACATCTGCAAAGACCCTATTTCCCAATAAGGTCACATTCACAGATACCAGGAGTGAGAACTTCAATATTTTGGGGGAATATAATTCAACCCATAACACAAGTCCCACCCTCTCATACACTGGGTTCCCACCACACCAGCCTTCTCCCCATCTGCATACACACCACACTCAACTCATCTTGGACTGGATATAGTTCTTTCTGAATCATTCTCATCTCTGCAAAACTGGCTCCTACTCATCGTTCAGCTGAAATGTCACTTCCTCCAAAAGGCTCTCTCTGACCTCCCCAATTTTAACTATTTCTGAGAATCACTGCACCTCGACTCTCTGCATAGCCCTCATCACTCTGGTATTGCCTGATGCATTCATGTACTTGCTTACTGTCCATCTTCCCCCACTAGGATGTGAGCTCCATGAAGGCAGGGGCCTTGTCTGTCCTGTTCACTCCTGTGGCCCAGTGCCTTGACCAGTGCCTGGCACTGGGCTTTCAATGGATATATGTTGAATAAAGAAATAAGTAAATTATTTTACAGATGAGGGAACAAGGGATCAATAGGAATCATGTGTATATTTCTACTAAATGACACACTCTGGGTCTAGAATCTGGGTATCCGTCTAAACCAGTAAACAGCACACTTTCTTTGCAAAGCGCTACAGAGTAAATATTTTAGGCTTTGCAGGTCATATGACCTGCATCACTGCCACTCCACTCTGCCATGATAGCACCAAAGGCAGTCTGAGATAAGATGTACATGGATGAGTGTGGCTGTGTCCCAATAAAGCCTTCTTTATGGGCACTGGAATTTCATATCATTTTTACATGTCACAATTATCATTCGTCTTTTGGGTTTTTTCAACCATTTAAAAAGGTAAAAAATATTCGTAGCCTGCAGGCCAGATATGGCCCACAGATATGGCTAGAGTTTGCCAATCCCTATTCTAAATTCATGCGCGTATATCCACAGATAAGATACTGTTTGAGGAAACTGCAGCATGTAATATAATAGTAGCTCACGCCAAGCCCTATAGTGAGCACTGGAGCGTAAGAGCACTATACGTACCAAGGTCCGTGATGTATTATCCCCAATTAACAAATAAGCAAAACTAATGCTCTGAGATCTTAAGCTACTTACAGTGACACAACCTCAGGAATGGAACTCAGGCAGTCTGACTCCATCATGTTATATATTCTGACTCTGGTGCATAATAAAATGGTATTAACAGCAAGGATGATGCTAACACGCTGGGAGCAATCGCTAATATGCCAGGAGCCATTAACAGCACTTTATCTACATAAACCAGAACCCAGTCTTCGCAGCAATCCTAGGACACAGTAATTCTTTTCATCCCCATTTCACAGATGAGAAAACCCAGGTGTGAGAGGTCACTGGGCTTGCAGGTAGCAGAGCCCAGAATGAAACCCGGGCTCGACTCCAAAGCCCTCCTCCCACCCAAAGCTCCGAGTGCCTGGCCAGCCGGCCCCAGGGCCCTGCCACCGCACTTACTGGCCACCTGCAGCCACACTCGGAACCACCGAGTCTCGTTCAGGACCTCCCGGCAGGTGTAGTTCCCCTCATCCCGCGGCCTCAGCGCCTTGATGTGCAGGGAGCTGGCACCTGCCAGAGAGAAGCGCGGCTCAGCAGGTGGGAAGCTGGAATTGGAGGACAGGAGGAAGACAGGCTCCGAGTCATTCCGGTACCAGGTTACCGGGCCCCTTGGTCCCGAGACGTTGCCACAGTGCAGAGTAATGTTCTCGTGAACCTCTCCAACGACCAGAGCCTCCAATCCTGTACGAGGAAAGGTCAGGCTGTTACTACATTCCTTCAAATCTGAACACCATCCCTTGCACACCGTCCCTCCGCATTAGGATTTAAAAAAAAAAAAATCAGGTGTGTGTTTTTAAGCACACTCTGTGGGGATTATTGGCCAGGACTGATGTTAATGAACCTGCCGTAAATGGCAATCGCAGAGATAGTCCCAACTCTCCCCCTCCCCGCGCTATCCGTGCCCTTCACAGCAGGACTGCTCTGCGCTCGCACCACGCCCCTCAGCTGGGTCACGTGACTTGCTCTGGCCAATGACCTCCTACCATCCCCTGGAGCAGGACAAGCCCAGGTTAGGTCCCAGGAGGAGGGTGAAAGCTACACGTGCAGACTCCAGGTGTCTCAATCATCTGAGCTGAGGCCGTTCCAGATCAGCCACCGAGTGGACGCCCAGACACGTGCGTGAGCCCAGGCAAGATCAGCAGAGCTAACCCCAGCTCTTGAGCTATAATAAGCACGTACGGTCATTTTGTGATTGTTATGCAGTACTAATGTGGCAATAAATAACCGATACAGAACCCAAGCGGTTTTATTTGCCTGGATCCAGAAGAGATGGAAGGAAGAGGGCCTGGGCTTTGTTCCCACCTTCCTACTGCTGGCTCTCGCCATCTCAGGTGCAAACGATTCTGGAAGTCAAAGCTCTCTTGCCGTTCCAGCTTTGGGCATGCCCTGTGTTAGACACTGGGGAGCCAATGAAGAGCAAAACAGAGAGGGACCTCCAGGATCTCACAGTCAAGTGGGGAAAACAGACAATAAACTGGCAATTATGATCCAGTGTGATAAATACCATGACACGGCCTCAGAGAAGGGGCTCCTAAGTCCAGCTGGGGTGACTCCCAGGGAAGGCTTCCCCCAAGAGGCCACACTGAGATCTGATGGACAGGTAGGAATTAGCCAGGTAGACAGGAAGATGGGGTTCCCAGGTAGAGGGAACAGCATGTTCAAAAGCCCAGATAAGCAGCAGCAGCATTGCTATTAGAAGTGCCAATTATCAGGTCCCACCCCAGAACATTTAAATCAGATAAATCACCTATCTAGGGGTGGAGGTGGAAGGCAGCACTGCATTTTAACAAGCCCTCCAGGTGATTCTGATGCTCACTCATGACTGACAGGTGCAAAGGGCAACTGATCTGGCACAGATTGTCACCAGGTAACAAGACACAAATGCAGCCCATTTTGCTGAGAAGTGTGGAAACTTCCCAGCCCCCTCCACGACTAGCGTCCAAATACAAAGCAGCCACAGGCACAGGACTAATCGGCAGAACCTGTTAGGAGTCTTCTACTCATACTTTCGCACTCAGTAGATGAGAAAGGTGTGATGCCAAAAGGGAAAGTGGGCTAACTCTAAGTCCTACAGGGAGGAGGTACCAGGGTGGGACCAGAAGCTAGACTTCTTGCTATTCTCTAAAATGTTCTTTTTCCACCATATCAGAAGTTTTCAAAGTATGTGACTACACTGAGGTTTGTGAAAGGTGGTATTTCATTACAAAATAAATTGTCTTTGACAACCATACAGGGTCAACTGGGTATTCAGGTACAAAAGAATGAGGTTGGACCCCTTACCTCACATGATATATAAAAATTAACTCAAAATGGGGGCACCTGGGTGGCTCAGTCATTAAGCGTCTGCCTTCGGCTCAGATCATGATCCCGGGGTCCTGGGATCAACCCCCGCATCAGGCTCCCCACTCAGCAGGGAGTCTCCTTGTCCCTCTCCCTCTGTCTGCTGCTCACCCTACTTGTGCTGGCTCTCTATCAAATAAAATCTTAAAAAAAAAAAAAATTAACTCAAAATGGACCATAGATCTAAATATAGAAGCTAAAACTATAAAATGCTTAGGAAAAAAAAAGAATAAATCTTTGTCACTCTGGGTTAAGTAGTGGTTTCTCAGGACACCAAAAGCACAAGTGACAAAAGAAAAACGGCTAAATTGGACTTTGTCAAAATAAAAATCATTGCGCATCCAAGGACACCATCAAGAAAGTGAAAAGACAACCCACAGACAGTGAGAAAAGCGTGTGCAAATCACCTATCTGAGGAGGGGTTTGTTTCCAGAACATATGAAGAACACTCACAACTCAACAATAAAAAGATAAATAATACCATTTAAAAATGGGCAAAGAATCTGAACAGGCATTTCTCCAAAAAGATATACAGAAGGCCAATAATCACATGAGAAGATGTTTATCATTAGTCACGAGGGCAATGCAAATCAAAACCACAATAAGATACCTACCACTTCATACCCACTAGAGTGGCTAAAATCAAAGACCATAACAAATGAACAAATATTGGCAAAGATGCGGAGCAACTGGAATCCTTATGCATTGTTGGTAGGATTTTTATTTTTTTATTTTTTTATTTTTTTTAAGATTTTATTTATTTATGTGACAGAGAGACAGCCAGCGAGAGAGGGAACACAGCAGGGGGAGTGGGAGAGGAAGAAGCAGGCTCATAGCAGAGGAGCCCGATGTGGGACTCGATCCCGGTACGCCGAGATCACGCCCTGAGCCGAAGGCAGACGCTTTAACGACTGCGCTACCCAGCCGCCCATGTTGGTAGGATTTTTAAACAGTGTAGCTACTTTGGAAAACAGCGTGGCATTTCATCACAAGGTTAAAGTCACGTTATGACTCAGCAATTCCATTCCAAGGTGTACATCCAGGAGAAATGAAAACATATGTCTACACAGACTTTACATATGTGTTCGTGTGTTCATAGCAGCATTATTCCTAACTGCCAAAAGATGGAAACAACCCAAATGCCCACCAGCTAATGAATGGATAAATAAAATATGGTACATCCATACAGGGGGAATATTATTTGGCCATCAAAAGGAATGAGTACATACAGCATGGATGAATCCTGACATCATTACAGTAAGTGAAAGAAGGCAGTCCTAAAAGACTACATACTGTGTGATTCCATTTATATGAAATGTCCAAAATAGGCAAATCTATGGAGATAGAAAGTAGATTAGCAGTTGTCTAGGGCTGGGGAAAGTGGCTTGTCTGGGGGGAAGGAGGTAGTGAGGAGTGACTGCTAATAGTCAAGCATACGGCTTTTTTTTTTTTTTTTGGAGTGATGAAAACATTCTGGAGTCAGTAGTGAGGGCTGCACAATCTTGTGAATATACTAAAAACCACCAAATTATATACTTTAAAAGGGTGAGTTTTATGGTATGTAAATTATATCCCAATAAAGCAGTAAAAAAATAAATGAATAAACTGCCACCTGCCTCTGAAAATCCTTCCCTATTATAAAGAAAGAGTAACAGTGATCCGTCTTTGGCCTTTTGTCTGGTTAGAAGGGGCTCCATTTGAAAGATTGGAAGCCAGGGGCGCCTGGGTGGCGCAGTCGTTAAGCGTCTGCCTTCGGCTCAGGGCGTGATCCCAGCGTTCTGGGATCAAGCCCCACATCAGGCTCTTCTGCTGGGAGCCTGCTTCTTCCTCTCCCACTCCCCCTGCTTGTGTTCCCTCTCTCGCTGGCTGTCTCTCTCTGTCAAATAAATAAATAAATAAATAAAATCTTTAAAAAAGAAAGAAAGAAAGAAAGATTGGAAGCCAGCCTGGAGCTACAGGATGTTCCAACTCTCTCCTCATCTTGGCCACACCACTCCCAAATGCTAGGACAACATGAAAAAAACAACAACAACAAAAAACCAAAAACCTCTAAGCCACTCACTGGAAGGCAGACAATGTCATCTAATGCTAAAGATTCCCAAACAGCAATCACTTTGAAAAGTGTTGTTGAACTTTGAACAATCACTTTGAAAAGCAAGTGAGAATTATTTTTAAACAATTAGTCCTGAGAACCCAAGTCTCAGTGGCAATGCCCACGGAGGAGAGAAGATACACTGTAGAATTACAAATGCAGCATGTGTTCATGAGACCTACGGACCTGCCCCTTCCCAGCTCCCTGGCAAATGAATAAAGAAAGAACTTGGAAAAGCCCTGGCAGAAGTCTAGTTCTGGAACTTGAGCTAACATTGTCTTCTCCTCCAAGGAGCAGAAAGACACAATCACAAAAGAAACCATTTTAAGGCATTTCACTCCTCCTGGCTTTGCTCACTCCATTCTTTTTAACCACTGAAGCTGAAGGTGACCCTGGAGGTCATTTCGTCCTAAGATGTGGCAGTCCTGAGGGGCTGGGTTCAAGAGGAGACAGGCTAAGCCCCAGCTCAGTGGAAAAGAATACAATCATCAGTTAGTGATGTCCGTCTGACATGTACACGCAGGGGCAGTCCCTGAAGGCACACTGGTTCCACACTTGATCATCCCGTGCTCCCTCATTTCACAGATGAGAAAACTGAGGTTCAGGGAGCTTAAATGATTTCCTTAAGGGCCCACACAAGTCACTGGGAGAGCTGGGACTGCCATTGAGGTCTTCAATCCTTTGGGTCATAGGGATTTATCCTGGTCTCCCGGTCAGACAGGATGAGACAATAAGACATCATAATAGTTTGTGTTACTAGAAGTTGTCCACATGGTATCCACAGGGTCCCCAAATGCCCCCCCACCTTAAATTCAGAATATGGACGTAAGGAGGAAGCAATATAAACAACCATTTCCCAATGCTGCCCTCATATTATTATTCACAGAGTTGGGATTGTACCCAAAAACTTATTTTTTTCCTACCAACTTTACCCAAACAATGACCCAGGATTTACAAGCTGAGGTGACTGTGCAGGCATGAACATTGTCTGGAGTAAAGGGACAGGTTTGTTGTTTTTTTTTCCCCTAAGATAACTCCCAATTTGAAAAACAAACAAAAATA
The DNA here is from genome assembly GCF_024610735.1 of Ursus americanus. Taxonomy (NCBI): domain Eukaryota; kingdom Metazoa; phylum Chordata; class Mammalia; order Carnivora; family Ursidae; genus Ursus; species Ursus americanus. The sequence goes on along the minus strand of NC_142156.1, from coordinate 11,571,078 downwards.
CACCAAGCTAGGGAAGTTCCCTGGCACCGGGCATGGCAGTGGAGGAAGTGTCTCTGTGTGGTGAGCTGCAGCCAGGCTAAAAGCTGGTTCATTCCAGAATGATGATTTTCACCCAGGGTTCTGATGTCCCAAGGCCCCTGATGTTCACAGTGCAGGAAACACTGCAGACAGCCGGAGAGAAGGGAACAATCACCTTTAACTTCTGGAAAGAGCCAACTGGAGACTGTCCTCCCCTCCTCCCCATAGCACAGTGACCACTAAGTCAAATACCAGCAGGGGCCAGCAGGTAAGGTCCATGACTGAAGAGGATCAGGGGTAAGTACTACAGCAGGAGAGGTGGAACAAATTTGGGGTTGCATGCCCTAGACAGAAGGGGTGACCACTGCTCAGTTCCAGGTGGAAAAGCCCTGTCCTGCCAGATCATCGGATTTTTCCAGATAAACTGGAAACCTAGATTATGGGAAATTTCACTGCTTTTAAATGACTGCTGAAAATAAAACAAAAGAAAATCTTAAGTGAGCCTAATGGTTAGGAACTTTTGGCACTTGCTGCTAGGAAGCTCAGGCGGGGCAATTCCTGCAGGAACCTACAAGAATAAATCAGCAGTGTGTGCGGGCATGGGCAACACAGAAAATAACACTCCAAGTATTCTGGCAAGGTACACCACCTCCTGGCCCCATCTCTTTTCCCTGTACCTGAGTCCTCGCTCTCACTGCTTATCACCCTGCCCTGCACACAAAACACACACATTCGCTGGTGCATTCGATTCAAAAATGCTTTTTCAATATTTTTATATCCTATATATTTTTGTAAGCAACCCTGTAAACTTATCATTACAGGGGCGAGCACAGATTAAGCATTTAAGACCTTCTGCCAATCACGTCAAGTGGAAGGGCAAGTTTTCTGAAAGTCTGAAATTACTTCAAAATAAAAAGATTTTGTTTTGTGTTTCTTTCGGGTGAAGGACGGAAGGCAAGGCTTTGAATGTGCTAGTCCGCACAGGTCCGCTTGCAGGGGTGTGTAGGGAAATCCGAAGGTTACAAGTGTAAGGCAAGTTCATTCAACCTTGGGCAGAGGAAGGAGAGAAAAAAAAAAGGAGCTTCGAGTTTGAGCCCCAGTGCAGCAAGTAAAAACCAGAAAGCAAATTTACATCCAACGCTTAAAAAAACCAAAAAATAAAGAAATAAAAAAAACAAAAACAAAAAAACCACAACAAAATAACATTTCCCCCCTACACGTGCTTCTCCAATTTTCCCATCTTCAAAATTTCCATCTTCAAATTCCCCACTTCTCCCATCGCCTCTCCGCAGGCCCTCTGCAGCCTCGCTGGCTGCCCACTCCAAGAGACTAGGGATATCTTGCCCTCCATCAGGCGCCCGGGAAAATTCCTTCCTGCAAAGACAGCGGAGCAGCGAGCAGGAAACTCAAGACCCTCCCGGGGCGGCTGTGTGGCCACGGCCACAACTGGCTCCCGCGGAGTCGGAGGGAATTGGGTCCCTGGCTCTCCCCTTTGCCCGGCGAAACTCAACTTTTCCCTCCGGATCGCGGCCCCTTACCTGCGGCGACCCAGCGGGCCAGCAGCACCCCGAGGCAGACAAGGACCTGCGGCTGGGACGCCCGGACACCCGCGGCCATCTCGCCCCAGATGCCGGCAGGGGCTCCTCAGGAAACGCAGGCTCCAGCTGGGTGGGTGCGCGTCCCCCTCCCCAGGGCCCCGGTCCCTAGGGTACTGAGTGCTCCTCCCGGGTCCTCAGAACGACAGGGGAGCCCCACTCTCCACAGCCCCCGGGAAGGATGCTTGGGCTGAGCCCGATGTCCGGCGGTGGGAGCAGCGCTGGGCTGCCGGCGCGATTCTGTCTCCGGAGCGCCCGGCCCCGAGGTGGGAGGGCGCACCCCGCCCTCTGCGCCCGCCACCCACTCCCGCTCGCGGAAAACAACAGGAGCGGGACTCCCTCCCGCCTCCCATCCAGGCGGGAGCCCAACTTCCTCTACCTTGGCCGGGGAGGAGGGCTTTATGCAAAGGGCGCGCGCCCGGGCGCGCCGAGCCGAGTCCGGCCCGGCCGGGGGTGGAGCGCGGAGGCCGGTCCCTCCCCGAGCCCACTCCGCCCGGGACGGCAGCCTGGAGTCGCGGGGACAGCTGGGCCGGGCAGAGACCCGCAGCTGCCGCAGGACGGCACCCCCCTCCCGGGCGCTCCGGCTGCAGCACCCGGGGGAGCGTGGCCAGCCGGAGGGGCGGGCTGCCAAGCTGCAGAATTCAGGGTCCCTTCGGAGTCCCAGCTTAGCTCTTCGAGGGTTCTCCTGTGCTTTCCCGTGCTCAGGGCAGACGCCAGGGCCGCCATGGCTGTCTTCTTCTACCCTTTGCAAGTCTAGAGCAAGAGAAAGATGATCCCTTAGACCTCCAGCCAAAAGCGGCCACGAGACTCCTGTTCTGTGAACTAGCTGAGACCACACAGCAAGATCGAGAACCCAGGGGTCAGCAGAACTCGGTTCTCAGAGCTTTCTGTACCCCCCCCCCCCACCGCAACCCCATCCAGTCTGATTCCCAGAGAGCTGAAATCCCTCTCCCCTGCCACATCTTCACTCCATCCTGTCCTAGGAAAAACAAGGTTACCATATCCTCAGGAAAAGTTGATACTTGAAACTGCCCTAGGTGGAACTTCCTTTAAAAAAAAATTGCAATTAGTACAGTAAAATATTACTTGCAGACTGTAGGACGTGGGTATATGGGTGTTTGCCTTCTTTCAACTTTTCTCTATGTTTGAAAATGTTCATCATAAGATATTGGGGCAAAAACCAAAAATTGCTACTAAGTAACATCATCTGAGGCGCCTGGTTGGCTCAGAAGGTTAAGTCTCTGCCTTTGGCTCAGGTCATGATCTCAGGGTGTGGGATTGAGCCCTGACTCCCCCGCCCCCTGCTCAGAAGGGAGTCTGCCTCTCTCTCTCTCTCTCTCTCTCTCTCTCTCTCTTTCTCCACTCCTGTTCTCTCTCTCAAATAAATAAAATCTTAAAAAAAGAAAGAAAGAAAAATCATCTGTTCTGTTGCCCAAAGGCCCCTTATTGAAATACTTCTTCCATGATGAAATCCTCTTGAAACTAATAAAAAGAGTGTGTTTTGCCTGACGAACTGAGCCATAAAATTGCACGGTTCTTCCCTTTTCCCTCTTTTGCGAAATGATTTAACTCTTCAGCTGGCTCCTGACAGTTTTCCTCCTTTCCCTTCAGTTTCGTGTTTCATCTTTTACCTTCTCATGGAAGGTAAATTCTATCCTAGATGACCTCTTCCTGTTTCTTCAGAGCCTGGCACCTCGCAACCACCCACGATGTATTTGTTAAATAAACAAAGGAGAGTTCGTTGGCTTTGATATTGTGGCTCCTCAAGTTTTTCCGACAAACTCCTTACCTCACATTCCCCACCTGAAGACAACAAGACAGAAATCAAATCAATAGCTGGCAAGTTTCTAGCTGAGGATCTGGAATTTTCTGTGACCCTGGTGGTACATCAGGTGGGGAATTGTACAGAGCAGGCCCTCCTGATATATTTGCTGGTCAAATGCAGGGTGCTTATGACCAGTTCTCCACCCCTCAGAAGGATCAACTTCCTGGGATGGTTTATAATGCTGATTAGTTTGCTTGGCTGGGGCCTTTTTCCAAAGCCACTTTAGAAACTTAATCTCATTGGGCCCTCCCTACAATCCTTGTACCTAAGAAGTCATGCAATCCCACTTAATAAATGAGATACCCAGAGCTCCAGGAGGGTCAGCTCCAAGTCACTGAGCTGGTTGGTGGCAAAGCCAGGACGGGGGCCCATCTCTGTCCCACACCAAGTCCTGCCAAACAAAATGATTTTGTTACTTATACAAAGGCTACCATGGTCTGGATGCTTTGGGGGTCACCGGACCAGCAGATATGGGCATGCCCCTGAGCAGGGCTCCAAAGACAGCTATGTGGCCCAGGAAACACCCACCCTCTCTGGTCTGGGTACAGGCTGTGGCCAACCCTGAGAGAGACAGAAGCTGTTAGGAAATGCCCCACCCAGATGTCCCATAGCACCTCAGACTGCTCTGAATAGTAGAAAGCATTCTGTCTAGACCAGTGACCAGTGAGGTGGGGGTACATCGTACTGGTCCCTAACAAGGTAGGGACCTTTCAGAGCCCTAGTTCTATGATCTGTGCCTCATGGGTTGTTAGAAAGACATGAGTGAGTGACTTGCAGGAAGGGACTCAGCAAAGTGTTGTTAAGGCATCAACCCCAATCTATAGTCATATATTCATTCTAAATCCCACAAGCATATATTAATTAAACATAAGGCTCAAACACCTTTCTGCTCAGGCTGCTACACAAGGCTTTTTTTATTTTGTTTTGTTTTCACCTCCGGTGAACTGAAAAAACTTCCCCTTGGCTAAGTGCTTTACCTACATTACCTACATGAATTCACCGACTCCTCAACAAAACCCTGAGAGGTAGGGATTATCCTTCAGAGAGGCCAGGGGACACAGCAAGTGAAGGGGGGGGGGTGGAGGGTGGGGAAGGGGTCTGATCTGAACCCAGGTCTGAGGCACAGTTGTCTTAATCAGTGTTGGAGGGAGGGACGGAATGGGGCTCCCGCCTGACTGTAGCCAGCCCTCCTACGGCCTGGGTCTCTGAGGCCATCAAGCTACCTATTATTTCTGCCCGGCTACTCCTCTTCTCCTGTCCTCTCCCTAGAGGTAATGCTGAAAGGTTTCTTAGCAACAACCTGCTTCTCTGTTCAACCTAGAGATATTCTCCTGGGGGCTTCAGAAAGAGCAGGCCATTCAGGAACAGCTGGGGTAGCAGCTTGGTTACTCAGTAAGCTCTGCACCCCTGCACTTCAAGAAGTATAAAGAGGTGCATGACCATCCTACCTCTACCCCCGTGGAGAGGCCTGGGACCCACAGGCTGGCACCTCAAGGGACAGGGACAACAAAACCAACCAGGCTTGTTCTCTGGAAAAGAAAGCCTGCTAAGCCTTCCCAAAACACCCCCTCCTCCCACCTCTCCTCTGCCCTTTGCCCAGAAGAAAAGAACTGGCAGGCAGAGGCCATAGCAGGAAAGTTCCTGATCAGGCAAAGTTCTAAGAAGAAGCTGGCAGGATGAGATAGGAAAGTGGAAAAATGGAGAGCTGTCAAATGAGTCTACTATTTTTTACCAGAACCCAGCCTCTCCTCTCTGGACTGGAGACCAGGAGGGTGAAGTTTGGTATCTCTGAGTGGCAAAGAACCACAGAATGTGGAAGGCGGACCCAAACCCAGAAAGCAAAATAGTGCACACAGACGGATCAAGGAAATGACCAGCCAGTTCTCCAAGAAATGGGCAGCCAGGGAGCTGGAGGGAGGGGGATGGCTCACCCACATAAGAGATGGATGCAGCCTAGCAGGTAAGCTGGTGAATGTCTAACCAGACTCTCCTGCTGGTGGTGATGGGGGGCAGGGGCGACGGTTGACTTGTAGTGTTTGCCAATTTCCCTGGTGTAAATACTTCCACCATAACCAATTCCAGGCTATCACTGTGAAGTGACTTTAGTGGATGTACAACCAGTTCTCCCAAGCCAGCACCCCTGGAATATACCACTTTCCCCCAGTGAGATAACTCCAAGGGTGGAAACTTTTGACTGGATGGCCCAGGAGCCAAACAGATGACTCAGGTAGAAAACATTCTTTGATCAGTCTCCTGTTCTTTGATCTCACGCTCATCTCTTGAATGCCATTTGTTGGCGAAAATAAATGTGATTTTCCTAACTTCAAATTGGGACATATGGGTTGATAGCAGCAAGTATATTAAATTTACGGCAATAGAAGAACTTAGTTAACTCAGGGTTTCCAGAGAAAACTTGGATGAAACATTTTTCTGAAGGTGACACACCTATTTCTTAAATGGCATTTGCTTTTGCCTGATTATAAGCATATCAGTCTCACTCACAGAATAATGAAAAACAGAAAAATAGGAAATAAAGTGTAACCATAAGCCATCTAGAAATAGTCACATCACTAGAAACTTCTAGTCATTTCTGCTGAGTTCCAATGTGTGTGATTTTTTTTTTAACAAGGCTGTGATGACATTTTACACAAAGTTTTGACTCCTGCTTCTTTCTTTCTTTCTTTCTTTCTTTCTTTCTTTCTTTCTTTCTTTCTTTCTTTCTTCTTTCTTCTTTCTTTCTTTTTTTTAACAAAGATTTTATTTATTTGACAGAGAGAGAGCACAGCAGGGGGAATGGCAGGCTGAGGGAGAGGGAGAAGCAGGCTCGCCGAGCAGGGAGCCCGATGCAGGGCTCGATCCCAGGACCCTGGGATCATGACCCGAGCCAAAGGCAGATGCTTAACAACTGAGCCATCCAGGTGCCCCTCCTGCTTGTTTCTTTAGCTTTATAAATATACACTGTGATTTTTTTTTTTACAAGTAACTAGTCCTTTTAATTGGAAAAGAAATAAAACATTAATGATAAAAAAAAATTCAAATGAGCCTTGCTGACATTGTGCCAATGTGAAATAAGCCTGTCACAAAAAGACAAATACTGTGTGATTCCACTTATTTGAGGTGCCTAGTGGAGTCAAATTCCTGAGAGAGAGTTAGAAGGGTGGTTGCCAGGGGCTGAAGGGAGTGGAGTGGGGTTCGTGTTTAATGGGTATGGGGTTTCAATTTTGCAAGATGGAAAGGTTTCTGGAAGCAGATGGTGTGATGGTTGCACAACATTTTAAATGTACTTAATGCCTCTGAACTGTATGCTTAAATAGGTTAAGATGGTAAATTTTATGTTATGCATATTTTACCACAATTAAAATTTTTAATGCAGAAGAAAACAGAGAAGTGGGAGAACAATGAGAAAAAATTAATACACACATGTGACAGAGAACAGAGACAGTTCACTGGTATTTGTGAATTAAAAGTGAACATATTGAAAAAAATCCAAGCAATTTTACAGTGCAATTATATCTGAAAAGTAAGACTTCTGCTCACCTTCCCCTGGTCCCAGTCCTCTTCCTAGTAACATCCAGTCTTGCCAACTTCTGGAGACTACAGTTTTTACTGGTTACCTAATATGCACCTGTTGGAATATTATACAGCCATCAACAGTTGTATTTTCAAAGTTTATGTAATAATAGAAGATTTGGCTATTATGATTACCCAGATGTGTGAAGTTCAATGAGGGTTTTTTTCCCCCCAGCAGCTTTATATACTATGAATTCACTCACTTATTTTATTATTTTTTTTAAGTAGGCTCTACACGGAGCTTGATCTCAGGATTCTTGAGATCAAGACCTGAGCAGAGATCAAGAGTCAGATGCTTAACCAAGAGCCCCTGAATTCATTCATTTAAAGTGTATGGTTCAGGGGTGCCTGGGTGGCTCAGCTGGTTGGACTTCCAACTCTTAATTTCTGCTCAGATCATGATCTTGGGGTCGTGAGATCCAGCTCTACGTCAGGCTCCGTGCCCAGCAGGGAATCTGCTTGGGAATCTCTCTCTCTCCCTTTCCTTCTGCCCCTCCCCTCTGCGAGCTCTTCCTCTCTCTCCAAAATAAATAAATAAATCTTTAAAAACAAATAAGTGTATGGTTCGGTGGTTTTTAGTTGTCCGAGTTGTCCAGTCGTCATCACAATTTCTTACTTTTGCCACCCCAAAAGGAAACACCTCACCCTTTAGTTATCACCCTCCATTCTCCCCAGGCCCAGCCCCTGGCAACCACGAATCTACTTCCCATCTCTGTGGATTTGATTATTCTGGACATTTCATATAAGAAGAATCAAAGAACATGTGTGGCGTCCCACTGCTTTCACTCAGCATAGCGTTCTCAGGGCTCACCGGTGTCGTGGCGTCTCTCAGCACTTCATTCCTTATTGTGCCCAAATTATAGTCCATGGTACGGAGAGACCACATTTGTGTTTATCCACTCATCAGGTGATGGACATGCAATAAACATTCACGCCACTAAGTGACCCAGAAAACTCAGGGCACCTCTTTGCTAGTTTCTTCTCTGCCTTACTTACCCATCACTCCATGTATGTCTTCTAGAAAGTAATGGTTCTTGCTTCCCTGGACGCTCTGCTGCAAGCAGGCTGGCATTTACAAAAGCCTGGTCCTCTTTGCTTAGTTTGGGCTCTGGGTATGCCAAAGCACCTGAATGCGAGTTCAATCAAGTAGCATTTTATGGCATTGTTTTTCCTTTTCCCTAAGATTCCAGTCAAACTCCTTTGGAGATATATAGCCAAGAATGCCCAACTTTTTTTTTTTTTTTTAAGATTTTATTTTATTTATTTATTTATTTATTTATTTATTTATTTATTTATTTATTTTTCAGAGAGAGAGAGAAAGCACAAGCAGGGGAGCAGCAGGCAGAGGGAGAGGCAGCTCCCCACTGAGCATGGAGCCCAATGCAGGGCTCGATCCCAGGACCCTGGGATCATGACCTGAGCCAAAGGCAGACGGTTAACTGACTGAGCCACCCAGGCGTCCCTAAGAATTCCCAACTTTTTAGGGCTCCAGCATCTGATCATTGCTTGCTTCAGTTCTTTCTCCCAAACCTGCAAAAGTTCCATCCTATTTCTCAAAGCCAAATGTATTAAACTTAATTCAACATTAAGATTTTTGCAATCCCTGTCCAGGAGAACTTAGTCTTACTAAACTGGTAGTGACATGGTAACCACTTGCGTCCTGTCTTTTCCAGTGGATGGCTGACTTCCTGTAAGATTTCCAGGAAGCTCCCTCAGAATATATACTATTTGCTCTTGCCAGGCCCACTGTCCATGGAATGTCTCCTTCCATCCTCTGAGCAAACTTCTGAAGTAGGTACTCTTTCTAACCTACATTTTACTAATAAGGAAGCTGAGGCTTGGGGAGGCGAAATAACTTTTCTAATGAAATCACAGCCTCAAGTCCATGTTTATAAAATGAATCACTTCTGCTCTGGGCCTCACATTTACTCGGAGAAGTAAAACCTTGGACTGGGGAGACACTTCAAGGATTAAGAACCTTGTGATGAGGGGTGCCTGGCTGGCTCGGGCAGTGGAGCATGCGACTCGTTTTTGTGTTTGTTTTAAAGATTTCATTTATTTATTTGAGGGAAAGAGTAAACTAGAGAGAGTGAGCACGAGTGGGGAGGGGGGATAGGGAGAGGGAGAAGCAGACTCTCTGCTAAACAGGGAGCCTGACTTGGGCCCAATCATGACCTGAGCCGAAGGCAGATGCTTAAGTGACTGATCCACCCAGGCACCCCAGAGCATGTGACTCTTGATCTCAGGGTTGTAAGCTCAAGCCCCACCTTTGGTGTAGAGATGACTTAAAAATAAAATCTTTAGGGGCGCCTGGGTGGCACAGCGGTTAGGCGTCTGCCTTAGGCTCAGGGCGTGATCCCGGCGATCTGGGATCGAGCCCCACATCAGGCTCTTCTGCTATGAGCCTGCTTCTTCCTCTCCCACTCCCCCTGCTTGTGTTCCCTCTCTCGCTGGCTGTCTCTATCTCTGTCGAATAAATAAATAAAATCTTTAAAAAAAAAAAATAAAATAAAATCTTTAAAAAAATCAAAAAGGGAACCTTGTGATCAAAACTTTGTACCCTCTCCCTAGAAAAATGCTCATATTCCCAACATTTTAAAAGCAATTTCAAGGAGTGAGGAAAACAGCAAAACAGAATAAGTCTGGAGGTTTAACCAGAATTGTTGGCTGGGCCCAGGAGGAAGGGGAAAAAAAAAAAAAAAAAACTCACTTACAAGCTTGAATCACCAGGTGGCGCTCTTGGCCCTAAATGGACTCTGGGTCCCACAGCCAAGGTCTTCCAAGAGATAAGAGTTGCGCCAAGCTGCATGGAACTCAAAGAATTTCAGAGATTATTGGTTCAAACAATAACCCTCACCATGTAGAGGAGGAGAGGAGGCGCAGAGTTGTTAAGGAGCTTTCTCAAGGTCACAGCTCATGGACAAGGCCAGGACTCACCCACTTATGCAAGTTCACATATTTCTGAAATGTATCACATAGTTCCCTCACTCTGAAGGGAGCACAGTGGACACAATGCAGTATTTTCTCATGGTGATTCTAGCAACGAGCTTTTGTGTGTGTGGACATTGTGACCATTGGCTCCTGTGCTGTGTTATCTGTAAAAACTAGAGGGGTTTATCCCCCGCACAAAATGGCCCTAGACTGCTGTTTCATTGTTAATTCCACTTGTGGGTGAGGCAACGAACACAGGTATTGGTCCTCCGGTGCGTCAGGTTTGCTTATGTTTCTATGTGTCCTCAGGAAAGTTATCTTCCCCTTTCTGAGCCTCAGTTTCTGGGGCCAATGAGTGGATTTCAGGAGGCATGTGCCAGTAAGGTGCCCAGCAGCTAGTAGACACCCAATAACCGGTACGTATGAATATAATTGTACTTCTTGCTACTGTCAGTATGCTACTTTAATTTGCTACTTTAACTGCTACTTATATATTTTCTTCCTTGGAGCCCACATGACTAAGCTTGTTAGAGCACTATGTCAAGTAAGAATACATAGGCACTGAAAGAGAAAAGTGCCAGTTCCTTCACGGACTCTGTGACAGTGGTTTTGTGGTTTGGCAATCCGGGCTCTCAGCTGGGTGCTTTCACAGGATAGAGGGCATTGGTGGAAACAGAAGGGAGATGGGAGATTAGATTCCTGGAAAAGTAAGTTGCCCTGAGGTTCAATAACCCTAGATCACCTCTTCCTTTTCAACATGTATTTCTGACCATTCCAGTGGTAAAATACCAGTGAAATTGTATTTTTACAAATATAAGACCTCCAAAAGCGAAACCCCAAGGAACATGAAATTTCACCTTTCAGCAGATTTGTTCATTCTTTTAAAGATGCACACCCTTCAGGGACTCACACATTTCAGCCCTGGAGGCCAGCCCCTCCCCTCTGTTCTCTGTCTTTACTGGAGTTCTGGGTACTAGGCACTGTGCTAGATGCCGGGGAACAAACAACAGCGTGGCCGCTGTCTCGAGGAGCTCACCCTTACCCCCAAAGCTCCAGCCATATCAGACAACAGCTGTTTCAACCAAGCCATGTACTCACTACACCTCCCTATCCCCCAACTGCATTCTTGCACTTTCCGCTGTGAGGGATGCCCTTTGTTCCCTTCTTCATCTGGATGATTACCAGCAATTCTTCAAGCTCAAGTGGTCACCTCTTCCAGGAAGTCTTCTGTGGTGTATACAGGTGGTACGGGTGCCCTTCCTCAGCATTACCCTAGCGCCCTGCAGAAATTTATATCCTAACCCTTGCCACTCTGAATTAGAATCATTGCTTTCCATGTCTGCCTTCCCTGCTCCAGCCTGGAGCCTCCTTGAAGGTACAGACAGTGTCTCAGCTATTTCTGTGTCCCCAGGGTCAAGCACAAGACTTGGCACATTATAGATGTTCAGTAAATGGCAAGTAAACAAATAGAGTGTTGGCCCTAACCGAAGGGGACGCTGAATATAGTACTCAGGAGAGCATTTATTCTGGCAACTCTTGCTCACAAAACTCTAGAATCTTGCAGATGGTTCTTCTTTGCCAGAAACTATCTTCTTGATCATCAATTTTCTCTTTCTGGGCGACATCTGGTCTCCTTTCAGTTGCCTTTGTTTTTTAAGATTTATTTATTTAGGACTCCTGGGTGGCTCAGTCTTAAGTGTCTACCTTCGGCTCAGGTCATGATCCCAGGGTCCTGGGATCGAGCCCCACATCAGACTCCCTGCTCAGCGGAGAGCCTGCTTCTTCCTCTCCCACTCCCCCTGCTTGTGTTCCTTCTCTCGCTGTGTCTCTCTCTGTCAAATAAGTAAAATCTTAAAAAGAAAAAAAAAGACTTATTTATTTATTTTAGAGAGAGGGAGAGAGCACGAGGAAGGGCCAGAGGGAGAGGGAGAGAGAATCTCAAGCAGACTCTGTGCTGAGCATGGAGCCGACTCGAGGCTCAATCTCAGCACCTTGAGATCAGGACCTGAGCAGAGACCAAGAGTCAGAGGCTTAACTGACTAAAGCCACCCAGGTGCCCCTCCTTCAGTTGCTTATCTTCTCTGCCTCAGGGTGCAGCCTATCTTTTGGGGGCATCTCCAGCTAGGTATGTATCAGATCACAGGGTCCACTGCTCTTGTCCTCAACATCTGCTTCCTTAGTGACTTCGTTTTCTCATGTGCTCTTTCCCAGCCTGCATTCCAGTCTTTTCTAACCAACTACAGGAGAAGGCCTGGGTTCTGGGATCAAACACACTTAGATTTCGATCTAGCCCACTGCTTATAAGCTACGAGATCTCTCTGAGCCTCAGTTCCCTCCACTGTAAAATGGGAATGATAATTCCTGCCCTCACCCGTTAGCATGGAACCTGACAGAGATGGGAGCTGGATAAATGTCGTCATGCCATCTGGGACATGCAGAATACGCATACATAGTGTTTTATTTCATACTGTATTGTATTTTTCAATCACATGGAAATATATTAATAAAATAGAATGTAATAATTATATTATATAAATTATATTATGGCTCCTTATCATTTATAGTCTTTAATAATTACCATTATAAAAATTATGATTTCTCTACATTTTATATGTCAAATAATCAATGTCATCATACTAATTAGTTGGCTTAGTCTAGTTTCCTAGCTTTTAAAACCCTTTTTGCTAGTCAAGTCCGAAGAAGTATGTTCATTGTTTTAAAAGGAAAATTTGCGAAAATATAATTTAAAACAATTGAGTCCATTTGTGGGACATGAGAGTCCCTGTAACAAATTTCAAATTCTGTATTCCTCTCTAAAGAAAACCGCAGTTAACCATTTGTTATTTATCCTTCCAATTATGCAGTTGCATACATACGTGTTATAGACAACATATAAAGATACAGCTTTTTTTTTTTTTTTTTTTTAAGATTTTATTTATTTATGTGACAGAGAGACAGCCAGCGAGAGGGAACACAGCAGGGGGAGTGGGAGAGGAAGAAGCAGGCTCCCAGTGGAGGAGCCCGATGCAGGACTCGATCCCGGAAGGCCAGGATCACTCCCTGAGCCGAAGGCAGATGCTTTAATGACTGCGCTAGCCCAGGCGCCCCAAGATACAGCTTTTTTTTAAAACCACAGATAAGATCACGCACTCTATATATTCTTAAGACGCTTGCTTTTTAAAAAACCCTTTGCATAAAGTTTACAATTCAGTGGGTGTTTGTATATTTACAAGGTTGTGTGCAACCATCACCCCAGTCTGATTCCAGATCATCTTTATCCCCTCAAAACGAACCCCATACCCATGGGCCGTCCTCCTGTCTTCCAGCCCAGCCTCTGGCAACCACAAATCTACTTTCTGTCTCAATGGATCTGCCTCTTCCAGACATTTCATATAAATGGAATCAAACAACATTGGCCTTTTGTGTCTGGCTTCTTTCACTTGATATTTTCAAGATTCATCCACATTGTAGCATGTACCAGGACTTCATTCCTTTTTTGTTGTAAAAAAAAAAAAAAATTTTTTTTAAGGGCGCCTGGGTGGCTCAGTCGGTTAACCGTCAGACTCTTGATTTTGGCTCAGGTCGTGCTCTCAGGGTTGTGAGACGGAGCCCTCTGTTGGGATCTGCACTCAGCGCGGAGTCGGCCTGAGATGCTCTCTCCCTCCGCCCCTCCCTCTGCTCACACACATGCTCTCTCTCTCTCAAATAAAGTCTTTTTAAAAATGTTTTTAGGGGCACCTGGGTGGCACAGCGGTTAAACGTCTGCCTTCGGCTCAGGGCGTGATCCCGGCGTTACGGGATCGAGCCCCACATCAGGCTCCTCTGCTATGAGCCTGCTTCTTCCTCTCCCACTCCCCCTGCTTGTGTTCCCTCTCTCGCTGGCTGTCTATCTCTCTGTCAAATAAATAAATAAAATCTTTACAAAAAAAAGTTTTTAAAGTGTAGTAAAAAACATATAACATAAAATTCGCCATCTTATTTTCGAGTGTACACTTCAGTTGTGTTAAGCACCTTCACGTTGCTGTGCACAACAAAAGATGCTCACCATCACTAATCATTAGACAAACGCAAATCAAAACCACAATGAGATATCACCTCGCCCATTAGGAGGCTATTCCAAAACCCCCCAGAAAAAAAAAAAAAAAGCAAGTACTAGAGACGACATGGAGAAACTGGAACCCTCATGCACTGTTGCGGGGACCGATAAAAGGACGCAATTGCTATGAAAAACAGCATGGCAGTTCCTCAAGCAATTACAAATAGTAGAACTACCACGTGAACCAGTAATCCTAATTCTGGGTATATATCCAAAAAAATTGGAAGCAGCGTCTCAAAAAGATATTTGCGCACCCATGTTCATAGAAACATTATTCACAGTAGCAAAGAGGTAGGAAGCACCCCAAATGTCCACTGACAGATGAATAATTAACAAAATGCAGTACATACAGACCGCGGAATATTATTCCGTCTTAGAAAGGAAGGAAATTCTATCATACGCTACAACTTGGGTGAACCTTGAGGACGTTATGCTAAGTAAAATATGCCAGTTGTGGGCATCTGGGTGGCTCAGTCTGTCAAGCGTCTGCCTTTGGCTCAGGTCATGATCCCAGGGGCCTCAGTGGGGGCCTGCTCAGTGGGGGATCTGCTTCTCCCTCAGCCCCTCCCTCTGTTCCTCTCTTTCTCCCTCTCTCTGTCTCTGACACACTCTCTCTCCCTCAAATAAATAAATAAAATCTTTTAGAAAAAGAAAATAAAATATGCCTGTCACAAAAAGACAAATACTGTTATGATCCCACTAATATGGGGACTCTAAAGTAGTCAAATTCATAGAAAAAGATTGTAGAATGGGGGTTACCAGGGGCTGGAGGGAGGAGGGAAATGGGAGTTCATATTTAATGGGTATGGAGTTTAAGTTTTGCAAGATGAAAAAGTTCTAGAGATTGGCTGAACAATGTGAAAATACTTTTTTTTTTTTTAAGTTTGTATTTACTTTTTTTTAGCAATCTTTATACCCAGTATGGGGCTCGAACTCATGATCCCAGGATCAAGAGCTGCACGTTCCTCTGACTGAGTCAGCTAGGCACCCCCAATGTGAATATACTTAACACTACTGAACTGTACACTTAAAACAGTTAAGATGGTAAATTTTATGTTATGTGTTTTTTACCAGTTAACTTAATTATTTTCTCTTATTTTATTTATTTATTTAGTATTTCTATTTGAAGGAGGAAGTGGCTGATCTGATTCTAAATTGGATTTATAATATTTGAGATATCTGAAGTTTCCAACTAGGGAGACCTTTCTTCACCTGTGTATAAGGAAATGTGCCGTATGCTAACCCTATCGCATCTATAGACTATTTTGGATGTTTTTTAAAAAGATTTTTAATTATTTTTAAGCAATCTCTACACCCGATGTGGGGCTTAAACTTACAACCCTGAGATTAAGAGTCAGACGGTCTACCAACTGAGCCAGCCAGGCACCCCTATTCTGGATATTTTTTTACTGTGCAATGGAGGTATATTGGTTACATATATAACTTACGTGAATTCCACTATATTCACTTAGAAGAGAGAGAGAGAAATTTAAGTTTACTTAAGAAGAAATGTGCTTTTAAAATTTAAATTGACTACAATTTAAATAGCCTGGTGGCTGGGGCACCTGGGTGGCTCAGTGGGTTAAGCGTCCGACACTTGATTTCAGCTTAGATGATGATCTCAGGGTCGTGAGATCAAGCCCCGTGTCTGGCTCCATGACTGCTTGGGATTTTCTCTCTTCCTCTGCCCCTCCCCAGCTTCCCCCACCTAAAAACAAACAACTAAACAAATAAATAAAGTCTGGGGGACTACCCCTGCTTTTGGCCTTACACACTGACATTAGATCCTAACTTCTATGTAAGATATGTGGGATCTGCACTGTTCTCGGGTTCCTTGAGATTTTATATCTCAACTCACCCTAAAGGCAAATAAGACGCTGCATTCCATCACTCAAACTCAACCCCTCCCACCACGAAAAGTGCAAACAAACCGCGGAGTCATCAACATCCTCGAGTTCAAAGCAACTAGTAACCCTGATTGGGTTCATCTGATGGCAAAGCAGATGAAGATGAAAGCTACATGTTTTTCTGTATATGTGACATTTGCCCTTCTGGGACTTTGACTCAACCAAAGGGAAATGGCTTGGGATGCTTTTGTTCCCTATTCTCTCCCTATTCCTTGGACTTCTGGACAGCAAAAACTAATTCAAATGAGTTGGGGAAATAAAAATAAATTCTAGGCTCGTGTGTTTTAATAAATACAGTTTCTTAATTTCCAGAGCATGCAGAAAGTTCTAGTAAGCTCATAAAATTTTGGTAAGTAGAGATGGAGTCTAATAAGATGACCGATATCACACGGAATTAGTATGAGCTGTGTACTCATTCAAGGCACTTGCCGACATGGTGCTTACACATTGCTCCGTCCTGAGTGGGTTAAGCTCCATGAAGGCGTGTACATTACTCGTTTGTTCCTTGTAGAGGACATGTCTTGCTTTCGCTTTTTTTGCCTCTATTTCTCTTCTTTCTGGCATCAGCACAATTGTTTTTCTTTGGAGAGCTGTCCCCAACCCTAAGAAAACATGATTGTGATGGAGCTATGGGGGTGGGTGAGGACCCAGATGAGGTCAGGGGTGAGTTGATGAGGGCTGGGGACACACCCCAGTCTGGATTCGTGAGGAGCAGTCCCTGGATATTGCTGGAGGTGTTGAGCAATGGAAGCCTTCTTTCTGCTGGGGTTGCTAGCCTAAATGAATGTGAACTTGAGGCTGTCGGTGGCTATTACTGGTTACCTATCGCGGTGTCACAAATGACCACAAACTTGGTGGTATAAAACAATATCATTTCTTATCTTGCAGTTTCTGTGGATCAGGGAGGGGCTGGGTGTGCCAGAGCAGGGTGCTATGAGTCAGTCTCTCAATGTGTCAGATATGGCTGGGTCTCACTGTCAGGAGCTCGGTCAAGCTGAGAGAGAGAGCTAAAAAAGAAAGTGTCCGACCTCTAATCTTAGTTCGATGGTAGAAGCAAGAGGCTGGACTCAGCGAATGCACCTTGTCTCCCCGTTGCATATTCCCCCATGGAATGGCGCAGGGTGATCAGCACAGATGTGGGGGGTCATTTCGCTGTTGAAAGAACCCCGAATAAAAGGCTCCAGTGGTTTTTTGGATCCTAGAGTTTGGGGGGGGGGTGCCGAGGATGAGGGAGCAGGAGTGGAGTGGAAAATCACTAGTACTGAGTCAGAGTGGAGGAAGTGTCTTCAAGGTCCTGTCTTCCCTCCAGAAGGAGGCCGTGGCACAGGCAGCTGAAAAGGACCTCTGCCCAAGACCTCAGATAAAGAGACCCGGGAGTTAAGGTGCTAGGGCTCGGAATACAAATGCGTGCAAGAGCATGAGTAGTCACGGGGGTGTGAGTCCTTGATGCATCTCCCTTCAGAGACTGCCGTGTGCCTGCTGTGCACCAGGGCTAGTGTGGGAAGGACAGCTTTCCCTTCAGAGGCCTGCCAGGTCCAAAGCCTTTGTCATTCATTGCCTTTGGGCAGGCCTGGGAAGTCCCACGTAGGTTTTGAACCAGGAGCTGGATACCCCATTCATCAGAAGCCTTGACTGGGGAATCATCGGCTTCCAACCTCTCTTGGTGGATGTGGGTAGGATTCAGTTCCTTGTGGGACTATTGGATGGAGGGCCTCAGAGCCTCACTGGCTGTTGGCCAGAGGCTGCCTTCAGTTCCTTGCCATATGCCTTTCCACGTGGCAGCTTATTTCATGAAAGCCTGCAAGCCGAGAAGCCTGTAGAGAGTGTGTGCTAGCAAGCTGTAAGTCACAATCTCCTGTAACCTAATCACAGAAGTGACATTCCATTAGCACTGCTGTATGCCATTGGCCAAAATTGGGTTACTCAGGGGGAAGGGATTATACAAGGCCATGAATACCAGGAGGTGGGGATCTCCAGGGCCTTCTTAGAAGCTGCTACCACAGTGGCTTTCTGGCAACATAAAGGGAGAGTCTACTCAAGATTGAAACCAGCTCAGAGGCAGCGAAGCCGAGAAATAGGAGGGAGACAGATACTTAACGACACCACTTAAGCCCCGGGATCCAGGCACTTCTGAAGCCAACCACCCATTGGTGTCCCGGGACCCAAACTAATTATTATTATTATTTTTTTAAATATTCTGGTTTGCATTGGGTTTTAGTCACTTGCAACTGAAAGAATCCTGATTAACATAAAAATAAGCTGGCCAGATTCTTCGGGTTTCATAGGATAGAGAGGTGCTGAGGTCATGTCATGGACAAGGTGTTTGCTGAAAGGATGCTGGTGGTCTGGCACCTACCTGGAGCCCGGTTGTGGAGGAGGTCAGTTCTGGAGGTCAGAGGTCTCTGTCTCTCCAGGTGCCTGTTTCTCTCTGTGAATCCGTTGTTTTTGCACCGCTGATGGGCCATGTCTCCTCTATTCTATATATACGTTTACCCAAACTCCCTGCTGCCTCTGATTTTTAGCCTGTGCAAGACTCTTGATGGCCCCTCTCTTCCCCCTGTTCATCTTCTCCTTTCTGTATCAGCTCCTGACATTGACACCTGTCTGTTCCTCCTGGGGGGCGAATCTGATTGGTCAGGGCCACCCCGTGGAGCACTTGCTGGCCTCCGTTTCACATGTGGTTTGACAAGTTTGTGGACTGGTTGTCAGGTGGATTGGGGGTGGACTCATGAGGGCTTCCTAGGGAGCTGTGGGCCTGGCAGGCACAAAGATGCAAAGCAAGCCATTTCTCATGAAGGTGGTAAAGATTCCAGTTTGAATAATCATTAATTTGATAGCGGTAAAGTCTGAATGAATGAGGCTTCACTGAGTTTCAGCATGATTTGGGGGAACTGGTTTCTATTTCTAGCTCCTTTTTAATGAGGAGATGATCAGCATTAACTAAGGACTCTTTCTGTTGCAAGTAAACAACCTCCAATTTAAACAGGCACAGGTCCAATATGGAATTCGCTGGCTCATGTATCTGCAAAGCCCAAGGGTAGCTCTTGCTTCATGCTTGGCTGCATCCAGAGGTCAAACAGTGTCAATGTCATCATGTCATGATGGCTCTCTCTCTCAGAGCCACCTCCCTCTGTGTTGGCTCATTCTCAAGCAGCCTCTTTTGTCTTGGTGACAGGTGATCACCTGCAGCTCCAGGCCAGCATCCTTTTTCCTTAGCAGCACCGGCTAGAAGAGAGATTCCCTCTTCCCAGTGGTCCTACCCAAGGTCCCCAAACAGAATCTCATTGGCCTGGCTTGGTCACCTATGCATCCCTGAGCCAATGGCAAGGCCAGAGGGATGCAGTGCTTTCACTGATGTGACCATTCCTGGAGCCCCACCTAAACCACATGCACTGAGAGTGACAGAGGAGTGTTTCCCCAAAGGAAAAGTGGGGTGCTATTCTTTGAAAGAGAAATGAATGCTGGCAAAACACCACTAGCGTCTACACCTGTTAGTCTGTCCATTTCTGTTTCCCAGTCTCTCAAAACATGTACTGTTTGTGGAGTAATCCTGCAAACAACCTCTGAGCCCACCAACACATTTGCAGGTGACTTCTAGAACTTACTTTTTCTTTTCTAATTGAAGTGAGATTCACATAACATAAACTTAACCATTTTGAAGTCAACAAAGCAATGGCACTTAGTACAGTCACAATGGTGTGCAACTACCACCTCTATCTCGTTCCAGAGATCATGCGACCTGAGCCAAAACTGAGAGTCGGAGGCTTAACTAACTGGGCTACCCAGAACCCCTGGGGTTTCCTTCTTTTAAAAGGCTGAATGATATTCCGTGTATGGACAGACCACATTTTATTTATCTGTTCATCCCTCAATGCACATTTGGGGTGCTTCTAGTTCTTGGTTATTGTGAGTAATACTGCTTTGAATATGATGTGCAAATATCTCTTCGAGATTCTGCTTTCAATTCTTTTGGATATATACTCCAAAGTGGGATTGCGGGATCATCATAATTCTGTCTTAAATTTTTTGAGGAAAGAGAATTTGCTTGTTTTCAAAATTAATTTTCTAATTTTTTCCTAAAGATATTTTATGCAGAAGATGCCAGTGAAAACATAAAGCGTGTTTTAAAATGCGTGGCAGGGCACCTGGACAGCTCAGTCAGTAGAGCGTGTGACTCCTGATCTCAGGGCTGTAAGTTCGAGTCCCACATTGGGTGCAGAGATTACTTAAAAATAAAATCTTTAAAAATAAAATACAATGCTTTGAAATTCTCATTGCAGAAAAGCAAACATCTCAATATAAAAAACCTAATGCGGGGAATCCTGGAGACCAAGATCCTGGTCAACCTCCAGAACAGTGTCTTGGTCCAGATTCCATGGCCAACAGCCAGTTCCTGGGTCCCCTGGAGTCCCAATTCCAAATCAAGCATAGCCTCAACAACAGTTTCTAAACCGTTGCCACGGGACGGAGCTTTATTTTTGTCTAGGCCTCTCTGGCGAAACGCCTTCCCTAGTAGAAGCACGACAGAGCAAAACTGGAACGAAGCCATTCCACCAAATAACCACATCAGTGAATTTCCTCCCCTCGCTTAACAAACAAAAACAATCTGTGGTTTGTCAGACTCATTCATTTGAGTCGACCCAAGGGCAGCACCTACAGGAGTTCCCTGTCTAGACACACACACAGACAAGTTACCATCCAGAAAGGCAAGTATGTAGTGGGTGTATGTGAAGAAATAGAACATTTCTTGTTCTCTGCTTTCTTTTTAAAAATTGCTTTCTCCACCTCCTTTAACCCATGAAGGGTGCTCTGAGTAATCAGTCCTTTGGGCGTCTGCGGCATGCCAGGAGCCTCCCAACTCCCCCAGGGTTGGATCTTCAACCTGAATTTCTAGGGCACATCTCAGTTTCTTGCGTGAAAACGAGGCTTTCTGTAGGCATTTGCAGGAGCACTGGGCTCCCCCGCTCTGGCTGGCAGAAGCTCTCTCTCGGGTGCCTGCCTCTCTGCCCAGACCTGCTCCAGACTCCGTAGACCACTCACCACAGGACCAGACGGTTCTCTTCTCAGATGGATGTCGGTCTTTTTGGCAAGTCCCTGAGATTTCTGAATTTCTTGCGCTCCACTTTCCTCAGCTGTCAAATGAGGGGGAAAATGAGAACCAGCCTCAATGTCTAATAACAAATGCATGATTAAATAATCCACAACACTGTGGTATTGGACAGCCATTTAAAAAAACAACAACAACATTTTTTGGAAACATATTTAACATCAGAAAATGTTCAAAATAAAATATGAAATACATAATGCAGAATTATGTATGTATTCTTATGTAGATCATAAACTCTACCTATATTGTAAAAAACACGAAGATGAGACTGTGGAGATTGAAACATTTGAAATAGATGACAGGGTGAACCTGGTTGATCACGAGGCTCCCTTTTCGCTTAAAAATCAACCAGTCACAGAGGCCCTACCCAGTTTAGAATGTGGTATCTCAAACTTAAAATGCAAATGTTCTTTGACCTACTTTTAGGATTTTATCCTCAAGATAAATCAACCAACCAATTAAGTGCTTTGAAGGTATGTGCAAAAGGGTAAGTATTTGCAGAGATGTTTCTAGAGCATAGTAGTGAGAACGCCTTACATGTTCCCAAAGGGGGGGTTTGTGTTTATAAACAAGGGAAATCCATTCAGTAGAATCGTGTGCAGCTCTTAAAATGTTGCTGTATTGGGGAGCCTGGGTAGCTCAGTCAGTTAAGAGTCAGACTCTTGGTTTAGGCTCAGGTCATGATCTCGGGGTCGTGGGATTGAGCCCCCCTATTGGGCTCTGTGCTCTGCACTCAGCTCGGAGTCTGCTAGAGATTTTCTCCCCCCCTCTCTCTCCCCCTCTGCTCCTCTCCTTGCTCATGCTCTCTCTCTCTTTAAAATAAATAAAATCTTTTAAAAAATGCTGCTGTATTTATTTATAGACATAGTTGGAAAAAGCGAACAGAGGCAAATTACACAACAGTATATATGTCATATTGAAATCATACTTTCATATATGCATATTCATATCTATATACATAGAAAGAAGTCTGGAAGGGGGCACCTGAGTGGCTCAGTTGGTTAAGTGTCTGACTCTTGATTTTGGCTCAGGTGGTAATCTCAGAGTTGTGGGATCGAGGCCTGCATCATCAGGCTCTGCACTGGGCACGGAGCCTACTTGAAATTGTCTCCCCTGCTCTCCCTCTCTTCTTCTTCTTCTTTTTTAATTTTATTTATTCATTTGAGAGAGAGAGACAGACAGACAGAGCACAAGCAGGGGGAGAGGCAGAGAAAGAGGGAGAAGCAGACTTCCTGCTGAGCTGGGAGCCTGATGTGGGACTCGATCCCAGGACTCTGAGATCATGACCTGAGCCGAAGGCAGATGGTTAACCATCTGAGCCACCCAGGTGCCCTGCTCTCCCTCTCTTAGAGAAGAGAAGAGAAGAGAAGAGAAGAGAAGAGAAGAGAAGAGAAGAGAAGAGAAGAAAAAAGAAAAGAAAAGAGTCTGGAAGGAAATACAGCAAGATGTCCATTGCCTTGGGTGATAGGATTACTAAGGATTACTAACAGACTTTACTTAATTTTATGTTTGCTTATTTATGAATTTTATATAATGAACATGTAATAAAGTAATAGCTTCCTACTTGGACATGCCAGGCTGTATGTGAAGCACATCATATGAGTTTCATTTGATCCTCACAAGGATCATCTCAGGGACATTGGTAAACCCAGTTTACAGATGGAGAAACTGAGGCTTGGTGAGTGTAAGTCATATGCTATATGAGTTTCCTGTGGCTACTGTAACAAGTGACCACAAACTCAGTGGCTTACAACAACGCAGATTTATTTTATTATTTTTTAAAAGATTTTTAAAATTTATTTGAGAGAGAGAGAGGGAGGAAGAGCACAGGCTGGGGGAGGCATAGAGGGAGAGGTAGAAGCAGACCCCCAGCCGAGCAGGGAGCCCAACTCAGGGTTTGATCCCAGGACCCCAGGACTACGACCTGAGCCAAAGGCAGGCAGTTAACCGACTGAGCTACCCAGGCGCCCCTGGCAACACAAATTTATTATCTTACAGTTCTAGACAGTAGAAGTCTGAAGTCTCACTGAGCTAAAATCAAGGTGTCAGCAGAGCTATGTTCATTCTGGAGGCTCTAGGGGAGACTCTGTTTCCTTGCCTTCTCTAGCTTCTAGAGGCCATCCGCACTCCTTGACTCATGGCCCCTTCCTCCATCTTCAAAACCAGCAATGGCTGGTAATCTTTCTCACATGACATCACTGTGGTTTTGATAACCCTGTCTTCCTCCTCTCATTTAAGGACCTTTGAAATTATCTTGCACCCACCCAGATAATCCAGGATAATCTCCCAATTTTAAGGGCATCGATGAGCAACCTTAATTCCATCTGCAACCATAATTCCCCTTTGCCATGCAAGAGTCACAGACTCTGGGGTTAGCATGTGGACAGCTTTGAGAGGCCATCCTCCCTTTTACCCAGGTTCCATAGGTACTGGGTGAGGAATTTGGAATATGAACCCATTCTGTTTCCCATACCCATGCCCTTAGATTATGCTACGTGGCTGATTATTTGTATACTGAAGAAATTTTTAACTTTTTTATAGGTTAAAAAAGTAGAAGGCTATTCCCTTTTTTGTCTCTTTAGCCTTATTCAGCCTTATTGCTATGCCATCCATCTGTCCTTACCTAAGTGTCCCATTCCAGCAAAATCCGTCTGCCCACTGTTCCAACACCCCAAGCTCGCTTCCACTTCAGCTTGTCCTGAATACTGTCTATTAAACTTGGGAGCGTCACTCTTGGTCATCTGAGAAGCTGTGCAAGGAATTTATTAGGGGAAATGGCTGGGCAAATAAGTGAGGGAGTGAAGAAAGGCTGGGAGAGCCACCTGACCCTCAGTGCTAGTGACAGGGAAGGAAGTGTCTAAGGTGCAGTTTCGAGGAAATCAGGTAAGCCCATCTTGACTACAGAGGGGCCCCAGCGTCCCTGCTCTGCCTCTGTATCTTTGCAGGGCTCAGTCATTCCCCGGGGGGAAGCCTGCCAGAGTATGGCCTTGGCCTAAAAGCAGAGCACAGCACCTGGGACACTGGCCAAATCCTCTTCCAGCACTCAGAGTTAAGAGGCACATTCTCATGGTTGTCAAGTGGGGTCTTCGCGGTGACACCTTTCCTAGAAGAAGCTTTCTGGACGCCAGATCATGACTGTCTCACCTCTATTTCCCCCCTGCACTCCCAGCTAGAGTGTGCCTAAGGGCTTTGTGTCTGGCCTTTGTAGCCAACCAGGCAGGCTTTCATCCAGTTCTGTCACTTAACACCTTCCCAAGCCTCAGTTTATTTATCTATGGAATGGGTTAACAGCACTGCCTCCCACATTGTGTTGGTGTGAGGATGAAACGAGACGTGGAGTTTCAAGGTCTTCCTTGGGTCAGGGCCTGGCACATGGCAGTGGTGATGGGTCAGCAAATGGCAGCCATCCTCATTGGAGTACTCTTTGGCCTAGCATGCCTAATAAAATTTTCCTGAAACTATCTACCAAGTGTTTTAATGTATGTGTATAAAGATGTTCATTTCCGCAGTATTTGTAAAAAGGAAAAACCAACAAAAAGCATAAATGTCCAACATCAAGAGAACTGTTGAAGAAATTGTGGTGCATCTAGAACAGAAGCAGCTGTTAAAATAATAATCTATTTTTGATACATATATTCTATAATGGTAGAATTTGTTTTTTAGAAAGGGAGAGAAAGGGGGGGCAGGGGAAGAGAGAAAGAATCTTAAGCAGGCTCCACACCTAGCACCAGCCTAACAGCAGGCTTGATCTCACCACCCTGAGATCATAACCTCAGCTGAAACCAAGAGTCCAAGGCTTAATCAACTGAGCCACCCAGGCACCCCTATAATGGTAGAGTTTAATGCAAGTTTTTAGTGAATAAACAGAATGAAATTGTTACTGAAATTATTGTTACTGATGTTTATATCCTAGAGGTGGAACAGAAATGATTATTTACTTCTTTTAGGTTTTTTTTCCTCCTAATTCTCTACAATGACCTTGTATTACCACTAAGAAAACAACAGCATTTTTTATTACCTGCGCAGGGGCGGTTATCAATGTCGATGGCGGTCCTTAGGTCAAACAGGATAAGGACTATTAAATAGCACCCATTATATTTAGTAAAAAGAAAGCATTTCGCGGCCACCGTGAGAGCAGTTTTGGCAGAGGCAGAACCCCTTGTCAGCAAAACAGAAAGAATAATTATGGCTTTTAAATTTAATTTAAAAAAAAATCACTTCCCAGGAATCTTGTTTGCACTAAATGGAGACCGGGGGATCAACTACATGTGCAAATATATTTGTCCGTTGAGAAAAATGCTCAAAAGTTCGACCGCAGGTCCTCTCACGCGGCAGTTACCAAAACAGTGAGCATGCGCGAAAATACAGCGAGGGGAGGGCAATCAGGCTTGCTGTAAAACGTGGGGAAAAAGGCAAGGCCTTACGATTTCTGCACTTAGAAAGCAGCGTAAAAAATCATGCAAAATGGTAAAAACAAAAACAAACCTCAAAGCTAGTTTAATTGCATTCCTTGAAACATTGGGCTTGCAAACCGAGCCACAGTTCTTGCCGCAGGGGCGGGTAGCAAGCCCCACCCGTACAAGACGAAAGACAAAACCTACTCTATTGACCTGGGAGCGCGAGACGTCCCGCGCTACCGGCTTTGACCAATAAGAGAGCAGAGTGGGCCGGGACTCGCCTGTGACTGGAGGATCCGGGCGGGGCGGGGCTGTGGCTCCGGCGCGTGCGCTTCCCCGGCGGCTGATACCGCGCCTCCTCTGGCCAGTTTGCGGACTGTTGGGAGTCGGCGTTGCAGGCTTGTTTCTAGTCTGCAGAGACTCTTCGTTGTTTCCCCAGCTCGGCTCCGCAATGCCGGTGGACCTCAGCAAGTGGTCCGGGCCTCTGAGCCTGCAGGAAGTGGACGAGCGGCCGCAGCATCCGCTGCAGGTCAAATACACCGGGACGGAGATCGACGAGTTGGGCAAAGTGCTAACGCCCACCCAGGTACCCGAGGGCGTTAGGCGGGGGAGGCGTGCAGCTGCTCAAAGCGTGGAGGTCAGCGGGCGGGTACCTGGCGTAGATGGGGAGGATGTTCCGGTCTCTGTGCGCCGGGTCCTCCGAGGGAAAGGGGGTAGCGGTACCCACGCCGCAGGCCTGCAGACACCTGCGGGTTCTGGGAACCCGGCACGTGGCGGGCGGAGCTCCGCCTGCAGGAGAAAGTGATCTACTTTCCAGGGACTTCAAGGCGTAGGCTGGGGCCTAGGCCCAGAAACAGCCTGGGCTGCGGGCGCGGGGGCGGGGAGGGGGCGGTGCCCGAGAAGTAGGTGGCCATGGCTATCCCTTCGGCTCCAGACCTCCCCTTGGGTCTCAGGATTTTAGGCCTCAGTTTGGGGAGGAAAAGCCCCACCCGAGATCAGGTGACGCATTATGTAACCGGTGACCAGCATCGCCTAGCGAATCCTCCCTTTGTCTTAGCGGGCAAGGGCATGAAACCACCCAAAGGTAAGCGCGTTCTGCAGCTGGAAGGCTGGAGGGCAACGGCCGGCCTTGGCCGGCCTTGTTCTACCGTTTGGCCTGCGAGCTGGTTAGGGCCTGGCTATCGGAAGTGGGGGAACTAGAGTGCCCGACACTTGCCAGTTGTTGGTTCAGGGCAATGGTGTGAATAAATTGTTCTGACAGTTTACTGTTGTGATGTTCACATATAAAGTGCCCCTCTTGCAGCCTTCGTTTTCCCAGACTCGCTGTCCAGTCTGCTCATTTTCTGTGCACTTTTAAGTATCCAGTTAATTCAGATTTCACTTTAACAGGCCCCAGCTAAGCTGCTGGTCACCAAATCTAGAGACTCTGTCATTCCAGACCAAATGAGGTTGTAGTTCAGAGGATTGCGTCAGCTCCAGGGTTGAAATCCTGACCCCACCTCTTTCTGTTAATAACAGGCTAGGGCAGGAGTCCTGTAGTGTAATTGGAACTAAAATAACATACGTTAAACTTAAGCTCCTGGCTCTTAGTAGAGTCAATACACTTTAGTTTTTCTTAATAATCTACTGTGATTTACCTTTGAGGAACCTGAAATCAAAGAGTGTTGGCTTCTTCAGCATTTCTGACTTTTTAACTCCAAAGTGGTTCCTTCCTACAGGTTAAGAACCGGCCCACCAGTATTTCGTGGGATGGCCTTGATCCAGGTAAACTCTACACCTTGGTCATGACAGATCCGGATGCTCCCAGCAGGAAGGACCCAAAATACAGGCAAGAAAGATTGGGAACACCAGGTTATCCAAATAGGACCTGGTGCTTCCTGGCACTGTGTAAGCCCCTTGCTGGACATGCTGTGCCAGGAGAAGGAGACCGAGTCTGGGATGCTCACACACATGCTTAAGCCAGAGTGTGCATTTCCTACCTCTTCAGTCCCTAGAGCAGGAGTCTAGAAACTGTAAGCCGAGAGCCCCATCTGCCCGACACATGTTTCTGTATAGCCTCATGAGCTAAGAATAGTTTTTACATTTTTAAATGCCTGAAATGGAAAGAGTCATACTTTGTAACATGTGAAAATTACATGACATTCAAATTTCAGTGTTGATAAATGAAGTTTTGTTGGGACACAGCCGTGAGACCTTACTTAATGTCTTGTCTATGGCTGCTTTCACACTGTAGCCGCAGAGTTGAATAGTGACAGAGACCGTGTGAACTGCAAAGCCTAAAACGTTTACCGTCTGGCCCTTTACAGAAGCTTGCAGATAGAATCTCAGAGGGCGGGAGGGAGGTATGGGGCCCTGTCTTCTGCAGACCAGTGAGGTTTGCACTGGCCAAGAAAGCAGGACTGTCTGTCTTATTCATTGCTGCAGCCTGGTCCAGAGCATGTGCTTCATGCTGGCAGTGCAGTGAGTGTGTACTTACTTCCTGCGGTGCTGACCGGTCTGTGTTCCTTGTCTTAGGGAGTGGCACCATTTTCTGGTGGTCAACATGAAGGGCAACAACATCAGCAGTGGCACAGTCCTCTCCGATTATGTTGGCTCTGGGCCTCCCAAGGGCACAGGTCAGTAAAGGCTGCTTTGTGGGGGAGGTGAGAGGGGGGCAGTGGGTACACATTAGGATTGGCCCAAAGGGCTGGAGATTTTAGTCTGGGTTCTCTGAGATCTCTTAGCCTAGTGGAGCGTCTGGGCAGCACAGTTCACCTCCAAGGCAGTTGCCTGCCAGAGACATTGAGACCTGCAGTAGCATCAGGTGGCTAGAACCTTGGGTTCTGGTCAGGTGGACCCTCCGTTAGCTTTGCCTCTTGGCCACTAGGCCTTTATATGCAGGGAAGTTGGTGAGAGGATTCCAAGGAAGCAGTGTTGCAGAATGCTTGGAACAACTTCTGGGGGAGTTGGTGGGGGGGGATTGAACAGTTAACCCATCTCAGTTCTATATTCAACCTTTGCCCTGTGGGATCTTTGAGTTTCCAGTTGCCCTGAAAGATCTCAGAAATGATCATAGTATCCTAAGTAATTATAAAAGATTGGCTTTGTTATCTCTTTATAGCTCCTTTTTAGGGTGGTATCATCTTGAAAAGATTTGGAAGGCTTTAAGAAGTATACTGAAGATACACATGTTGTATTTTGTTGTGTATCACAGGCTCTGCATACAAAGAGGGAGAGGATACTGTATTGAAACTCTCCAAGTGGGATAAGCTAATAGTGGGAGATGCACTGTTAATACTTGTGCATTGCAGGATGCTTTCTTTTGCAGGAACGAAGTAGTGGTGGGTGGACACATTGTTGGGCCGTGTTAGTCTGAGAAGGTACAAGGAGGTCCCTGACAAGAACAGTTGGCCGTAGACTCATGCTTTATCTGTAGACCCCAAAGCTTCAGATGGCCTCAGGCCCTCTCGCAAGTTCATAAGAGGAAGGTAAAAGTACATCTTTCCCAGGGATCTGTTAAGTTCTCTAGGGCAGTTATACAATTAGGCAGTTTAATTATGGGAAGTACACACATGAGAATAAAGCAATTCTCTCAAGTAGGAGCTGTGTTCTCATTAACAAAAAAAGCCTCAGTGACTTTTTTTTTTCCCCTTTCGATTTTAAAAAAATACTCTGTTAGTATAATTTGCATATAATAAAATGCCCAAATCATAGTAGTTTTAGTCCACGGATACTGACTGACAGATGAAGGTGACCATGTAAGCACCTTTGAAAACAAGATGTTTTTCAGCATCTTTGCTACTTAGTTGGTTAGAGTGAGTTTTACAAGGCACTAGGTAGGGTAGGTTCTGGGGCGAAAACAGTCAATGAGACAAACACTGTTGCTTTATGGAGTTCTCTTTCTAGTCAGGAGACTAAATTGGAAAGTCAGACTTTCAGAGAAGTGGAAGGGGTATTCAGATGCGTGTGGTGGAAAATGACTAGCAGTCGGGTCCCAGTGGAGTTGCGTTGGGAGCCCCAAGCAGGATGAGTGAAGGGCAAATGCGATAGGAGGGGTGGGCAGGGGCCTTGAGGCCCTAAAGCTGGGTGTGGACTTTACCCCAGTTGCAGTGGGAGGCCATTGGGTGATTGTGGGCAGGTGAGTGATCTGACTCCTTCCACCTCTGCGGGTCAGCCCCTCTTGTAAATGGGGTGGCTGGGTCCCTCCAAGTTGGCACTTCCTGTGAACACGGGGGATGTCTCCAACCCTGTTGCCTAGTTGTGTGTACATCTTCCATCCTGCCTCTCCCCCTAGGCCTTCACCGCTATGTTTGGCTGGTTTATGAGCAGAATGGGCCACTGAAGTGTGACGAGCCCATCCTCAGCAACCGATCTGGAGACCACCGTGGCAAATTCAAAGTGGCATCTTTCCGCAAAAAGTACGAGCTTGGGCCCCCAGTGGCTGGCACGTGTTACCAGGCAGAATGGGATGACTATGTGCCCAAACTCTATGAGCAGCTGTCTGGGAAGTAGGGGAATGCTAGGAGACAAACTGTGCTGGAAGTCTCAAGCAGTACAGTGATGCATGTAGATTTCTCTGCTTCCCCATTCCCATTCTCACAGGTGAGGCCTGAGCAATCAGGTAGTGGTTTAGAGTGACCTTTCCTTCTGCCTGTCCTTTATAATCCTAGAGGGTCACCCCCCCCCCCGCATTTATGTTTTGATCAAATTTGAACTCTATTTTGGGGGATATTTTGGTACTGATTTGGGGTCATCGAATTGTTAATATAAGAATAGCAACCCAGAATTTAAAGAAATAAAAATTCAGGTAAAAAGACCAGGTCTATAGTAATAGAGCAGAGTGTCAAAGAATCTTTAAGGGAGGTTTAAAAAAAAAAAAAGATTCATTGCCTCTGCTTTTGTGAGCCTGAATCAGGAATTGTGCATGATGGCACTTCTGGGTTGTGTTTTCACGGCCGTGTCTCTCCCCAAGACAGCCAGAGGCTGGCGTGTCCACTAACCCCCAACGTGGTACATCTCGGACTGTTAACTAGGGGTCAGTGTCCTGCCCTGGCTCCTTTGAAGAGCAGTACTGGAAAAAGCGATAGGGAGAGTTGCCCTGTGGTTAAGGCACAGCCATGTAGATGAGCTGCAGGGCTGGGTGAGGGGTTGTCAGAAACCCCTAAGTCTGTGTCTATCGAACTGGTCATCTTTGTCTATAGGAAAGCCAATCTGAAGTTGTGGAATATTGTGTTAATTCTATTTGCTTATAGTTGACTAAAAATAAAAACATTGTGTGGATGAACCAGGTCTCCAGATATTTTGCCTTTTTTGGGTATGGGGCTTCATAAATGTGGGAAGTCAAGGGACAACTTCTAAGGGTGAGTAGCCCCTTTCCCAGACCAGCAGTGGCTACTGGGACTTGATTCCAGGACCATACAGAGGATCCATGCTTGTACACGTGCCATCAAACTACAGCAGGAATAACCATTGAGGGTTTGAAAAAAAAAAAAAAAATCGCAAAGTTTTAGGCCAACTCCTTTTGCCCAGAAAGTACCTTTGCTTTTCACAAGTGGTCCTTTTCACCTGAGAGTGAAACCAGCGGGAAACCTTCCCCCTCGGTGTTGTTGCATGCAGGAACAGTGACTTAGAACTAGGCTACACCTCTCACTGTTTTGACTTGCGATCCGTAGAGAATCCACACCCAAAGGGCGGAAGGGTGGGTGGGGGGAGATTACAGTTGATCCTTGAACAGCATGGGGATTAGGGCACTGACTGCCCTGTGCAGTCGAAAATCAGTGTGTAACTTTTCATTCCCCCAAAACTTCACTGCTAATAGCATACTGTTGACTTGGAAGCCTTAACACTAACAAATAGTTAACACATTTTGTGTGTTACAGGTATCATATGCTGTATTCTTACAACGAAGTAAGCTAGAGAAAAGAAAATGTCATTAAGGAAATTATTAGGAAGAGAAAATACATTTACAGCCCTGTACTGAAAAAAGTCCACATGTAAGTGGACCCACGCATTGGAAAGCCCTGTTGTTCAAGGGTCAACTGTATTTTCACACCCTTTGATGTACCAAAAAGAAAGGAAAGGAAGTATTTGAAGGTTCACATCACTGACCTGGTTTGTGCCAGAGAAGGGATCGTGGTTGGGTGTGGCAGGTGCTAATTAAGCAAAGCTGGGTCTTTCCCCCACCATTCCCGGCAGTTCCTTCTCTGGGAACACTGTTGGAAATGTTACTTTGTGTAATCTCTGTGGGGGGGATGGTAGAGAGTAATTATTTTCTAACTTCAGGGTTTTAAAATTCAAGTTTTAAATAATTTGCAAAACAAAAGTTATATAAAGAAAACAACTACCCCACCGACTTCATTTTTTATTTTATTTTGTTTTTGCAATTTTTTTTTTTTTTTTTTAAGTAGCCTCCATGCCCACCGTGGGGCTTTGAACTCACAACCCTGAGATCAAGAGTTGCTTGTTCTACCTACTGAACCAGTCGGGCACCCCCTACCCTGTTGACTTTCTTTCTTTCTTTCTTTCTTTCTTTCTTTCTTTCTTTCTTTCTTTCTTTCTTTCTTTCTTTCTTTCTTTTAAAGGGTTTATTTCTTTATTTGTCAGAGAGATAGGGAGAGCACAAGCAGGGGGAGCGGCAGGCAGAGGGAGAACAGGCTCTCCCCTGAGCAAGGAGCCCTATGCGGGGCTCGATCTCAGGACCCTGGCATCATGACCTGAGCTGAAGGCAGACGCTTAAGACTGAGCCACCCAGTTGTCCCTACCCTGTTGACTTTAAATGCAAGAAGGAACACATGCCTATGGTTAGACAAGGCACACAGCACCGGAAGAAGTGCCTTCCACCCTGACCTTCCTGGTGCTTCAGCAGCAGTCTGAAAGAAGACACAAATGTGAATATCCACATCAGCGTATATCTACGTATTTTCTCTTTAGAAATTATGGTCTTGCTATACACACCAGCATACATTGTGATGCACTGTTTTCCCCCAAGTAATGCACCTTTGTGCAGTGTATCTTTAGTTAACAGGGCCCTACGATTCATGTCGTCATTTTGAAAAAATACTCTATTTTCTGGATGTTCTGTAATTAACCAGTCTAGTCCCCTACTGTGATTAGATTACTCCTGGTTGTTTGCTATTATAAACGGTGCTTCTGTAAACATCTTTCTGTATGTATACATGCTTTTGCAGGCAATTTACTGGGGTAGATTTCTAGCATTGAAATAATCAGGTCAAAGGGTATATACATTTTCAATACTGATACTGACAAACCACCCTCCAAAAAGATCACATGATTATATTCAAGTCCATGGTATATGAAAGTATCTCTCCCCATACCCTTAAGCAGTTTTCTCAAACTTTAAACATTTTGACAATTTGATATTTGTTTTTAGAATCATTTACTCTTTTTTTCTCTAAACTCCTGTTTTCTTTGAGACTTACCTGCTGACCACAGTACTTTGTCAGTCACAGAGACTGAAAAATCAATGAGGAATTATGGTATGTTCGTTTCCTTGTCTAAAATAGGCTTAGACTCAAAAATGATTCAGAAAAAGGTCAACAACCCAACCAAAAAAGGTAGTGTATACGTAGTGTATACGCAAGAAGTTCACATGAAAGGAATACATAGGAAAAGATCTATTAAGAGGCGTAGAAACAAGGGGATAGCCTGTCTCACCTATTAAACCTGGAAGGTGAGGGGAACTTGCCCCAGGACACCGAGTTGGGAAGTGGGTGATCCAGATTCTGAAGCCAGCTTGTCTCAGAGCCCAGCTCATAACCACCACGCCTGCAGGTTCTCTTCGAGGCTCAGTCTCCTCCTGTGGAAAAGGAGTGGTGGCAGGGTGGGCAGGGGGAGGGGACCATCATTCTGCCTTATTTACCTCGCAGGGTCGTTGGAGAAAATGGTCTTTTGTTGAGATGAAGTGAATATGTGGAAATGATGAACTTGACCTGATTCACATGTAGGAATAACGTCTACAAATGACCAGCTTTCTTCAAGGTTGTTTCCTGTTTATAATGTTTACCAAAAGTGTGTCTATATCTCTGTAAGTGTTTAGCATGAAGAGATACGGGAGTCTTTAATTTGCTTTAGCAGCCCTGCCAGAGGCCAGTATTTCTAACAACCTTGGAACCTTGGAAGTGTTTATCATTCGGATTTCATGGCCAAACGTGTCAGGTGTGGCCATTGCTCTGGAAGCCCTAAATTAAACCCAATTAACAGAGACCAGATCTTGGGAACACAAGGTTGGTATCTAGATAATACTTACACGTGGCAGCCTGTGGCCGATATCCTCTCCTGGGTCAAGGAGCAAAGGACTTCTGTTCTTAAACTGGTGCTAAGTCAAACAGCCTCAGCATCCACTTAAAACCTGTCAGCTGTTTGACTTGCTCTGGGATGTAGACCAGATCCTTAAATGACCTATGAGGCTCTATAAGATGTGATTCCCGACCCCCCCCCCCCCGTCTGCCTCTAGCTTCCTGTGGTTGTCATTAAGCTCCAAACTTGCCGGCTGCCTCTCAGTTCCTTTACAACCCAGACTGCTCCTTTACAAATATTACCTAGAATCTTCCTCTTCCACTTTCTTTGAGCCATTATCCTTTAACTGGCCTTCATGGAATCCGGACTAGGCTGGATTCTCCTGTACCACTCCATTGTAACACTACCATTTGTAATTTTAAAATCTGTAAACTTGTGTCATTTTTTTGTTTAATGTTTATCTCCTCCATTAGACTGGATCCTTCTTGAAGGCAGGGACAACCAGTGTCCTGCTCGTATCTCCAGAGTTGGACGTAAGAAATCTAATGACCATCAGTTGAATTAATCATTGTAAAGAGGTTCTTAAGTTTAGGGCATATGGATTTCTTTATAGCCATACACCATACCATAGAAGTTCCTTCTCTCCTTCCCCAAATGTGTACTTCTACAAAAATCTACAAAAATTCACATACAACTGAGTTTTTACAGAGCTCTCTAAAGCCCACTCATCAACCCCCTAACTCTGATGACCATGAACATCAGAAAGCTGATCTTAGACTGGTGTCCCCTCCACTCAGGAATCTGTATCTTTCGGATTATTATTATTTTTTAAAGATTTTATTTATTTATTTTAGAGCGGGGCTGGTTGGCGGGGACGGCAGAGAGAGGGAAGGAATCTCAAGCACTCTATGCTGAGCACAGAGCCCCATGCGGGGCTCAATCTCACAACCCTGAGATCATGACCTGAGCTGAAATTGATTTTTTTTAAAACATTTAAAATTGTAAATTGTATCTTCTTGATATTCCTTTGCTCATTATGAATGTCTTTTATTTTTGATAATGCTCTTAGTCTTGAAGTCTATTTTAGTTGATAGACCTCTTATGCCTACTTGCATGGCACTTTTTTTCCCATTTGTTTACTTTGAACTTATCTTTCTTTTTAGTTTGTCTCTTATAGGAAGCAAATAGTCCTTTTTAGAAATGCACTCTGTCTGTAAATATTTAATGTAATTATCCCTATGGTGGGATTTAGGTCTACCATTTATGTTTTCTGTTTGCTCCTCTTTTTCTTTATATCTCTGTTTTCCCTTTCTTACCTTCTTTTGAATTATTTAATATCCAATTTATCTATTGGATTTTGGCTATTACACCTCTTTGGGTTTTCTTTTTGTTTTTGGTAATTACTCTAGGAGTTACAATATACATGCTTATTTTTTCAGTCTGCTTAGAATAAGAATTGTAAATTCCTCATGTAAAATGTAGAAGCACGGTCACCATATGGGTCCTTTAACCCCCAACCTTTGTTATAGTTGTCATATGCGTTGCATTTAAATACATCAAAACCCTCCCCAGACAATGTTATAATTTTTGCTTTTGATGAAAAATAAAAGAATATAGGAAAACGTTTTTTATATTTATCTAGATATTTACCATTTGTTGCTCTTCCTTCATTCCCAGAGATCCAAGTTTCCTTCTGGTATCATTTCCCTTCAGTATGAGGAACTTCCTTTAGCATTTCCTGTAGAATAGTTCTGACGATGACTTCTCTTAATTTTTCTTCATCTGAGGATGATTTTATTTCACCTCATTCCTCTGTGTAGGTGGCTTTTCCACAAGCCACCTGCTTTTATTTTTTCAGAGTTCTTAGATAGTTGCTTTTGCATTTCATCTAGTTTTTAGCTGTAATCAGTGGGAAAGACTTACATGCTTCTCTGCCAAACTAGAATAAAAATGTATTTTTTATGTCATCATTTCTATGGCAAAATACATCACTAAATTAAAATCAGAGGGGGATATGGAGTTCTTACAGGAACATGTTTCCAGATGCCCCAGAATATGCTTTTTCAACAGACACATAATAATTACAGGTGGTGGTAAATTGAAGAAATAATTTTTTTTTTACTCAACTAGAGATCACTGGTAAGTGTTCTCTGGTATTTCCTATGACTGTAATTGTTTCAGTTCCTTCGAACTCCAGGTGGTGCCCACCACTGGCATTGTCATGGCTTGCCTACTGTTGATTAACTTAGTCCCTTGATTTACTTGTTTCAGTGGACATTTAAACCATGAGCTCCAGCAGAGAAGTGACCGGATGCATCCTGTTTACTGCTACACCCCCCTGGCACACAGTAGCAAATATTTCTTGAATGAATGAGCAAAAGTATGCTGATCTTGGCACTTCAGATTCCTCCTTAGCCTTTCCTTTTTCCTTATAGCACTTATGACCATGTAAGACCATTTATTGTTTATAATTATTGTGTCATCATTTTCCTCCTACCCCTAATGTAAGCTCCAGTAGGGCAAGGATCTCTACCTCTTTAAGGTAATACGGATGCATCTTAAGCACCTGGCACTGCACCAGACTTAAAAGATACTGATTGAGTGAATAGTTTAAGCAGCCCTTACCAATACATACGACAAACCTGTAATAATTCTTTCCTTTTTAAACTCAGGGGAGATTACTATGTGCTGGAAGAATACAGGACACAGGCTCTTGGCTGCTGTCCTAGTACCTCTTTTGTACCTGTTCTTTTGCTGCCATTCTGGTTCCTGTCTATTCTCACTGCCTCCTCATGCAGGTACTAGGAGTTGGAAGACTCAGTCTGTACCAGGTGTTAGGAGCAGGGACTCACATTCCTTCTTTGCGGTAACTCTACCTTGGGGCACATCACTGACAAACTCGTGGAGGGGGAGCTTTTCTAAAGATCAGCACCTACAGTCTCACAGAAATAAAGCCCTTTCACAAGCTAGCTAGACATTTTTCACTACAGAGAGAGATGAAACAAACTGTAGGAAGTTTTTCTGTCTTACTGATGATTTAATGTCCTTCTGAATGGCCGTGTGACCTATGCTTAGGAGTGTGGGTTCTGAAATCAGACAGGTCTCGATTCAGACTCCACTGCCACCACTTACCCTGGTCTGAGCTTATTTCCTCATCTGTAAAATGCTTAATGTAGTGTCCCATCAAATAGTAATAAGCTTAAGCATGCAATACAGGTTATCTGTTTTTCATGGACAATTATGAGTATTCTTTCCAGCCCTTTCCAGTGTTATTTTTGGATGTACCTAATATAGAAACTTCAGTGAACTAAGCTGCTTAGGAAACTTGATAATTATTTTGTAATCTTTTGAGTATATCTTTCTGCTTTAGTCTATCACAGTGAACATGACTGGTCTTGATCGTCTGTGATGAATGAACATTCTATAGGATACAGGAATGATTTTTCAGGTCATCATGCTAAAGATAAATTCTCAATGTCCAGGACTAAGAACCCTGAAAAAGGAGATCTTACTGAAATTGTCTTGACCCCAAAAACCTATCTTAGGAGTTATATATTTTACCACTATATTGTTATGCACATAAAATTATTCTAATAAAAGCAGAATATGAGGGAATCTATCATTACAGTGGGACCATTTCAAATACTTGGCCATAATCTCTCCTTAATAGCTTGCTTTTCTGTAAGGGTGTTTAACTTCTTAGCAGTGCATGTGCCTAAGTCCGACTGGCACATTGGGGCGTGTATGTGTGTGTGTATGTGTGCAGGTGTGCACACACATGCACATGTGCTGTTTTCTAAAGGGCAAACAGGTGCAACTGACCACTTTAAATAGTGGGACATTATCTTCAGCCCCGTAGAAGAACTTGGAAGACACAACTTCACCTGAAAATCTCGGATGGCTCTTCTTGGAACATCCAGGGCTGTGGAGGACGGTTTCTGAAGGGCAGGTCTCCCTCTGAATTATGAGCTGGTGAACCTAGAAGGGAAACTTCCTGCTACAATAACACAGCAAGGCGATGTGATGAACACTTTTATTTACAAATATAATTAAAAGCTCTGACAGTTATCATGCTCTTCCTTGGAACCTGAAAAATGTTTTTTTTTTTTTTTAAAGTGCATGCAAAAGAAGTAAAGCCTTTTTTTTTTCATCATTTTTTATTGTAAGAAAATACACAGTTTGAAAGTGTGAATAATGCAATATTTATGACCAAGATATGGGACTCAGGGAGGGGAAGGGAAATAAAGAAAAAGATCAAGATGATCTGATTGAGAGACAGTGTTGAACTCCAAATACTGAATTGGAAAAGGAGGGAGGTGGGGAGGAATAGGAGGAGGAAGTAAAAAAATTTGATCAGAGAAACAGTTAAAATACAATATGAAAATAAGTAATACCTCTCCTTAAATTCCTTCTATACACAAAATACACGATTTGCCAAAGCCCAATTTGTGCTACTGGGATTCTGTGAGCTCCTTAAGTGTATTCACATCCTCTGCAACAGCAGAAAATGATTATGATACAATCAGAATATGCTGAAGACAAGTTAAACTCTTGCCAGCAGGTTCTTAAAAATCACAAGATCTCTTCACCCCACCCACCCGCCCATCCCCAAAAAAGTAATAATATGTCACCACTGATATGTACATCACAATTAGTTTCTGTAAAATGTATCAAATTTTCAATCTTTAATAAAACTTTGTTTTTTTTTATTCCTGATGAATAAATACCAAAAAAATAAAATAAAATAAAATAATGCAGCAGCTAGTTAAGGTGTAAGGCTGCGGATATTGTGTCTCTCTCCCCCTTGGCATTTATTATTATTATTATTTTTTTTGCTTTACTTTCACAGATTGGTGGTAATGACTGATTGCTTACAGCAATATACATCCACTTTTTTTTGTTGTTGTTGTTGGTTTATTGTTTTGTTAAAACTGTCTCCAAAATTTTCACTGAAACATTTTGAATCACATCAATACTGTGACGTGTACTATGAATAGAAGAGATGGCCAGGTTTTGGCCAGCACTGAAAGTTGACACGGGGGGAGGAAGGGGCCCCTGATGGAGTAAGAATAAACAGGCACTAGTCCGACACGATGTCAGTAAGAGTAAGAGAGAGAGAGAGTGAGAGCAACGCCCGTTAAAATGGGGAATGTGGTTTTGCAGGGTCTGAAATTTTTTGTTTTCTTTTTCTTTCTTTTTTTTTTTTTTTTTGTAAATGGCAAAAAAATTTAATCTCATCTATAGTCCTCCTTAGGAAAATCTAATGTAACCAAATTCCCAAATCCCATTCTGAGGCTCTCCATGTCAAAAGTTTCAATCTCTCGCTCTTGCCTTTCCAATAGGTACTTTATTCTCTCGCTGCGTTCCTTCTGAAGGGCAGCCAGCTCTTCTTCAATCTGAAATAAGCACAACGAACAGTTCTTAATGGAAAAGATCTCCCTGCAGGCGCCTGCAAACACACACCGGTCATGTACATGCACACATATGATACTCAAACACACAGGAACTCAGAGTAAACTAGATTGGGAAAGGCTGGGAGAATCCTGGGATAAATGTTTTGTATCTCATCCATTATATTTAAAATTTGCTCACAAGAATAAAAATGTTTGGGGCCCACCTGGGGCTAGTACTACCATTCTAGCAAACCAAGCAGCCGGGCTGATCTAGGTCAGTGTCCTGTCTCAGCAGGAGATGGCTCAGGAGAAGCTAAAAGACACTCAAGCACAATTAGATAGTGCTGCTTTCCCATAGAGAGCCAAATGCCCCCTGGGTCATTAGCAATTTAGTTCTAGAACAGGAGCTGTGAAAATAGTCTCTTACGTTGGTCTCAGGGAAGTACCAGAAGAAAGTACAAATAACCGGTTAAGCAAATAAATGCTTAACAGCTTTGAGATGCTTTAGAAATCTTTTCTATTTCATATTCTTCAGTAATATTTAAAGCAATGAATAATTCTGATAACATTGATCATGCATGGCAATATCAGCCTCTCTCCATTTTAATTTTTTTAAAGAGCCCTGCTGGTGATTTCTTTTGGCTTAGAAATAGCTGAAAATAAAAACCAAATCTGCATCTGGCTTCCTCATACCATTTAGCAGCCGTGCTATCAGCTCATAGCACCTTTCGCGAATGTCTTATCAACTGCCCCATCACCCATGCCATTCTTCTGCCGTGAAGGTGTAGGCTTTCCTAGCAGAGTAACAGAAAGAGGCTGTGGGGTCAGATTTATGCGAGTAACTTAACCATTTGGAGCCTTAGTGTCCTGCCTGTGGAATGGAGATTATGCCTACCTCTTAGGGGTACTAGGAGGATAAAAGCAGATAATAAGTGAACAGTGCCTAGTTTAGGTACACAGGCAGGGCTCTGTAAATGGCAATTCCCTAGGCCATGGTCCATCCTCCACCCAACTGTACAGGACCCAGACTAACACTCTCATACCTTCTGCTCAAGATGTGCTCTGCGCAGAGACACCCTCTGCTCTAGCTTCTGGAGCTCACGTTCATGTTGTGCCTCTGTTTGCATCTTGATTTTGCTCTGGTAGGCATTGAGCAGCTCCATTTCCTGCTGGAGCTGTAGCCTCAAGGCCTGGCATTCCGCTTCTTGAGCCTCATCTAGCCGTAACTGCGGGCACAAAAGACACACACTGTAATTCACTCCTAGCTTACGGCACCTGGTGACTACTGGAAGAGGTTTCCTTGTTTGGACTGAAACAGGTCCCCTCAGAAAAAGATGCCCTGGGTACATTCAGAGTTAGGAATCAAAAATAGTACGTTCTGCCCCACGGGTTACAAAGATCTACAAACACATTCTTAAAACATTCTTTCTTAAGAAAACGAAAACATTCTTTTCTTAAGAAAAACTGGTTTTCTTAAAACCACACTAGCAGGAGTCAGGAAGGCTACATGCTCCGGTGATTAAACCTGTGGGTTTTGGAGATAGACTCCTGAGCTTGAAATCTAGGCTCCACAATTCACTCAGGTATGTCGCCTTGAGAAGTTACCCCTCCAGGTCTCATGCTTTTCCTCTCAAGAAAATAACAGTAATAGTTCCTACTGTCTAAGATTGGTATGAGGATTAAATGAAAGAATTCATATGAAATCCTAGGCATAGTTCTAGATGCATACCAAGTGTTCTGTAAATAGTAGCTGTTATTATTTTGGCTCTGACTAACCATTTCCATATGTATATATCTTTAACCCTAAAAACCACCACATATTTAGATATCCTTAGCTCTAAAAAAATGAGTCCAATCTCCATTACGCTTGAGGACTATCCCACAGTACAGTTATGCTCCTAGCAAGTAATGTTGGTTCCTATAGTTGGCTATACAAGTTATCTTGCTGGCCAACCAAAGTGGTTCAAAATCTCTTCCCCACAGAAGATTCCCTGGATGATCTTAAGGGACATATTCCGGTTTGAAGCAGTAAAGTCCAGATTATAACGCAGGTCGATAGAGTTCCTTGCTCCTTATGGCACCTGAACTTTGTATTTACACACCATGCTATTGATTCTCTATGAGGAATGGGCAAAGCCAGCCAATCTTTCAATGAGCATAATTGGAGGTTTGGGGCCATTCGTGGGACTATGTTTTGTGGTTGATGATCCTCCTGTCCCAGGCTTGGTTTTGTCTAAATTTATCAGGCCCTCAGTTCAGCTGGGAACTAGGAGATTAGAATCCTTGAATTAGACAGTTCTGTCAACCCTGAGTTTATCCACATGTTTCCATACAGACACTTATTTTCCATTTTATGCTTTCTTCCCTAATCTGTACACTTTGTGACAATTAACAATATATCTCAATATCTTGATTAAGAAGCTTCTGGAAATGTTATTAGAATAGTTTTAGAAAGTTATCTGCACAGTGTATTCTTCAGGGCTTTTGGATAAATACATATGAACATGAAATAAATAACATAATCATAGTTCCAAAGCATTTTCTAGTAATTAATCCTACCCAGCTTTCACTAAAATCCACTGAAGAGGATACCTCTTTTCTCATTTTCCCAATGAGAAATGAAGGGAGAAGAGACACAAAAGTCACTACACAGCAGGAACAGCCTTATAGCTAAATGCCAAAGGGTTTACTGGCTCCCAGTAAGATTTATCAATTCCTTCTTGACATGGGAGTTTCCTTACCAATAAAGGGAATTAAAGTGTGTTCTTTTCTAATTGTCTTTGTTAATTGTTATGAGCCCTGGTCAAATGGGTGATAGAGGCTCATCCTATAGGCAGCTTAGTCCATTGAAACATCTCTATGTTATTTCTGGCATTCTCTTATTAATGTCCGTTAACTATGTAATTTTGTACGAGCTCTGACTGTAAAAGTGCCAGTATAGAAATCAGAGAGGATATTCCACTATCTGCTATTCATCACCCCAAAGTTGCACATATCAAATCCATTAAAATGTTTTATAGGAGTGCAGGTAAATATCAGGTCTGTTTCCTAAAGTGGATTAACATGAAAGGATGTGATGGCAGCTGCATAACGTAGTATGGCCAGGCTTATGGGCTCCCCACGAAACGGGGTCAAATCCCAGCTTCATCACTACTTAGCTAATTACCATTATGTGAGCCTCTAAGCCAAGAGTTAGCACATTATGGCCCAAGGGCCAAATCTGGCCTGCTGCCTATTTTTGTCAATAAGGTTTTTTTGGAACACAGACGTGTTCATTCATTTACGTACCACCTAGGGCTGCTTTTGCTTGACAACAGCAGAGTTGAGTGCTGTGACAGCGACCCTGTGGTCCACAAAGCCTACAATATTTACTACCTGCCCCTCTACAGAAATAGTTTGCCAACTCTTGCTCTAAGCAAGTGGCTTTACTTCAATAAACTTCAATTTCCTTGCAGGTAAATTAGGGTTAAACCAATAACTACTTCAAAGGTCAAAGGGGTTGCACAAGAATGAAACAACACTTAAAACATACCCAAAATAGTGGCTGGCACATGGTAAGCAGTCACTAAAGGATAGTGGCATTTAACATACCTACTTTTATCTCCTTCCTGCCTCAGGAGAAAGGGTATTTCCCTCCTTTTATTCAAGGGCAATCCTGAAACTATATTCCTGATCCCATTCTGTCCATCTTACATAACAGGCATACATTGAGCACTTGCTGTGATGAGGAATTGTTGTAGATGCTGATGACACAAAGATGAACAAGACAAAAGTCCTATCAGCTTTGGTGTCCCTACCAACTCTCCCCTCTCCTTACCCTTAACCTCTCCTGTACTCCTCATTCCCACCTACCCCTTACTTATGTGGTAAGGTGTCTTTATCATATCTGACTCGCAGCAGCATTTAATACTGTGGATTGCCCTTTCCTTCTCGAAATCTTTCTCTCGTCTTCTGAGATACCATACCCTCTTGGTTTTTCCCTCCCTCCTCTCCTTTCCAGCTACTCCCTACCTTCTTCCTCTAATTTCTCTTCCTGAGGAATCTCGTCTGTTCCCAAGGTTGCAAGTACCATCTATACATGGATGATTCCCACTTCTTCACCTCTATTTCAGACTTCCCTTTTGAGGCCCAGGCTAACATACCCAGTCTGCTAGAGACATCTTCACCTGGGTGGTGCCCAGGCCACTCAAGCTCAGCATGACTATTAGTTTATCATCATTCCCTTCCCTCTTCCCCAGGCTGCTCCACTTCCTTCTTTACAGTATAGGTAAGTAGCATCATCATCCACCGTTTTGTTAAAACTAGAGACTGGGAGTTAACCTTAATCCCTCATGCTTCACATTTACACTGTAACTAAATGCTTTCACTTCCACCTCCTGCCTATCTCTCAAATTTCATCACTTTCTCTTTCATCCCATCTGCCCCCTTCTGGTCTAGCCACCACTTGCTCCTGCCCAGGTAAAAGCAGCAAGCAGGATACTTTATACAGTATCTCCTGAGATCCATCTGACCATCTCCCAGGCTATTCTCCACCTGTCACTGGAGTGATCATTCAAAAATGCATATCTGATGTCGTCCCCCCCTCCCTTAATGCTCTTCAATGGCCTCCCAATGCTTTTAGGATCAAGAGCAAAATCCTTTAGAAAGCTTCCAAGCCCCTCCATGATCTGGCCTGTCTACCCCTCCAGTCTTATTCTCATTTGGTCTCTGTCTCGTTCTCTATATTCCAAATATAATGGACTCTGAGTTCATTAGAAGTGCCACTATTTCCCCTGTCTTTACCAATGCAGTTCCTTTGCCGAGAATGTGCTCCCTACACCTCAGCTTGTCTATGAGAGGCCTTTCCCGACTCTCCACACCAGCGTACTCTCTTGGTTACACTCTGTTGGCACGCTGCACTTCCTCTGCCATTACACAGAGTAGGCTTTTTCAATGTGTTTCCTCACTTTTCCAATGTGTTTCCTCACTTTTCCATAAATTCCATGAAGACATGATCGATGACTGTCTTATTCACCACAGTACCCCAGGGTACCTGGGGCATAGTAGGGCACTCAATAAATACTTACTGGATGGATGAATGAATGAATGACTGAATGATTGAATAAATACACTGATTCCTACCCCTGACCTCATGTTTAAGCCTTTCCTCCAAAAACAGAAGTGCTCCTTCAACTGTCTCTTCCTCTAGCTACAGTTCTTTCACCTTTCCGTCGCTGATGAGTGGCTGGGAAAGGGAATCTCGTGTACAGTTTCTACCTCACTTTATAGCGTATCGTAGTATTCACTACAATATCTTCCACTCCGACCAGTCCACTGATTGTCTGTGATAGTCACTGGACAAATTTCCTGCAAGGTCCAACTGGTCTCTCTGCCACATTTGAAATGATCACCTAGAAGCTTCTGTTCTGGTGTCCATGACATGCTCTCTTCAAGTCCCCTCCCACATTAATTATTTATCTCCTTTGTTCCGCTTCTCTTCCACCTTCAAATGGTGGCGTCCGCAGCTCTGTTCTTAGGCCCCTTCCT
This sequence comes from Ursus americanus, assembly GCF_024610735.1. NCBI lineage: Eukaryota > Metazoa > Chordata > Mammalia > Carnivora > Ursidae > Ursus > Ursus americanus. The sequence goes on along the minus strand of NC_142156.1, from coordinate 11,526,478 downwards.
AATAAAATCTCCTGTCCCTAGAAGGCCTCAGGCATCCCCCATCTAACATGGATGTCTAGCTACCTGTCTTGTGTCCTAACACTCTCTTGAACTATAGATTTCCATCTCTGTACCTCTCTACCTGGATACCCACATAGCTCAGGTAGCATGTCTAAAACTTAGTCAATTATCTGCCAGGCATCCAAACTCATCCTTCCTTCTATTTTTTTTTAATCTTGGTAAAATGATGACCCATTCCACTGTTATCAAACCTACCTCCCAAATTAGTCCTGGAGCTCTATCTCTTCTAATTCCTAAATATTTCTCAAATCCTTCTCCCTCCTCACCATCTCTAGGAGCATGTTCTCAGTTCAGGGTTTCATTACTTTTTTTCCTGGGCTGTAATAGTTTCCTAACAGGTCTCTTTACCTACAGTTGCCAAATTATTGCCAGTATCTTTCTACATCACAAATCTGATTCTGTCACTTTTCTTTTTAAAACAAGCTTCAGCAGATCCCCATTATTTATAGAATGATGTCCAAACTCCTGACTTTCAAGGGTTTGATCCCCAACTATCCACCTGCTTCCCTTTATACTCCTGCCATATCAACCACTCATTTCTCAAATGCACTGTCCTCTTTCAGGCCTTGCGTCTTTGCATTTACTATGTCCTCTGCTGGGAATAACTTTTTCCTCTTCTGCCTGTTTGACAAACTATTACTCTTTAAGACCCATTTCCTTGTGAAAGCTTCACTGAATCACAGGCAAGCTCCCACCCCTGGATTACCAAGACCTTGCTGACCTCTCCATTTTCGGCTCCCATAAATCCTCCTGGAACTTTAGACTCACACCAAAGTTCTTTCAGGCCCCAAATACATACTTTCCATCTTTTGGACCCTTCCCCATGTAGGTCCCTTTCCATGGAGACTGCTTACTTCAGTACATTCCTTCAAACTTCTTGGCTCTTGCTGGGAAGCTTTCCCTAGACCAGATTAGATGCTCTTATACTTATCCTCCCATAGCACCCCCCACCCCGCACCGCCCACTTCAAAGCATTTATTATGCTTTTTTTTTTTTTATTGCTTAGTTGTCTGACTTCCTTGCTTGGCTAACAAAAAGTGTGAAGATGGGGATCAATTGTTGCCCCTCTAGCTTATTACTCTATCTCTGAGCCCAGCAGAGTGCTGAACACAGATGCTTAGTAAAAGTTTATTGAATGAATGTGTCTGTGTGTCTTATTCATTTGTGCCTGACATTAGTTGCGCCATCTTTGTTGAACGAAAACATATTATATGCTGTATCTATCATATCTTGCCCTCAAAGTCCCTATGTGCCACGGGTCTGATTGAGCATGTTACTCCTTGAGTTCCATCTTATAAGACACACTCCAGCAAGTATCCACTTTGGCTTGGCTTTATTCAGCGTCGTCACTTCCTCAGTTCTTTGGTCAGAAAAACACCAATATCCTAAACTTGTGCAAGAATCATCTTGGGAACAAAAGGCTGGATCTTGAATTTTCTTGATTCCCAAAGCTCTTGAAGCTGTGGCACCGAACCTAACCACTTACCGCTTGAGAGGCCATCATTTCATTTATACTCTGTTCATACTGCTCTGCCAAAATGGCAAGTTTTCTTGTCTGCTCATCTTTCAGTGTCTTTAAGATTGTTTTGTGCTCATTCTTTGGAGTAACTTCCAACTGGTGATTCTTGAGTGCTTTATACTGTTTGGTCTGTACTTTGCAAGTGTCCTGAAACTGTTTTTTAATTTGCATTTCCATGGCCTGTGTAGAAAAAGTGACAAAAGGAAAATAAAGACACATTAGTAAATACAGAAAGCCTTCCATTCCAATAACAATACAGGTGCTGGGACCGGTTGTCTTTTGGTGCAGTGACCCACATTACCAGTCAGTAATAATGAAAATAATACAGACAAGAGTAAACTACCAATACTTTTGGTCCTATATTAAATAAATAGAAGTAATTTTGACTTTACGAACGGATTTTTAAAAATGAATTAGTACAAGGGGATCACAACTCTAAGCAGATTGCAGAATACTATGAAGCTTGCTTTGTTAAAGGTTATTCGTTATTTTAATGGCTTCCTAGTCAAAATCTTCAGTGTCTTCTATTGCTTGTTTTTTCCCCCATTTTTTGGGTCACCTCCCTTCCCACCGTGTTTCTAAGTGAAAAAGGGGATGATGACATATAAGCGGGCTCTCCCAGCTCTGCGTTTCCTTGACAAATAACAAAGGAGAACATCTGGATAATACCTCACATCGTAACCCATTTCCACTGGATTTCAGCATAAGTGGAAAGGGAAAAGTGATTTTAGATTTCTTCGCCCATGAAGACGTTATACTTTCACGTAGCAATATCAAATATGCATTTTGGCAAGGAGGAGGTGGGCTGTATTATTTCAGTCCAGAAGGCACTCATTAGGTTGCCTCAGAGTTACATGTGCATTTCACTAACGCTTGGAGTTGTGATGACGGAGATCACTAATTAGACAGGTTAGGATTTGGCGAGACAGGAACATGGCCAGTGCATTTGAGGTTGGACTCGTATCTGTGTCAACAAGGACAATGGCCCCCTTGACATACAGCGATGGCTTAGTCCATACAGCTAGTGAATTAGCAGTCAGCTAAAATTATCTAGAGGCAGTGAGGGCCAAAGGAATTCCAAATCTCTAGTGCAGGGATAAAAAATGTCTGGCACGTGTAGATTCACTCCTGCTTCCCATGCCCATGACAGATGTCACTAATAAATCAAACTCTTCCCTACTAAGCTTGGATGTGGCTTTAGTCTTTCTCAATATAGACCTCCAGTCTAACTGTATCCTGGAGCACAAACAGGGGAACACTTCAGTTTCCTCTTACCTTTAAGTTTTTTGGCTGTTGCCGAAGTTCCATGACATGCTTTCTGTGCAGTTCCCTTTCTCGCCTCTTATTGTACTCCAGCTGGTTTTCCAGTTCAGTCTGGTGCTGTAGACGGATCAGATCCATGCGTAGCTTCTGTAACGTGTGCAGCTGCCTGTACTCTAGCTCTCGGGTGGACTCGTCGTGCCGGATTAGCATGGCATGCTCCATCTCCTTCTGGGTCCTCTTTTTATTTAGTTCCTGCATTCAGGAACAAAAGACAAATGGAGAGAGATGACTGGAGGTGAACTGGAAGGAATGCACAACTAAGTAAGAGATGGCAAGGAATGGCACTACTAACTGTCTCTTAATTAAACCCATTAGTGCTTGGCAGCATGACTTAATGAGATTAGATTAACAATCCCTGGAGGTTTAGGTTCTGTTTGTGGGTCCATCACTTACAAGATGGGCAACTACACTATCTGTAGAATGGGATTAATTCTACCTGACCCCTTCTCACCTCATAGAGCTGCTGTGAACCCTACTTAGCTGAGGCCTTATGCACAGGTGTAAATAAATGTTTCTTCAGTTAGGCCAGGGGTTCTCAATATGGGCTGCCCATTAAAATCATGTGAGGAATCTTTTCAAACACAAGATACCCGAATCCTACAAACTGAAGTTCTGATAACTGTCCGGGGGCGAGGAGGGCGGCAAGAGAGGGGGGATACTCTGACATCACTATTTTTAAGGGTTCTTTAGGGGAATATAACATGTAGTCAGCGTTGAAAATCATTGACTTAAACTGCAATGTTTTTGGTTTTCTGGGAAAAACCCTGTTTTTGCATGTATTAGAAGTAGGCCAATTATCTGCTTTTTAAAATCTCAGAGTAAGGGCAGGCTGGGAAAAAGCAGATGAGATCTCTCCCCTTTCATTTTTTCAACTAGTCTGTCTGATCACTTCGAGATAGAATCATTCTGTTCTTTTCAGTTCTTCTCACGTCTGTCTTTCTTTTCCTTCTCATTCTGTCTTGTCTGATTTGTCTTTAAGGGGGGAAAGAAAGAAAACTAAAAAAAAAAAAAAATAGAGGTAGTTGGGTGAAATTTTTTCACTTGCCAGTTCAAGAATATTTCCTAAATGGCACCATATCCAAGATCTGAACCACGTGCTCTGGGTACATAAAAATGTTTACTCAGCCATGATTCTGTTCTCAACTTGCTAACACTCTAATAGGGAACTGTACTAGACATTTATTGAAGTACTATATGCTAGCTCACAGCTGACTGAATCAATCTATTTTCTCCCCTGGGAATTTGGAATTGGGATTCAGAGACAGTTAATCTCTATGTGAGGCTGGAACTGAGGGGCATATAAAAACTACGTATGTGGTAGCCATCCACTGCTACATGGGTGGGCTAAGGATTAGAGAAAGCTGGGCTTCAGAACAAGAATGAAAAAGGGAGAAGACAGACATGCAGGGAATATGCTGATGGCCATGTTCATAACTGTTTCTAAGGTTTCCTGTAGGTCCAGCTGTATTATTGCTATTGTGTTTTGGGAAACATTCCTCTATTTCTGTAATAAATTCCCTGATTTGGGCTTAAACTAGCTCAGATAAACTTCAGTAACGTACAAACAAAAGAACCTTAATTAACACAAGGAAATAAGTTACATGTGTAAATTTTAAAAAAGAAAGAACAAGGTTGAAAGTGACAAGTGCTATAAAAGAGGTAAAAATTAATGCTGTAAGATTTCTGGAAAGGGTGATGTTACTACTAATTAAGAAGGTCAAGAAAGGGGCGCCTGGTGGCTCAGTCTGTTAAGCATGTGCCTTTGGCTCAGGCCCAGATCTCAGAGTCCTGTGATCGAGCCCCATGTACGGCTCCCTGCTCAGTGAGGAGTCTGCTTCTCCCTCTGCCTCTGCCTCTTGCCCCAGCTCGTGTTCTCTCTGTCCCTTAAATAAGTTAATAAAATCTTAAAACAACAACAACAACAACAACAACAACAACAACAACAACAGAGGGTCAAGAAAAGAAGAAAGCTTGTGAGCTGGACTTTCAGTGAGAACAAAGGCCTCTCTTCTCTGATGACATCCACTATGGGAGAAAGTGCAAATCATTTATTTTCAGAGAAATATCAGTCACACTTGTATATGGGTGTTGTTGGGAATATCTTGCATACTTGGGCCTTCTATCCATTTGAAGAGAAGTCCTTTAAACAGCACAGCATCTGTTACTGGAGCAAAGTCACTAACCATTCATTCATTTATTCAACAAATACTTGTTGCACACTTCCTACATGTCAGGCACTGTTGTAGGCACTAGGGATAGAGCCATGAACAACTACAACCCCTCACGCAGCTAATTTTCTAGTGGGGAAATATCCAAAGTATAAATGCAATTTACATTTGTTTTAAGGAGAAAAGATCATCTAGAGCCCCTCCCTCCACTCCCTCTTGCATTTTGCTTTCTCTTGTTTCACTTTTCCTCTACCTTGACCATCTAATGTCTTCTTTCAAAAGTCACTAACTGGCCCCTAGGTGGCACCAAAGGATGGTGAGGCCTTCTCGGAGACTTAAGCTATTCTAGACCAAAGACGAAGAGAAAAGCCAAGGAAAGCCTTTAACTAGGTAAAGGTCCTGTTCCTGGATTACTATATCATTTTTAACCTTTGAGTACCAGGTCTCCCAATATTGGGCATTTATTCATTACACATTTTCCTAAACTGAGAAGTCCAAAGTGAGTCTGGGCTGCCCAGAGCCCTGAAACTTATGGGGGAAAAAAAAAGACACAAAGCAAACAACACTTTCAAAAGAAATCAAATACTTTCCTTTATGTTTAATAGGATGCTTCAGGATGCTGTCCACAGAATACCTGCATCAGAATCACCTGGGCTACAAGTGATTGGTTGTATTAACATGCCACCCAGCTAATTCTGATACATACTAAAGTTTGAGAATCAATAGAAAAATACTCAGGGTGTGAGTCAATCGTGTATGATGTTGGACAAGTGTTTTTAATTTACATTTGAGTTTTCTCAGGTGTAAAGAGAGGATAACAGCACCTACACCACGGACTACCATTCTTGTGAAGATGAGGTGGAAGGCCAGGAGATAATGCTCCAGAACATATCAACATATCATTATTATTTTTCTGTATTCAGAAGTGAAAATCTGGCATATAATACCTTAAGTCTAGTTTTTCATGAATGATTTAAAAAGTGAGAGAAACAGGATGATGAAATTGTTTTTCTGTTATAAGTTGCTCCCTTTAGCTTTAATTCACGTATCTGAGTTGCTGGGGTATAAGTTGATAAGCTGCCTATATTATTATTATTATTAGACTCCCTATGAGCCTATTGCTCTACCTACATAAAAATGTGTAATGTGCTTTCAGTTTTTAAAAGTGATTTCTTATATTTCACTCAGCCCCACTTGCAACCCTATGAAGCGGTCACACTGCAAGGACTTACCCGTTTTCCGTAGGATGGTAAGATGTTTGGGAATTGAGAGGCTAACCTAAGATCATACAACTTCTGTAAAGCAGAACTGAGTCTTAAAACTCAGGTTTGGGAATTTTCAACAGTTTCCATTAAAAGATGTCCCAATGAATAGTTTATATTTTCCTGTTTTATGCTCTTTCTCGGCCTGCGACACAATATTCTGAAGAATCCCTCTGCTCTGGCTGGACTTGGTGCAGTGGTTGCCCCGTCTGCACAAATGGCACAACGTGCAGTGCACCCTCATGCACGCCTTCAGCTTACACCAATTCATAAAACGAGCTGAACAAAAACTAAAGTGCAAGGAATGGAATAGGTGATTTTGCTCACCAGCGCACTCCACGTCTATATGCCCCGGAGGCCGCAGAAGATGAGGGCCGTGTGGGCTCCCTTTTCCCTCAGCTCACATCACACGCTGTGCACACCTCCCCAAAGCTGAGAGGGAGCTTAGTGTCGAAACCTATGTACTTTTCATACATCGTGACCCATGAACACATGACTTACTTTATAGGACTCTACCTCCGAGTAAGATGTGAATCCAGGGTGTGTCCCATGATAAACCTTCCCAACCACGACTCAAATGCTGACTTTAAAAGCAGCTGATCTCGCTCAAATAAAAAATTGTGTCCTCATGCCCAGTGAGGTTGAGTAAGAACTAGAACTCAGACTTTTAAATGGAGATGTTGTTAGCCTATGACATTTAATGCTTTCTTAGTTTCAGTTCTTGGTTTCATAACTGGTTAGAAAATAGCCAGCATCTGAGTGCAATGATGACAGAGGAAAAGGCTCAACCCAGTCTATGGTGAGCCTTTTCAACATTTTCATTAACTAAAAGGATTGCTCATACTCAGTTTTGGCAAAGACACAGAAAAACAGGTACTCTTTGTGGGTGGGAGTATAAACCCATAGAGGGCAATTTGACAATATCTTTTAAAAATTTACATGTATATCCTGTGACCCAAAAATTCCAGTTCTGAGCATATATCCTCAAAATATTTGCATCTGTGTAAAAAGATCTGCGTACAAAGATGCTCTCTGTGGCACTGTTACTAATACTGTAAAACATCAACAAAATATCCACTGAGAAGTACTTCATTAAATAATTTTATAGCCATACTCCCAAAATTCACTGTTAATGGTTAAACAGAACCAGACAGAGCTGTATGTCCTGGATGGTGAATGAGAAAAAGAGAAGAGTTACAAAACAGTACAGTGGACATTTTTGTAGGTTCAGTATCCATTTCCCCTTCTTTTGTTAACAGGCTCCTCTTTTTGCTTGAGAAACTCCTCCACCCTATCTGTAATCAGAGAGGATTGAGTAAGGGAGCAAGCGCATTGCCCAATCAAGGTCTCACTCCCCTAGGAATTTGAATCTTAAGCAGAAATGATACAAAGATTAAACACGGTTGGAGGAAATACATCCGAATGGCAATGCTCTGAGGAATTCCCATTAGCTCTTGCTCTCTAGGTCACAGAATTTGCTTTTCCAGCTTGGGTCTTCATCTTCTCCAGCTTGGTTCTTCAGCTCTGTCATCTACCCATATCCTTCCAATAAATTCCTTTCCATTCTTGGGCAGCCAGTGTTTGTTCCTATGGCTTGCAAATCAGATAAACCCACTGATACTAATGTATTCTTATTTTTGTAAAGTTAAAAGTTATATATAGCTGAATGTATGTATATATATATAGAAGGAAAAGGAAATCTGGAAATCTGGATGCCAAATTAATGTCAGTCAGGGTAGAGACTGGGTGGAATGGGATTATCAAGAACTTTCACTACCCAATTATATATTCTTGTGTGTCTGTCTTTGTTTAATGTTCTCATAAAAAAAAACCTAGACTTTTCAGAAAAATACCCTTATAAGAGTTATTCTTCATTCAGTGGGTTAGAACCTGACACTAATGAAGTAAAAAATACAGTTTCTATCACTTTTGGGGAATAATTGTCTTCTATGGTTTTTATTGGCATTAATTGTTCCCTTAGCCTTAGACTTCTTCCAAATATGTGCTATCAGAATAAGAATAATAATTGCCAGATGAAAAGAATCCCAAATATCTTATTTCCATATGGCTTTTGGACTTTTTCATTTGGACTTTTTTGCCTTCTAACAAATGACAACATGTCTAGTACAGAATTAATCGGTTTCTTACCGACAACCTCTCTCTAAGCTTCTGTTTCTGCCCAAATCTGCATGTAACCAAGTCTTGAACACCAGAAATAACTTTGATTCTACCCTCGTCTTTCTCTCATATTCTGTGGTATGCTAAGTCCTGTTTATTTTATATTCAAATATGTTTCCAATTTGCCTCTGACAGCTGTCACCACCATCTTTGTCTATACTCTATTTCCTACCACCTGATTACTTTGCTTCTAGTTTCTTCCCCCAACCCAATGTTTCTCCACCCTTTTTTCTTCCCCCACATTTATTTATTTATTTATTTATTTATTTATTTATTTATTTATTCATTCATCCATCCATCCATCCATCCATCCATCCATCCATCCATCCATCCTCAGGAGCCTTTCTAGACTTCCCCCTTCCCTGACCAACTCATCCATGAAATGTGAATACCACAGATACAGTGTATATCCATTCATGTACTGTGGCCCTTGAGGGGGCCTGAGCCTTCATCATATCTAAGACCCCTCCCCCACAAGAACCCATTTTCACTCTCCTGGGGGCAGTATCGCCCCCACCGAGAATGCATGCTTGAATCAATCTGTGCATCACTACCAACCAAAATGGGCTAATCTCTCTAAAGCAAAATTTTAGCCATATCACTCATTGCCTGGCTCAGAAATAAATGTTCAGCAGTTTCTCCCTCTTCCAGTGAGATGAGACAACACAGATAAAGCACCTGAGCCTGGCTCATTACATGTGTTTGATAAATTTTAGTTTGCTCCATTCCTTCTCCTTCCCAGTTGAATACTGCTCTCCTAAGAGCTTATACTGTACCAATGCACACTCCCATTAAATGTATCTTTAGTGCTTGTTTCCCTCGTGCAGACTAACACTGGGTTATTTGCAAATTGATATTTTTACCAATGTGCTAGTTCAGTTATGAGGGTTTCTCTGATTACTCCAGGTCACAATGTTTTCCTACCGAACTTTGTATCTGTAACTGAGTCACATTCTGTGCTCCTCATCTCAGTGAATAATGTCTTATTCATCCAATTTCCCAAATTAGAAACTTTGAAGTCATTTTGGACTCCTCTCTCTTCTGAAATTCTGATGCCATTTGGTTGGAATTACTGTCAGTTCTGCTTCAGACCCAGTCTCTCCCCTTTGCCTCTTCCAGGCTGAGCTACAGAAAGAATGTCCTAGCTGACTGCACTGTACTTTGCTTCTTGCTGCTGCAGCCTACCTTCACACTGATGCTCTACTTCTTTCAAAGAAAACTCTCTTCGACCCCCTGCTTAAAAACCTCCAGTGGCCATTGCAACTGCCTTCAGGCTAAAATTGAAATAACATGCCTTAACAAAAAAGGTCCTCTGCATTCCCTTTTTCTGACATTGCACTTTGTACACCCCAAACACTCAACTGCGCATTAGTCAGTGAGTCCTCCAAGCCCTTTCATGACTGTATGTCCAAGACACTTTATTTAAATGTCTATGGTACCTGACATGTTACAAGTGTGCTACATGTCTGTTTCTCCTCTTAGACTCAGGGCTGCTTGAAGGCAGGAAGTATAGCTCCTCCCTAGCCCTGGCATCTCCAGCACAGTGCCTGGCACTAAGGGGGCACTGGATGACTGAGCGACTTAATTGTGGAGCATCATTCTATTACTTAGTGTTTCATGTGCAGCCACAAAAACCCAAGTGTCTGACAAGCAGGCTGAAAGCAGAAATTCTCTATTCTACATCTTTTGATTCTCCACTGCATAATAAGGCTTATAATAGGTGCTCAAGAAAAGTCTATTACATTTATTTGGAAAATGTTGATTCCTTATTCTGTAAATGGGCTTTCTCTTTCTTCTCAGTGGTAAATTTGTTTCCTGGTTCCTTTTGTATACCCACTTTGTGTCAGGCACTGCACGGAAGACCATTAAGGTTAAGGACATAAGAATGGACAGAAGAGTCATGATCCTCACAAAGCTTTTTGTCCCATTAGTCAGTGATGATAGTTATGAATATAATAAATACCTCCCGAATGTTCTGCTGCTCCACCTCGTGCCGCTTGATCATTATTTTCCGCTTGAAGAAACGACAGTTTTTGTCGTAGTACAGTCTCTGCTGGGTGAGAAGGTGGGCTTCCTCTTCAGCCTGTGTGTGCTGCAAGTTCTCTTTATGCTTGGATATCCGCTCTTGCTTTTCTTTCTTGGGTGTGCTATGGTCCTCATTCATCTCCTTCACAAAAACAAAACAAAACAAAACAAAACAACATGCTGGTCTCATCAAGTAAAAGGAACTAATAGTTTATTGCAATGGTAGATTAAATTATTTGGAGAGCAATTGAAAATGTAAAGACAAAGACTTGGTGCTGCATATCCCTCTCCCCCAACTTTTGTTTATTGATTAACTGAGTAGTAAGTGATAGGGAGGCTTGTTAGTTTCCACATCTCTGGCTTCGCCCTCTTGGAAATAATTGGTTCACTCATTCAATCAACACACACTTACTGGTTCTAATCATGTGACAGGCACTGTGCAAGGCACAAGGATATAACGGTGAGCAAAAGAACACGATAACCACCATCATGGGGTTTCACAGTCTAGAAGCAATAATTAATCAAAGAACCGCAGAAATGAACTGAAAATTCCTGTGATAGCTGGTGTGAATGTGAAGTACTTGGTTCCACAAGGATGTTTAAAAGAACATATTTGATCTTGTTAACAACTAAGCTGCCCCAAGTTGGAAAAACCTGTAGGAGCTAACCAGTGAGAAAGGGGAGGGGAGAATACTCTGGGTAGAAGAAACAGCGTGTGCTAAACCCTTTGGGTGGGTTAACTGAAACATGGTGCAAACAAGGAACGGAGAGCAGGGTGGTGGTGCAGTGTGACACGAGATGAGGTGGGACCATCAGAAGCCTTATAGGCCAAGTTAAGGCCATTGATTTGTAGCACAGGAGACAAGGATTTTATACATGGGGGTGACACAATGAGATGCATGTCAAAAAGATGACTCTTGTTGCCTCATGGAAAACAGAGTGAAGGAGACAAGGCCGGGAGAAGTGGACAGATTTCACAGACAGAAGGTAACCCTGCAAATGTCACTAGTTTGAATTTCAGGAAACAATTCTTTATTTTCTATTAGAGGATAAATGAACCACCTGTATTTCCAAAAGGACAAAATTCATAATTATTCCAGACTAAATGGGTAAAGAGAAGAAAGCAGAGGCTCAGAACACTTAAGATGATGTTACTTTACTCTTCGGACAAAGTAAGAAGACCATTTTTAGAGAAAGCACAGTGCACTCTTTTTTGTTCATACTGAGAAGCTTGACCTATTATATTTGGTTAACTACTCAGTGAAAATCTCCTTTAAATGCTAATACCTATTTTCCTTAATGTTTTGTGATGTGGACATCACACATTAGATTATTTTTCCACTTAGCTAAGAAGTCCTTGTAAATCCACTTTCAACTTTCCTGTTCCAGTGAAGTCTTACGTGAAATATCAGAATCAACAAGAGAGAAAGCTGTTTCAAGCATGGAGTAAGCTGGGATCACAACAGGAAGGCTGGGTGACTCATCTCTTGATGCCATGACTTCACTACTAGGCTTGGCATTAACCACTACATTGCACATCGAAGTTCAAATGTGACCGTATAAACTCACCCCAAAATCAAGAATAAATTATTTCTGGACCGTCCACCAGCCTGTATTGCCCACATCTCCGTTGTCTATCAAACAGTGGGGATAATGGATATTGTTTTGTTACCCCAAGGGCAATACCTTTAAATATATCAATATCGAAATATACACGCCACCTTAAACAGTCAGAATGAAGCTTTACTTCATAAGGAGTAGTATTAGCTTTGCACAGAAAGGCTTACTGAGGCTATCTCAAACTGAGTTTAGGCTTGTTTTTCCTCATGAGCCTGTTGAAAGACTTATAAGTTTAGGCCTGTGGCTTCCTGCACTCATAAATCTGAGTACCAAAAATGCCTGAGGACTGAGTGGGGATTTTCAAATGCTGTTCTGTGAGAGAATCTTCTACAGATTGAGTTCATGCAATCTCCAATACCTCGGTGTTAGAAAAGGTCAAAATCGTGGCTGCAGTCACAAAGTGTGGCCTACAGAGCACGAGTAAACATAAGGAGTTAGAAATAAGTATATAAGTGCATTTGAGAACATTTCAAAATTTCTCATTGAGAAATCAATGTTATCTCTGTGATCCAGCAATATCTATTATGACATAATAATTAGGCTCAAGCAATAATGCAGAGAAAATGGATAGAACAGGAACCTTCTTATTTGGGCTATTTCACCCTACAGCTTGGTTTTCTAGACCTTATAGTGTCAGAGATTTTTCCCATTTAGGCAGTGTGGATTAAATACAAATTTCTGTCAGTCCCAACAATCACCAGTGGCTCCTCTGGGCAGGACTAAAAATTCTGAGGCTCACCCCAACCCACTTGTTTTCACTTCCTAATTAAAAAAGAGTTGGAGAGGAACCTAGATAAGTTCCATATTATTAACTTAGAACATGAGCTCAAATAAATGATTTTACATACTGAAACCATGCCCCATATTGAATTTTATTAAACCTTAATACACCAGTAGTCTAGAAATAAGAAATCCTGGGGCGCCTGGGTGGCACAGCGGTTAAGCGTCTGCCTTCGGCTCAGGGCGTGATCCCGGCATTATGGGATCGAGCCCCACATCAGGCTCCTCCGCTATGAGCCTGCTTCTTCCTCTCCCACTCCCCCTGCTTGTGTTCCCTCTCTCGCTGGCTGTCTCTAACTCTGTCCAATAAATAAATAGAATCTTAAAAAAAAAAAAAAATAAAGAAGAAGAAATCCTAAGTCTTATGAGGAGGGAAGTCTAGGGAACTGCAGGTAGTTCACCTATAAGCACTGGTGGGAGAAGTGAAGAAATCTGAGCTTTCAGATCAAATTGCAGTTCATTAGGAGGACTCTCCATGTCTACTGGAAGCCTTCAACCAAACTTTTAAGAATCGATCATTCATTCATCAGAGAGTCACATGTACCAGGCACAGGGATACAGTCATGGGCAGAAAAAAAAAAAAAAAAGACATGGTCTCTGTTCGTATCACTTACTGGCTAGTAGGGTAAGTAACTCAAAATCACTTTAAAAAAAAGAGATAATTGAAAACTAGTGTTATGAAACCAGAGGCACCTGTCTTGGTTAAGGAAGTCAGTAAAAGCTTCCCTTGGGAAATGATGTTTAAATTAAGGTGTTTTGTGTGTGTGTGTGTGTTGTTTTTTTTTTTTTTTTAAGTAGGCTCCATGCCCAATGTATGGCTTGAACTCATGACCCTGAGATCAAGAGTCACATGCTCTACCAATTGAGCCAGCCAGGAGGCCCAGTCAAGGTATTAATAAACAATCCTAAGTCTTACAAGGAGGGGGGTAACAATTAACAGCAGAGGGAGACCTTGGGGGTCGGGGGTGGGGCTGGTGAGAGCATCCTGGTGGAAGAAACAGTATGAAGAAACAGTCTTCAAAGGCGTTAGAGAAAAGTGAAATTCAATACATTTAAAGAACCAAAAGCTGACCATTGCGGCAGGAGCAGCAAAGAGTCAGGGGTGGGGTAAGCAGGTGGGGGAACAGTGGTGTGAGGTGAGACTGAAGTCAAGGCTGATAGTAGGTCACTTAGAGACTTCTAGTATTTTGATCTCTCCTAAGAGCAATGGGAAGCCAACAAATGTTAAAATCATGAGGTGATATGATGAGACTTTTGTGGGTTTTTTTTTTTTTTTTAAGATTTATTTATTTTTGAGAGAGAGAGCAAGCTCAGGGAGAGAGGGAGAGGAAGACTGACAGAATCCTCAAGCAGACTCTCTGCTGAGCACAGAGCCTGATGCAGGGCTCAATCCCAGGACCCTGAGATCATGACCCAAGCTGAAACCAAGAGCTGGATGCCCAACTGACTGAGCCACCCAGATGCCCTGAGACTTATGGTTTGAAAAGATCACTCTGGCTGAAGTTGCTGAAGAACAAACTGGAAGTAGGCAAGAATGGTTTAGAGTTAAATCAATGGTTCTTAAAATCTGATGCCTGAATCAGCAGTATCGGCATCACTTGGGAACTCGTTAGAAATGCACATTTCAAATTCCACCCAGACCCACCGAAACAGAAAATCAGAAAATCTAACTCTAGTGAGTTAGCAATCTATTTTAATAAGCACTTCGGGTGATACAAAATTTGAGAATCAATGGTTTAGACTATTGATTACAATGTAAGATTAATTAATTTTAAGTTCCAACCTTTTTTTTTTTTAAAGGGATTTTATTTTTAAGTAATGCCTATGCCCAACATGGGGCTTGAACGTATAACCCAAGATCAAAAATTGCATGCTCCACCGACTGAGCCAGTCAGGCACCCCATAAATTCTAACCATTCGAAAGGCAACTTAGTGATGACAAATATTGGTACTCTTACCTCTTTTATTTTTTCCTTACAAATCTTATACTGCTTCTTCTGACTTTCTAAGAAAGTTGTCAAATCTTTCTTCTGCTGGGCCAAGATCTGTTGCTGGAACTTCTTCTCATCTGCTGCAGCTACCTTTGCCTGATAAAATGACATACAATCTAGGATAAATTGTTTTTCACACAGAATTCTGCTGTCTATATCCTCCAATGCATGAAAAGAGTCCATAAGTGTTGAATAATGTAGTGTGTTTTGAACAAATAATTAATAAAAAACAAAATAAGCAAATATCTGCTCTGCTTCTCTTGTATCTTAAAAAAATTTGAAATTTTTACCATTGAAAAGTACTTTCTAAATTATGGGAAAAATATCAAGGCAAGCCATAATGTGTTTTATCGAACACACAAAAAAAACATGGGATGAAAAGTGAACTAAGGATTATAATAAAAGATTTTTTTCATATTGATTAAATTATAAAATGGATAAAATTATAAAAATGGAAAAATAACCATGACTGGCCAGTTTTAGTCCCAGAACCTCACTCTAATTGATTAATAACATTTTGTTTTCTTAGGCACCTGCTACAATCCCCAACAGTCAGACACTGGGACATTTTGGAGGCTTCCAAATGGATAGAACACAGACGAAATAAAAGATAACCCAATAAACATTGGCTTCTGAAAGTGACCAAATCTAAGTTTCTTGGGACCATTAGATGCATCACATATGTAAGATGAAGTGCTTCAGAGACAGGGAGGGAATTATGTTTCATGGTTCTCTTTATGTATCTTTTCACCTTTAGCTTCCATTATCAATACTTTTTCCATTAGGAAAAATTCTCTCTACATATTTACCAAATCAAATCCCCAAGAAAGAATCTGACTGGTTTATTTAATCAATATCATCCCTGTTTGGGCAGAGGTTTTCATGCCAGGCTGCCTCACAGCTTGATGGCTGTTGGGGGAATGCTTCATCTGCAGTTCTGATGTTCCCTTCCACGTGGTGAGAGAGCTTAATTACCGAAACACCCCTGGCACTCTGTCCCCAGTCACTCCATCCCCAGGGAGCACATGTTCACCCCTGCTTTCCCACACTATGTAAGTCTTACGGGGGGTGGCAGGGAAGGCAACTGGTTTAGCACTGCCAGAGCCTAGATAGGCAAGTCTGTTCAGTTTTGTACAGTATTATTAGCGTGTTTCCCTTCAGACATGAATTACTTCTCCCATCTAACCTTACCAGTAATAAAGGTAATATTTTAACCCACTGTCTGCCTTAGCCTCTCCTCTGTTTTAGAACCTAGATGGGGAAGAGAGATGTCTCCTAGAAGACCCAAGCAACAGCCAGATTAATTACTCACTGCCATGGGTCAGGTGCCCATTCCCAGTCCAGTTAGTATAGGAAGGGACTATGACAACTGAAAAGGACTATTTGTAGAGCAGTTTTCTTTTGAAGAGGACTGTGGGTGTGGCAGGCACGGTAAAAGGTTTGAACTGTGCAAGTTTCCACAGGATAGAAGCATCTTGTTTCTTTTTATTTGCACCCAGACCCCCTCAAGGGACTGACTCTCAGAATATATTTGAATAGACAAGAATGTAATATACACCTGCAGTAACTATTTTAACTTTTAATGGCAATTTTAAGTAGCTCCATAAGACCTAACCCCTCTCAACTACTGCCACCAAAGCAACATTATTCCTCTGTCACCAAAAAGCACAACACTCCTGCCTTTTGCTCACGTGATGCCACTGACTGAAACAGGCCTGGCTTGGGTACAGCACAAAGGCATGTGTGTGCACACTGACCTCCTTCTCTATGATAGCCACTTGCTTCTTGGCCAGCTTCTCCAGCTCGATGGACGAGTTGTTGGCATGCGTCTCCACCTCCTTCTGTAGCTTGAGGCGGTGCTCGTCCATCTCAGCCTTCAGCTTGTTCTCCAGGGCGATCAGCTGCTTCTGGTGCTGGCGCCGCATCCGCTTATAACCTGACATCTGTTCCCGCAACTCGTTCTCCTGCTCATGCTCATGGATCTGTCGTGTAACCTGATTGGGGTTGGGGAACAGAACTCAGGTAACCAGATTCATGGAAGACAAACTTTCAGGGAAAGTAGAGGAGCCCTCTGGCATAAGTCTATCTATCACTGCCACCATCAATTTACCTACTATTTGCTGAATGCTCACCTGTACCAGGCACTGTGCTGGGTGCTCTTTATATTCTTTAGCTCTAGTCCTAAAGACCATCTCATTCACTCATTTTATTCATTATTGAGGTAGGTGTTACCACCCCCATTTTATAGATGAAGAAATTGAGACTTGAGGGAATTAATTTATTCATTCAGCCAAACAATATATATATACTTATTTTTGACATATCATTATATCTATTTTCTAGGTCACATAACTAATAAGGGGTAGAGCTGGGATTCAGACCCATTTCTAGTTCCAGAGCCATGCTATCTCCACTACCCCAGGATTTCTCAACGTCAACACTGTTGACAATGAGCCAGAAAATTCTTTTGTTTTGAAGGGCTGTCCTTGCATTGCAGGGTATTTAGCAGCATCGCCGGCCTACCCACTAGATGCCAGTACACCTCCCAAGTCAAGACAATCAGAAATGTCTGTAGACATTGGCAAATGTCCCTTAGGGGGCAAAATCCCTCTGGTTGAGAACCACTGCATTATATCATACTGCTTGTCTGTTTTTAAAGATCATGTCTCTAGGGGCGCCTGGGTGGCGCAGTCGTTAGGCATCTGCCTTCGGCTCAGGGCGTGATCCCGGCATTCTGGGATCGAGCCCCACATCAGGCTCCTCCACTGGGAGCCTGCTTCTTCCTCTCCCACTCCCCCTGCTTGTGTTCCCTCTCTTGCTGGCTGTCTCTCTGTGTCAAATAAATAAATAAAATCTTTAAAAAAAAATAATAAAGATCATGTCTCTAGCAGTCATGGGAATTTTGAGTATCTTCCTAAAGTTGTTTGAACAAGATTTATTTCTGATTCTTAATATGAAGGGGGGCAGTGGGGGGTGATAGGAGGGAGTGAGAGAGAGAGAGAGTGATAGACAGTAGAGCACTCTCTTCTTTTAACTCCTCTGTCTCCCACCTCCCTCTCCTCACAGAAGAGATGTTAACAAACTATAATACATTTACTTGCTCTCCTCAAGAAGAGAAAGCATTTTTAGATGGCTACTTCTCTTAGTAATTTTTCTTTAACCCATTCTCAGGTAAATATCCAACAAACTCAAGATTATAAATATAAATTTTGGCATCTCTTTTTTCTATTAAACCTTTTCCGATTTTCCACTCCTTTCAGTTTATCACCCCTTTTTATTTTCCTGTTAGATTCTCTGTTCACTTCATTCTCATCTTTCCTATTTTAGAAAAAAAAATTGAGTAACAAAATTATAACTTTAGCTTTTTTTCACTAAGTAATTTAGTCACTCCTATCTACTATAAGCCAATTCTCCCCAAACTCACCCTCAAACAAGTTTTACTAGAAATTTTCATGTTGCTATAAATTCTCTTTACTATTTTCAGTTTATGGGTCAAAGTGCATTTTGTACAAAGAACAGTTTGTTTCTTTGCTCCTTTTAGAAGGTGTCCCTGCATACCAGACCGAGTCCTTACTATCAAGAGAGTGCTATTCTGTAACTGGATAGTATTATCAAAGTACACCATTAAACATTAGCCGAACTTTGAAACCTTTCCAGCTGAAACTAACACTAGGTTTCATATTCATTTCTCTTTTCTAAAGGACAATCCTCTTTAAAGTATGAAGAATAAGAGCAGAAGATATTTCAAGACCAAAAAAAGGACAGTATCACCAAAGGGGCACCTAACACTCTAAAGGAAATCTATTTTGTCATCACAATATCGTATTTCTTTTTAATGGACTTATTTCATGATAAGAGCAAAGAAAGAAGTCATTTGAAATACGTGTGTATATTTCACCTCATCATGCTTGTGCCTTTCTGAAGTTCAACTATAGGGGAAAACAGTTCCAATCAACAGAAAGGATACCATTTAGCCTTTTCTGAATTCACTTGTTTTTCACACAAATACGGCAATAAAGTGTCCATTGTAGGGTAATGCATTTGAGATACGTTTTACCCCTGAACTTATTTTTTCTTACGTTAGTATTCCTTCTGTAATCAGATTTCCAAAGCTGAGACATGGCACACTCTAAAGCTATCACAACACATTTAAAGCTTGCCAGCAGAAGGTCTGACTAGTTTGCGGTCAAATATTCTCAGGATGGCCATTTCCCTAAACCAGGCACCTAAATGTAAAGCGGAAATGAGTTGTGTCAAGAACATTTCTCTCCTAACTGGTGGGTGAGTCTCTGTGAAAAGGCTGGTCCTACTGCATACCAGACCACACAAGCATGTGGCAAAGACAAATTACAAAACTCAACATGCTATCATTGTATATCACTGAATTCCAGGAGAAACACTTTGCTTCTAATGCTTCCCATAATTTGGATAATCACCTTTGTAAACTCCTAATATCACCTTCAATTTGTTGCAATGAAACTTTCTGTTTCAGTGTTAATTGCCTTCTTAGGCACAGATAGAGATACGGCATTGTAGAATTCCATACTCAAGCAAAGTAAACAAATTTAAATAAAAGTCTGGCCAGATGACTCATGTATGAAGTCTAACCAGAAAGACATAAAAATATTATCTACAGTTATGTACACCTGCATGTTTTAAGTTTATACTGTGTGTCTTATAAATACAGTATTTGGTCAAGAGAATAAAAAAATAGCTCATAATTTTAAATTTTATTATGCTTTATGATTTACGATGTATTTTCACATGCAATTTACCTCTTTAATTTTTATAAACCCTGGGATTTGAATTGAAGTCCTATGGTTCTTGAATTGGCTGAGGAAATTCACTCCACTAAGGCAGAATGAAACTTTCTGTATAGTGACCAACATAATAAAAAATTATTATAAAAAAAAAGAATGAAACTTTCTATTATTAAGTAATGGAGGGAATTAATGCCCCCCAAAAAATCAAAGTTGGAGAGAGTGGTGAGTCTAAGCTACAAACTGAATAAGTCTAAAAATGAAAGAAAATTATAGAAATGTAGTGACTGTAGTTTTCACAGTGGTAGTCTCAAAAATGTGATCAGCTGGAAGTGGGCAGTAGCATCTTGCCGCACCAGAAGGTTGCTTGGACACAAATCCCATTTTGTTCCTTACTGTATTACTGACCTTCGGCAAATTATTTAACCTCCTGAAGGCTCTCAAGAGGAGCCACTGCTACGGTGAGATCACTGATGGTATAACTCTTGTGCCCAGCAAGGTGTCTGACACACAGGAGATGTTCAATATATGTTGATTTCCTTCCTTGTCCTGCCAGCATCTGAGCAGTATGTCTCTCCCTCCACCAAGCATTTCTAGTGATATGGACATAGATCAGAAGGAGTGGATCCAAGAGAAAGGGCAAGTTTAACAATAAAACTGTACTTGTATCCAGGTTGTGGCTTATAAAGTAAGTATGTATAATTTCTGAATCTGAACTATTAACCATTTCACATACCTGGAGTAATATATAAAAGTTAAGAGCCATAAAGGATGACTAAACTTCTCCCAGAAAGTTTCTACAGCCATTCCATTCTACCTTATTTAATTCTGGCAAAAATCTGCACCTATAACACATGACTACAACCAAAGTGTACTATCTGTCTACCAAGTGCAGAACACTGCACTAGAGGGCTAACAAGCAACTCACTGAGCATAAAAGAGGAGCATAGTGGCTGATAATGTTACCCTCTTAAGAGATCAAAGCTAACTTATAAGATTAATTATGTGTAAGAATCAAAATAATGTGTATGATAAAACTGGCCACCTCAACTCTTAGAATAAATGAAATTTATAGTAAGTTCTTAGGAAGCATACAATGGGTCACGTTTTGACATTAGAAATTTCACATTCTATTCTTTAGAACACGTAGGGAACAATGTTTTAAGTTCACACCAAAAGTAATGATGGATAACAGGCAATTCTGCCTTATACAGAAAAACTGACAGGAAGCACTTAGAAATGTACACTTGCAAATCCAAATTCTCACGTGATAGCAGGACTGGAAGAGACTTCGTTCATTCATTTGTTCATTCATTAATTCAACATGTTTATTGAGAGAGTTTGGTCATGTGGGTTGGGCATAGACTGAGCAGCATAAGTGAAAAATGGTCTCAGTAATGATCCTAGTGAGATTAAGAAGCTAAGAAAAAGGAAAAAGGAGCTACAAAATATTCTGATAGGCATCCTCTGGTACACTATCCAGGAAGAGAACACATCTTCAAGCCCTTAGAAAGAGAATAGCGGGGCTCATGAGGGGTGAAACAGCATTTACAGCAGAGGCTCTAATATTTTTATGCTTGTCTATCAAACTCATTCAGGTATCCAACTTCACAATTAGCCGAAAATTAGGTTGCATTTTTAAAATCGAAATGAAGACTCCATTTTTATATTAGCTTTCCTACTGAATCTGGTAAAAGCAAAATAAAAAAAAAATCCACATTTGCATGGATAGAACAATAATCATTTTTGTCTACATGCTTTCCTAGAGATTAGAAACTAGGAGTTTTATGCCCATGTCCCTAATGTGTATTTTTTTAAAGTAGGCTCTACACCTAACATGGGGCTTGAACTCACAATCCCAAGATCAAGAGTCATATGCTGTACTGAATGAACCATCCAGGTACCCCCCCACACCCTCCCCAGGCCAATATGTACTCTAACATAAATTCACCTGAGTAGTAAAACCACTCATTCCAGTGAGAATTCCTTCATAAGGCCAAAAGCTGAATTGTCAGATATGACAGATAAGGGTTTGTGCTTTTTATATTAACATCTACCATGAGAACTACCATATGATCCAGGACATTATGAAATTTTAAGAAATAATGTCAGATATTACAACAGCTGAAAACACTCTCATGGGTTACTAATCCAATTAAAATATTATGACCTCCATCTACCAACAATAAAAACTTAAGGGAGCCACATCTCAAAGGCCCAATAAGGCAGATAAATAATTCTGAAGAACTATATAAACAACTCCTTTCTCCAGATCATGAATCAGTCCAATATGAACTTTCTTATAGAAGAAGAAAAAGAAAGGATAAAATAAAAAAGGTTCCATGAAATGCCATTTTCCTAGTTTTTCAAAATAAGGTAAAAAATCGCTGCCCTTCTATGACTGTAATAAAAAAATACATAATTCTACATAATTCAAAAGTTTCCTCAGAGTTACCTCTGATATCAAGGTTCACAATCCTTGCTTTTGTTTGTTACAAATGTAATTGAGAAGCAGGCATATTAACATAAAAATCTGTTTTAAGGTGCCAAAATGGTAAAAACATCAAGCAGTAAAAGCCTGTAGCCCATGGGCTGCATACACTTGTCAATTATCCCATTAGAAAGCACAATGTAGAAAAAACATCAAGGGCAAACCCCACAGATTCAGGTCTCTTTTAGGTTTATGTATAAGAGGTAGGCTGATAAAACAAATTTAAGGAATTACAAAATTTTTTTGTCAGTTCGCAAGTCTAAAATATAATATGCTCATTTAAAAAATACACACTCAATACTTATTTATCTAATAATTGGAAAAAATTTCTAAATTCTTTTTTCTTTTGGGGGTTCACTTTTGAATCACTCTGTGGCTTGTTAGCACTTCTATTTAGAAGAATGTAAAGAGTAAAACCAAAATAAATAAATCAATATAGTATTGCTACCAACTATGGGAAGTGAAAAGAGGTTTCAACAATGACTTGATTATTCATTATACTGGACTTTCATTTTCCCATGATCTTGCTCCTACTTTTATGTCATTTAAGAACTTTAGTCCTTTTCCTTTGAGCTGAGATCCATGAAAAGCAATAAGATTCATGATATACTTTTAAAATTTAGATGCTTCTTTTTGATATTCCAGTGTTCTGATTGATATATTCCTATTGGACTACTGGAATTAGCCCCTCACACAGCATAGGTAGTAGAACTGTAATACTTGATAAGATACGTTAAAATATTCACACCAATAATTAGATTGTCCAAAGTGAGACATGGAACCATATAACAACATACCACTTCTCCCTTTTATTAATTCTTTTTTCTTAACAACCCCTAGATGCAAAAACCACTGACCTCTGATAAACTTCCATCAATACCAATATGACCCCCAAAGCATTACATCTGGAGAAGATTTTCCACATAAGACAGCTTATTTTATACTGGCTACTGCAACAGCCTATTAGCTACTGAGTTTTTAACTTGATACAGGGACCGGGAGCTTTTTAGCTAATTCAAAGTCCATGAGAGACTGATCTCAGATATTCTCTGGCTGGGCACCAGGAAGCCTGTAGGATTCAGAGGGGCTCCTAAGGACTTTGCCCACAGTCCTGAGGTGGCCTAGTAGGAAAGCAGCTTTCATCAACCACAGAGAAGACTGGGATGGCTGACAGGCACACGGAGTAGCCCTGGGTGAGTGTACAAATGCAAGCATGAGATCATTGTGAGATGGAGTAGTAACATCTTACTAGGAGGTAGGAGAGGTCATGAATATATGATGTGGGAATGAGGGTGTGGCAAGTGACAAAAGAAGAGAACCTGTCCCAGAGGGGGAATATCCATTTGGTATAATGTTTGTTTCACATTCAAAACCTGCTTCTGGTGCTCTGAGTCTCAGTGGCTGCTCACCATTTCTCCTCTCATTTCAACATGAACATGTCTGGATAAAGGTACAAGTCTCACAAGAGTCGGTGGTAAGTAAGAATATTACATAACTACCATATTTTTTTTGGTCAGGTATCATGATGTGAAGATATTTATTAATAATTTCATGGTGCTTTATTGAGACTCAAAGGCATGTTTTTTAAAGGTGCTTAGCAATCATTAGCAAATACATAGTGGACATTTTTAGATCTCCATTACACAGTATAGCATTCTTTTAAAATGAAAAATTGCCCATTAAGAGATGACAAGAAACTTCTATACAAAGGAACTTAAAGGTAGGCTTTATAAGCAGTCTCAATTAAATTGCTTGCTTTTAGATAGCAGCAGGCATAGCAATATGTAGGTGCTGTAACTTCCATTTTCCCCATATTTGTATTTTTAAAGATTATAATCCATTATTGATTCCAAAGATAATTGAAGCCTTTGAAAGACTTGAGAGATAAAAGTGGAAATCAGGTTTAAAAAATAGGACAAGAAAAATAATTTCTGGGTCGGCCTCGGATGATGTCATCATAGGTTCTAAATGTAATAGCCAGGCAGTGTACGCTAACTCTTCCTGCCCATGTGACCTCTAACATCAATCTGGGCAAAACAACGAATATTTCAATAATTTTTTGGCTGAGAAGTGAGATTCAGAAGCAAAAGATTAAAGAGAGTTTAGAGTGCCAAGGATGAAACGATGTGAGTGTGTGTGTGTGTGTGTGTGTGTGTGAGTATGGGAGCGCGCACGCGCACGCGTGGGGGGCCAAGGGGAGGAGGCATGAAAACTAACTCTTGCAGCACACACCCCTTTTGCTACTACAAGGGCATCCAGCAATCACATTTGCAATAGTAAAAATGCTGAAGGATCCTACAGTATCTTTTCTTCCACAACCATCCATATCCTTTCCTACAAAGCCCTTCTTGCTTTTATTGGTGCCAGGAAATTCTTCAGGGGTTAAATGGGGAAGTGCAGCCACTACCATTGTTGCAATAAATAAATGAATGAACCAGAACGAACCAGCAATTCATCCCTAGGAAGCTAATATCTTATTTTCTACAATTACATACATTAGCTAGCAGTGATATATTTTTAAAAATTATGTTTTATCTTTTGATATGTGTGTATACATTACAAACACACATGCATTTATACAAAAAGAAGCATAGTGCCCTGCATACACATACATCAAATACCTTTAAAATTTTTTTTAGCATTATTATTTCAATGAAAAGACAAATAGCTTTAAAAAAATTGGATAGGTTAGCAACTTCATCTTAAAGGCCTTTTTATTTTGCACATATAGCATATATAAATACACACACACACACACAAAGGTTTTTTTTTTCCATGCTATAGACAATGCTAAAATATCTGAGATCAGGTTGCCATGCCAACAGATTTTTTCTAAAATGAATAAAATTATTAGGAGGGAGAAAACATTCTTGACTCCTTTCCTCCCATCCATGAAGCCGAGAGAGGCTCAGGGAGGGCGAGAGGCTGCCAGATGGGGAGGAGGGGAAGGAAGGGAAGGTGGGTAGAGGGGTGTTTGCTTACCAAAGATGCTGATTTGATCGTGGCAAAGCGCTCTCTGTTCCGGTAGTGGAGGGCCTGGCTCTGAACTGACTGGGTAGGCCGCGGCTCAGGCCTGGGATCGCCGTGGCCCGCCTCATCCCTTATGAATACATGATCCTGCAGAAATGGATAAAAACAAGGAGAAAGTCCAGCTGTGCTCTTTCCTCGCCGGCTGCCTCTCTCTCACCCCTCTTTCTGCACAAGCACTGCTGTTTGAAATGCATAGTTTAGCTCTCTGCTAGTCCCCGCAGCTCCCACGGTACAAAATGAATAAGCAACACATTGCAGCCTTCAGTTAGGAATGTCAGCTGATCGCTAGTGGGATGCCTTCTGAATCCCTGGCAGGCTTTTTCTTTACCTCCAGAATTACATATATGCAAAAGAAAAAAAGAATAGAAAAAACAATGCAATGTACAGACTCCTTAGAACAGTTTGCTTAAAACGCTGTAACCAAATAATTCCTTTAAAAATGTCATGTCCATGTCTAGCAAGGAGGATGCTGGTTGCTTTTAACATAAAAGCGAGCCTCCGCCTCATTCCCTTGAAAGATCTGCTTTCTCAATTTAATTTTATTTGAGATCTGTTCGGTAGGATCATCGTTCTGCCTAGAACCAGTGTAGGCTTGTGCTGAACTGCCTCTCTATCTTGTGCTGGGAAGATTCGGCAGTCACTGAGGGATCCTGCTTTCCAGTCATGATCGTACACAGTTCTAGCACCTTCTCTCTACAGCTTCTGAAAGGATTTTTTTTTAGATTTAAAGAGACAGGCATGCAATTTTAACCAAATGATACTTTCACAAATTCTTCCTCAACTCAGTCTCGATATGGTCACTAGAGTGAGTAAGGCTGGGATTTAATGTCCTTGGCTGACTTAATCAAATCTGTGCTTCTTGATAGGCAGAGATGATTAATCTTGTTGTAACGCCCAGTGAAAAATAACATTCCCTGGAAGGGTAATAATGGATGTTTCTTAAATGCAATTTAAACGAGTTTTAAAGGGGAAAATGCTTTCAAAGGGTGATGCTTCTCTCTATAAAAGATGGAGTGGTCAGTCAGTTAAGTAGCTCTTAACCCTTCAGGAAAAAGATACTATAATAATAGCTCAAAAACATGTACAACCATGGGGGATTTTTAAATGGTACATATTCAGGATGGGGAAGGAGAAATTAATTCCCTTATTGCCCTAGGGTTTTAGGACAAACCATTTGTGAGAAGTCAGTTTTGCATTTTGTCCATGACTATCTGAAAAATTTTTTTTTTAAATAATTGCTTGCTCTTTCAACAGAAAACAAAAATTGAAGAGGTTTAGAAACACAAAATTTTATTATATCATCTAAAATTTTTAAAAGTCAAGACACATATATTC
Source organism: Ursus americanus (assembly GCF_024610735.1). NCBI lineage: Eukaryota > Metazoa > Chordata > Mammalia > Carnivora > Ursidae > Ursus > Ursus americanus. Next base: position 11,499,936 of record NC_142156.1, on the reverse strand, counting down.
TTGAGGGAAATTAAATTTTATATCCAGGTTTTTAGGTAAAAGTCAAGAGTCAAGATTAAATTTACCATTGGGCGGATTTTCTTTTTCCATTTATAAATTTAGAATGCTCCAGAATGGTAGGAAGATATCTATCATTCTATCCATATTTAGAGATTTTTTTCAATTTACTGTATTGAGGTCTACTTTGTTTTTAAATAATGAAGGGACCTTTAACGCCATTGAGGACATATATGCCAAATGCAAGGATATTTTATTGCTGTGCTGTCTTATATGATAGCCAGTAGCCACATGGATATTTAAACAAAATGTAAAATTCAGTTTCCAAGTCACACCAGCTATGTTTTAAGGTAGCCACTAACTATGGCTACCATACCGAACAGTACAGATATAGATCCTTTCCATCACTGCAAGCAGTTCTACTAGATAGTACTATAGGTTAAAAATGTACCTTAATCCATATTTTTGAGATTAAAAAAAAAACAACTTTGATAGGCCATTTAAAACTTCTATATTATTTCCCAGGAAATCTAACCTCTTATTTTATAGGGCAAAGAGAGGTCAGGTATGGGACTAGGATTTATGCACTAGGTTTAAGGTTCTAGAGAGGAAGGCACTGGGATCTACTGCCATTCACATCGCTGAATATTTATTAATAAGTTACACTTATCTCTGAAATTGATCTTTTTTAAAAAGATTTTTTATTTTTATTTATTTATTTGAGAGAGAGAGCAGAGTGAGCGAAAACACAAGTGGGGGGGGGGGTAGAGGGAGAGGGAGAAGCTGACTCCCTGCTGAGCAGGGAGCCTGATGCTGGGCTCAATCCCAGGACCCTGAGATCATGACTTGAGCGGAAGGAAGACGCTTAACTGACTGAGCCACCAGGCGCCCCTCTCCGAAACTGATCTTACCTAACGTTACAGTCCCAGAAAAACAAGAAGCTTCTAAATGACAGCAATCAGATGAGACAGACTGGTAGGGTCCTGTGGTTTTATAGGAGGCCTTGAGAAGTCAAAGTTTGGTGATTATTAATGAGCTAACATTAAGTACATTGAGAGGTAACAGCTCAGTTTCAAACTGTAATAACTTGATTTACAAAGATAACCAGCGGCACTAGAATCTACACTGTTCACTTAACAGAATAAAGTGAAACATATTCATGTACAAATATAATTTTAATATTATTAGTGTGTCTTCTCTCAGATAAAAATTAACACTTGTGGGCTAGGATCTTGCTTAGCAAATTAAAAGTCACATTATATTTGTTAAATTTTTAAATCAAGAATATTGGAATACACTGGAAAAGTTAAAATTCGAAATCAGTGATTTTGGTTAACACACAGCTAATTCAATAACCCACTAAGGTTTATTTTAAAAATAATGCTATTTTATTATTTTTCCCCATCCCCTCAGACAAAAATACTACTACTTTAAAAGCTAATCTGAAGAATAGGTCCAAAACTTTAATCTACTTCAAATATAGTAAATAATGTTAACAGCATAATTCTTTATTCCAGCTTAAAAATTTTTCATTTTATAAAAGGAGTTTTCCACAGCAACTTCGTAACCTATCCCCACACTAAAAGTCTTCAAATATTATGCGAGAGCCCAAAAAATGAGGTAAAATTTTCAGCTAACAGTAGATATCCATTTTAAATGCACAGGAAAATGAATTTTAAAATATTCAATTCCAATGCAGAAAACAAGTTTAAAATTCTGAAGACAACTTAAACAATGAAGCAATTTTAAAATGAGGGAAATGTGACATGAGAAGTACAAACAAATTAAACTATCAACATTACTGGGTATATTGTCTGTTGGTTACACTGCCCCTTCAAATAGCAGTCCCTTTGAAAATGAGCACCATACTTGGCTCCCAGACTTTCTGAACTGAACTCACTTTAAGACTATAATGGCAGTTAGGCACTGATGCAAATTACTTACAAATAATGTGAGGGCCAACATCTTTGATGTTGAAGAATGATATTAGCAGATTAAGAACAAGTATTGGGGCGCCTGGCTGACTCAGTTGGCAGAGCATATGATTCTTGATCTTGGGGTTGTAAGGTTGAGCCCCACATTGGGGGTAGAGATTTCTTAAAATCTGTTCGGTTTTTTTTTAAAAGAACAAATATCATGTTCTAGTTAACCAAGACAAAATACACATCTTGTTTATAATTTATCTTTAAAACATTATCATCTGGGAATAAACAAAACAGCTCTTTTAAATATCAATACGGTTGAGGACCAGTTTTAAAAGTAAATCTATGTTAACCAGGTAAATTTATAATATTCTTTCACTGTAAAAAAAAATAATAAAACTTCCTCAGATTAAAAAAGAAAAGAAGCTGTCGTAATTTTGGTCAAATCTTTAGCAAAAAAAATTGAACTTTTTATACAATATACTGAAGTACCTGAAGCCAGAAGCACAAACTTAACTGTTATACCCTGAACAGGGGGCTTTACTTTCATTTAAAGTTTTTTTTTCTAAGTATCTATTTATTTAGATTCTGAAATTAAGATTCATGGTGTAGTGGCTTGTTTCGAGTTTCCAGATTAACTTGAAATTACCCTGCAAACCACTCGTCTGGACAGTTATACTTTGGGTATATCTTTATCATACTATCATGTACTTACTTGTGCGTCTGTGCATGAGACTGTGAGCTTTCTGAAAACAGTAAACGTGGTTTGAAAAATCTGTCTCCCTAGCATCCACCTAGTGCTTGCTACTTAGTAGGCATTCAGTAAATGTTTGCTGAATAAATAAGTTCAAGAATATAGGTCTGAGAAGATTCTGGGAAAATGATGTTTTCTCTTATATTATTTAACAGAATTCAAATTTGTATTTCATAAAAACCTGCCACTCTGTACTCTAAGAAAGTCATAAAATCGTGACACACAAGCACACCTTTACTTGGGGGCAGGAAGAGGATCTAAAAATGGCTTTTTTTGGATGATGAGAAGCCTTTTTATAGACTCCCACACTTTTTATGCTGTGGAGAAGGGATCAACAAACCCACCATCTCTCTTTTGTTTTTGCTTATTTCAAAATTATTAAATTATTGCATAAGCAGTTGTTGCTATCGAAATCTGGGGCTAGAGGAAGGGAAGAAGATGGACAAGGCTATCTTTACTGGGGAGGAGAGCTACTAGGGAGAAAAAAATGACTAGAATGCAGAGGGTAAAGGCATAGGACTGCTCTGTTCGAGAAACATTACCTTTATAAGTGTTAATTTACTTTTACTTTGCCAAATGTGAGTTGAAGAGTCAAAGAACCCGCCCCTCTCCTCAGCAAAAATAATAGGAAAGGGCACCGAAGCAAGTGAAAATTAAACTAGAACATCCTATCCCCTCAAGGACATCTCTTTTTATTTTCTCCCACAAAAATGGTGAAAGCTGTTCTTTTTTTAAAGAAGGGGGGGAGGGGAGAGAACACTGACTAACAGGAAAAAGGCCAAATAAAGCTTTAGGAGTTAGGATAGAATGATTTTTAAAAATAATCTCTCAAAGGGGGCCATGATGACTAGAGTTCATTAGGTACGCCTAAAAGAACAAATTGATTAATGAACACTTTAATATATTAAATTCTTATGATATATATTAATAGAAGACAGCAGAAGGCAAAGATAACTGATTTTAGACTTAAACAAAATAAAAGTATACCTTTTCACTGGCAAATTAAAAGAACAGACTTTGTTGGTTGGAATGCTATTATAATCGGTTTGCTGCTGCTACATCCACAATGATTTTGAGGAGTAGGGCGGAGGCTCAGAAGGAGTTTGGTGACAGCAAAAAACCTAATCTGGAATAGGAGTTTGCTCTGGAGTCATTTGGGAAAAATCGAGAATTGAGGCGTATGTAGAGTTGTGTCCTATATAAGTTCACCTTCATTTTAGTTCACAAAACATTTATTGAGTGCTTACTATGTGACAGACACGATGCTGGGTGGTAGGAGAAGAGATGTTCTTGAGGAGCTAACAGTCTAGAGATATTCTCTAGATATTCTTGTTATTGGAAAAAGCAGTGTGGCAACATTAGCAAGGGGAAAAGTGCTTAAAGCGTATTTTGTCCGAACATACTTTTAGACTTATCAAGTCATTTTTACTCAAAAGGGAGATCAGATTAGGGTCCCTTCAAGGCCTGGGAAAGACCAAAATAGAGGCGAGGACTGGAGGAAAAAGAAGTAACCTGAAATTCTGATGCCAAAGGAAAATTTTCAGTGTCCCACTTTACATTTTTGGGGGTTTGATCTGCGTCCTATCTATGATTTGACTAATTTAGGATAATGTCTGCCTGATTGTAACAATCAAGATGGGGGGGGGCAAAAAAAATCCCTCACCTTATTCTTATAATTTGGTATTTATTAAGCATGTTCTTACTGTCTGGTGTATAATTATTGGAGATATGCTATTTAAGTTTTTCAAACCATAAAGACAATACTTAAGATTATTTAACCATTTTAATCCATATGTTCAATGAACCAAAATAGCATGATGTTTAGTCTCTGGCAATTAATTCATTCCTTGTGTTTTTTGTTTGTTCGTTCATTCATTCATTCCATAGTTATTTACTGAATGCCTGTGCTACGCCAGGCACTGTTCTAGGTGTTAAGATACAGTGTGGAACAAGGCAGGCATAGTCTTTTCTTTAATGAAATTTACATTCTACTAATGAAATAATAGATAAACAAATTAATATATAATATTAAATGGTGACAAGTATTAAAAAGAAAATAAAATAGGATAATGAGATAATGGGTAGAACACTGGTTGTAATATAATTTGGTGATATATAGGCCCTTCTAGGAATCTGGTCACAGACCCATGCAAAACAGGTAAGTGTTTTATAAAACAATATTGACCGCTTTCTTTCAAAAATAATCTTTGTGGTCACAAATTATAAATTATGTAGACTCAGAAATGCACCACCTAGAGCTACCTCTAAGAAAAAACTTGATGGCTGGCAATCCATTTACAGGTGGCCTTGGCTGCAGAGAGCAGCCTTGAGCAAGTTCACACCCTTCCCAGGTTGCTCATATTCAATGAGTGGTCTGGGTGAGAGTAACAAGGCCCAGCCGTTCTGGCTCAGTTTGGACAACTCTGAAGGGTCATTTTAGCCCCACAACTCCCCTAGGGGTTGGCTGAAGCTGTCCTGCACTTCAGCTTTGCCCTCTGCCCAGTGCTGCTTCCTTTTCTCTTCCACAGGTGTTGATCCCAAAGGAAACTCCTAAAAAACAAATTGTTGCTTGAAACTGTTTCGGCTCTGCTTCCCAGAGAGTCCAACCTGTGACCTAAATGTTACCTGTACCTACATGTAATATAGTGTCACTGCTATGCCATCTGCATGAAGAAGGAGGGACTGATCAGAACAGTGGCTTTTAGAAAAATCCCCCTTTTTAAGTGAAATCCAAACACATAATGTAAGAGAGAAAAGCCGGCCTTGTCCTGGGGGAGGTATGGATGAGGCTCGTTCCTGAGGCATCTCTCTACAAAACAGCTTGAAAGTCACATCACAGATCTGCTTCTCTAAAGATTACAGGAATAGAAATACAGAATTTTTTTTTAAAGACTTTTTATTTATTTACTTCAGAGAGAGAGAAAGCACAGCAGGGGGAGGGATAGAGGGAGAGAGAGAACACACTCCCCACTGAGCAGGGAGCCGGATGCGGGGCTTGATCCCAGAACCCCGGCTGGGATCATGACCTGAGCCAAAGGCAGATGCTTAACCAACTGAGCCACTCAGGCGCCCCAGAAATACAGAATTTAAGAGCTGGAAGGGATCTCTGAAACCATACAGAACTCCTAATTTTACAGATGGAGAAATGGAGGCCCAGAGAGGTTTGTGACTTGTCTAAAGTAAAATAACACTAACAGTGGCAGACAGAAAGAACTATAAACTAGTTTCCTCATTCCTATGATCCATTACATAAAATTTTCTATCAAGGGCTTAAGATCCTATTTCATAAAAAAAAAAAAAAAAAAAAAAAAAAAAGATCCTATTTCATTTATGTTCCCAAGTGGAAAACTTTTAGGAAATCAAGCATACCAACAAATATAAAATTTCTGAATAATTTTTGTATTTCTGTTGTGTTTACAATGATAGACTTATAAGCCCAGGTATAGGATTTAAACGGGTCTCATGAAGAGATAGCATATTTAGTTTTCACATATAACATATTCTACTTTTACTGCCTGCTTATATTTCCCCCCTTTTTTATTGTGGTGAAATATATATAAATTAACCATCTTAATTATTTTTAAGTATACAGTTCAGGGCTATTAAATAGACTTATAATGTTGTGCAACCATCACCCCCATCCATTCCCCATAACTCTTTCATCTTGTAAAACTGAAACTTGTCCCCATTAAACAACTCTCCACTTCTTCCCTCTCCCCAGCCTCTGGCAGCCACCATGCTACTTTCTGTCCCTATGATTTTAGCTACTCTAAATACCTCATATAAGTGGAATCATACAGTATTTGTCTTTTTGTTACTGGCATATTCAGGATAATGTCCTCATGATTCACCCATGTTGTAGAATATGTCAGAATTTCTTTTCCTTTTTAAGGCTGAATAATATTCCACTGTATGTATATACCATATTTTGCTTATCCATTCATCCATCAATGGACATTTGGGTTCCTTCCAAATTTTAGCTATTATAAATAATGCTGTTATGAACATGGTCGTACAAATATTTTCTTGAGACCCTACTTTCAATTTTGGGGGGGTATATACCCAGAAGTGGAATTGCGGGATCATGTGGTAATTCTATTTTTAATTTTTTGAGGAACTACCATATTGTTTTCCACAGCAGCTATACCATTTTATGTTCTTATCAACAGTGCACAAGAGTTCCAATTTTTCCACATCCTTGCGAGCTCTTGTCATTTTTTTTTTTTGATAGTAGCCATCCTAATGGGCATGAGGTGGTATCTTATTGTAGTTTTGATTTGCATTTCCTTAATGAGTAAAGATATTGAGCATCTTTTCATGTGCTTATTGGTTATTTGTTTATCTTCTTTGGAGAAATGTCTATTCAAGTCCTTTGCTCATTTTCGATTTGGGTTGGTCATTTTTTGCTTGTTGAGTTTTAGGAGCTCCCTCTCTATTCTGGATATCAATCCCTTACTAGATATGCAAATATTAGATATCCAAATATGATCTGCAAATATTTTGTCCCATTCTGTGGGTTCCTTTTTTACTCTGTTGATATTGTCTTTTGGTTAGCCTGCTTATATTTTCAGTTCAGTTAATTCATTCAGTTTTATTCACAAGTGTTTTTCAATTTTCTTTCATCACATTTCCTCTATATATTTATTTCATAATAAAACAGAAATACATTATATAACTTAAATTCTTCCTGACAAACATTTTGTATGGATCAAATACAATGACCATCTATTTCAGAATATAAATTAATATCTATTCTTTTTTTTTAAGATTTATTTTATTTTAGAGAGAGAGAGAGAAAACATGGGTACGGAGGGGCAGAGGGAGAGAGAAACTTCAGTGCTGAGTGGGAAGGCTGATGCAGGGTTTGATGTGGGGTTCGATCTCACAACCCTGAGATCATGAGCTGAGCTGAAACCAAGAGTCGGCTGCTTAACCAACTGTTCACCCAGGTGCCCCATAAATTAACATCTATTCTTAAGTGATTACACCATGAGAGCAAAAAAAAGTACTGAAAAACCTATATTATCACAAGACAGGTCTGTACTATCACACACCAAAATTAGAATTAAAATCTCCAGTGAGTTCAAGACTAGGGTTTTCCTTCTTGTTGACTGTGCCAGTAGTATCTTTCTTCTAATTCTGTTCTCATTTGAGGGTCCTGGAGTAAAAAGACCCAGTAGAATTCCTTTTCTTTTGATTGCTATACCCATGGAGCTCCAGAGGTAACAGAAGGAAAGAGCCAGATTTGTCAGCATTCATGATAGCTCCTTCCAAAAAGAGAGCCCAGCAAAACCTTCTTCTCCACCTTTCAAATACAGGATCACTTGCCCATGTTTAAAGAAGGCTGGCTGCCAACGCTGAACTCTGCAGATTTCTGCATCTGTGTGATATAACTCCTTTCCTCAAAATGCTTCCACGGCTTTCTGATAACTTGGTCCTTGCTGTCTCTCTAGACTCCATTCACTCTTCACACTGCTCACCAAGCTCTAACTTCTCTGACCTTTCCCCTCTTCCTTGAACATACAAAGCTCTTTTTGTCTCAGGGCCTTTGCGCTTGTTTTCTGACTCATCCCCATCTCTCACCCCAGGTTAGCTAACTTCTACTTATCTTTGAAGTTTTAGCTTAAATGTTACTTCACTGGGTAGGCTTTCCACTACTTCCTGACAGATTGAATCCTCCTTTTACCCAGAGCAGAAGCTTCATAATCATATGATATAGTTAACTGTACAATTATTTTCCTAATCTCCCCCACAGATAATAAGTTTCATGAAAGCGCTATGTGTGTTTTATTTCCTATGTATCCATAGTTCCTGGCATGTAGTAGAAGTCCTCACCAATTTTTGTTGAATAAATGAATAAGTTAATCCATTGAGAAAATAAATACGCATCCCTCCACTACTTATGACCAGGGACCAATATATTTTCTTCTGCCCTTCATCCTTACCTGTTCAATTTCCTTTTTGTCCCAAGGAAAATGCACCAATTGAAGTCTAAGTGAAAAAAATTCTTAAACATGCTCTATCACTGAAATTAGAACGTAATCATTGGCATTTATTAAAATAAGTACATATATACCTTACAAGGAAAAAGAAAAAGATTCTTTCATGTAATTCTACACTGTGGACTGCTTACCTAAAGTCACTCAAAACATTTTTGGGACTTCTTCCAAAGAATTATTGGTAAATCGGTCTAATACTCATCTTACAGAAAATGCTCTGCAAGAGACTTTAAGACTTTTTTTTTCTTTTTTTTTTTCATGAAGTACTTCAACTTATGAACCATGATAGGCCTGTAGGAAAGGAGGATTTTTTTTTTTTTAAGATTTATTTATTTGAGAGACAGAGAGAGGCAGGGGGAAGGAGAGGGAGAGAGGGTCTTAAGCAGACTCTGCACTGGGCACAGAGGCGGACGCAGGGCTCAATCCCACAACCCTGAGATCACCACCTGAGCCAAAACCAAGGTGGGACTCTTAACCGACGGCGCCACCCAGGCACCCCAGGAGGACCTTTAATTGGAAAACCAAAGTAAAAATAAAAAACGGGATCATTCATTCCAAAGTCAGAATATTTAAGCTGACAGAGCTAGTTTTAGAATTAGAAATAAATCTAAGGGCAACGGAAAAGAGTAGAAACTGTTTCTAAAACAAACGGTATCTTGGGAATATACATTAAGACACATACTTCGGAGAGCATACTTCTAAATGGACACAACCAACGGGTTATACTCAGGAAGCTGCTGAGATTAAAATATTAAAGTTATTGGTTGAGAGGATTTTATCAATTTCTTTGACTTGGAGATTTACAGATTTATTTATTTTTATTTACTGACGTTGGTAGACATCAGAACATCAGGAGAGGAAGATGAAGAAATCAGCCCAGCTATAGCTTTGCATAGTCTTTTGTTATCTTTTTACTGTAAGAGAACTATCAAGTGCTAGGTTTAGTCCCATATTGCAGTTGTAGAAAGGTACCACTGAAACGTCTGGATGCCAAGTGGCCTGAGCTGGCTTCACTACATTGACAAAGCCTAGAGCTGCGAAGGGTACCACGTAACCTACCTTCTTGGGCACAACAGAGGAACTGGAATTTACAGTGCTTTCGTCATCGTGCATCATGATAGGTTCAGAGCTGTTCTCATCCATGACCTCCTGCATGCTGTTCACACTGCTGCTCTGGCTGCCTGTGCTCACAGACATGCTTGGGATGGAATGGTTGCTGCCCAGGCTGTCCATTTCCCTGATCAGGCTGGTTCCATGTTCGCTGTCCTATAAAAATGGGGCATGGGGGTTAAAAAAGATGACTGGAGATAAAGTGCCAATCCATTGACTGAGCTATTAAGCACACTCAATTCTGCAGTGCCAAGTTGCTTTTCTGCCAAATCTGCAAAGATAAACTTTTTATGTAGTGACTCTACTACTCCCCCACCATTTTCAGACATCTCAAATTCACTTCTCTGCCTTCCTCAGGGGCCATTCTGGACATGGGTCATAAGGCTCCAAATGCTACTACCCCAGGGTTTTCCCCTGTCAAATGCAACTATCATATTACTGTATTGCTATTCAGTAAGCAGAAATCGGGCCAGGTTTGTAAGACACTTTCAGGAACATCAAGGTGCTAAAGAAAGATTGTAGGCAACTGAACAGGTAACCTCTGGGATATTTACAAATAGGGCAGCGGTCGTTTGAAACTAAAATAGAGTTAAAAGAGTTTTCAGAGATTTGACAAGCAATATGTTCCTTTGCAAATCATTATCAAGTAACTTCATGTCTAAGCAGGGATATTAATTCTACTGTCCTGGACAGGTAATTAAATTCTGCCTCCCTCAAGCAATTCTATCATGCTTACCTCTGTAATCTTATTAAATATATCTGTTAAATAATACTGGTATTCATCACTGCTAGTCCAAACACTACTATTTGAGAAGTGGTAAAATAATCAGAATATGTAATTTACCCATCACAGTGGGATATCTTTTGATACAAGATTAAATAATATAATTAAAGCAACTTAGTTCAAAAAAAAAATCCTATTTTCAAAGAACCATACTGTATGTATATAACTTTAATGAATTGTTACTTAGCCATGGCACTCTAAGGAATCATAGGTAATTTGGGTAATTTAAAATGGTAAACAATACGTTATATTTTTAACAGATTTATTTTCCCAATTAAAGGGGATTGTTTGTATATGTGCAATCAAGAGATTTTATAGTCCAATTCAATTTTCTGAATTTCATTTTTATAATTATTGATAATTTTTTCTTTTATATAAAAAGGTAAAGTAAAATTCATTGTTCATTCCTTTCCTCTTTTTTATCTAGTTTTAGAGGAAGAGGAGTCCTTTCTGTTATTCAAGGCTCTAATACTCTTACTCCTATCCCATGTACTTCCTGAGATCCTACTTCTTTAATGACATCTGTCTCATCTAATTTCAATACTTCCGTCCTGGCTTCTCCATTCTGCCTATAAATATGAAGAGACCTGCCCCATACTTATGGACCTCTCTCCATATTGTCCTTTGTCCCTTTTCCCTCTTAGCCAAATTAATGAATCTTAAAATAACCAGCTTTCACTGTCTCTACTTTCTCACTTCCCATTTATTCTACAAACCCACAGTTATCTATTATTCATCCTAACTACTCCTGTAAAGCTGCTTTTACAAAGGTCATCAAGAATGCCCTGCTTGTAAAACCCAGTTATTTTTTTATTTTTATTTTTTGTCCTTGTCTAACTTGACCTCTCTGTGGCATCTGATGATACTGGCTGCTTCGTCCTTGAAGTTGTGGACTGTTGAACATCTGTGATGTTTGTTTCTTAGGTCCTCATATGGCATGGCCCTCTCCCCTTTCTACATTCAACTCCTGATTCATTACCATTTTAATGCTCTTGACCCCCAGCCAACTACCCTTTACCCAGACCTCTTTCTTATGTTCTGGGTTTGAATTTTCCAACCAACTGCCAGACATCACCATTCAGGTGTCCCACATGGCATTACCCTTGCGTCAACCAATCCTTCTTAAGTTATTTGAATGAGAAAACAGAAAGTCACGTCTCCTTTGAAAACTCCATCTGTATACTATGTCGGCAGCATATGATGCCAGGACCTTAAACTCAACAGGCATCAAACTGAAATCATTGTAAACCTACTCTTTCTCCTTGGTTCTTTTTCTCTTTTCCCAGTATTGACATACCCTAGTCACCTGGGCTAAAATGCTCAGAGTCACCTTAAACTCCTCCTCACCTTGTCACTGTCACTTTCAATGAGAAGCACTATATTATCAAATCTACCTATTCAGTGTTTCTCAAAAGTGTTCCTTTCCCCCCTTCCCCATTGACATTGCCCTTATTACCTCCTGCATGGACTATTATACAGAATGTGACACACTCCAGTCTGTCGTAATTCACTCTGTTGCCAGGATAATCTTGCTAAAGCACAGCACTTCCTGAGCCTAAATTGTCCTATGCCTGTCTCTCAGAAACCACCCACATCATGTCCCGCACACAAACGTCACTAATGCCCCCCAGCAGGCTTATTTTCTCCCCACTATGGACCCCTGCATGGTGACACACCTCGATAGCATTTTTCATATTTTGTCTTAAATAAAAGTTATTTTATGATTGTCTCTTTTGCAACTCTGCATAGTTTCTTGAGGCCCAAAGCACCAATTACATTTTTATTGCCAAAAGTGGATTTCATAGTGCCCAGTCCAGAACTTTCTCATGTGGTAGGCACGCCATCAGTGCCTACCAAATAAACTGAACCTACTTCTTCATCCTCCTGTGACTCATTCAAGGGTCCATTTCTTGTCTCTTGGAAAAGGATTTTTTTCATTTTTCGGTACTGTAGGTTATCTAATTCGCGAACAGCATCTTTCGTCCTCTGTATGAGGTCAATTAGGACACGTAGTGGCCGGTCTCGTCGAACAAAATCGTGCTGATTGAGGGAGGAGATAAAAAACAGAAACTGAAAATGAGAAAACAGATTTTGGGGGGCAAGATTTACATTATAAAAGTAAATAGACATAAAATAGGCCTATTGATTTTGCAGAAATAATAAGATACGACTCATTTCATATAGCCTCTCATTTTGTATAACTCTTATGAAGAGTTAACTATGCTTTTCTCTTCTTCCTCAAGCCCCATTTTGTGGACTTTGTCCTAGAGTTTACTTGAGAATTGCTGAGGTTTACTTTAACATATAAGTAATAATGACTACTAGCTTAGAGGCTTGTAACTTTCAAATCTGAAAGATTTGAATATATATAAGTAGAAGCAATGCAGAGTTATAGATATTATTGTTATAATCTGCCTCAATCCTCCTACACACCCTACATACCCTGTTGAAACAGACTTGTGTATATTTTGTTTTCTTGTGGTCACATTTAGTGCATGCTTGAAAATACAGCAGCTATTCAATTTGTTTAGAGGTCATAATTCTGGCAACTTCATTTTGCCTCTACAGAGCTGTACAATCAGAAATAAGGGAAAACGGCCTTTGAAGAGTGAAAGTAACTGCCCCAAAAAGTCCATAAACTTTTCCTGGTATAAACGGCCCTCACTTTCAATATTATCAGTGATCTTTACCCATATTCTGGTTTCCTGATTTCTTAGCCTATATCAGTTTAGAAAGGGAATAAAAGTGGGACAATAAAGGATGGAGAGCTATTAGAATTAGGGTTATTTGTTGTAAAAAGAACTGTCCTTTGAAAGTTCTCAGGCAGCATGAGAGTCAAGAGAAAGAGAGAAAATCCATGACTAACACACCTACCAACCAACCAACCAACCAACCAACATAAAAATGAACAAAGGTTTGTGGGCTATTTTGCAAAGGGGAAAATGCTCCTCATGCAGTCCTTTTATACTCCAAGAGTTGGTGAAACACTACTGCTTCTGAGCCATCAGGAAGTGAAATTATGTTCATCATGCTTTAAGAAGGCAGAGAAGTACATCATGTATTTTGACAAGATTACACAGAAAATGATCAAAAGTGGGAGGAGGAAGTTTTTTTTTTTTTAAAGGAAAAGTTTGTTATGTGAAAAATTCACTTACGTGAAATTATAATTTAAAGATATTGGGGAAATGGGATATAATGTGGTAGGCCTTGGATGATGGAATGGATTTCATTTCTTCGTAAGTTAAACAGCTATAAAAGAGGAATAGGGCCACTGTGAGAAAAACATGTACATGTCTTGTGGTTCTTCACCCTGACTTTGCTGTCAGGGGAATTGTGGCTTTTGCTCCTGCTTTTATAAAATATCTCTTCCTCTGCAGAGTCCTTTCTGAAAATGAAACACTATTCCCGGAAGTGAGTGCAGCCTGCATATTTCCAGATGAGCACGAAAGGAAGAAAGTAAATTATTTTGCTTCTCCAGTACTTGTGACTATATAAGAGCCAACTGGTTTTCAGTGAACTTCAAACCATAACTTAGGATCAGTGAATTTTAAGAGCAGGAATAGCTCTTAGAAATTCTTTTATTTTCAAGGTGTGGAAATTCAGGCATAGGAGGTTAAGTGATTTACACAGCTAAATACTGGAAGAGCTATGCTTGTAACCCATGTTTCCTCATTTGGTGTTTGTTTTCTGGTGGTCTACCACCACTGTTATCTTTCTAAGACATAGATTTGATTGTGTCACTCATTGTGAAAGACACTGGTGTCCCATTCATCCCCCATTCCAACTTCTTTTCCTTGCCTTCATTTATGTAAGCTCTCGAAAGTAAAAAGAGTTGAACTTCTGTAGTTACAGATAACAGTATGACTGAGCTCTGGTGAATGAGATACTATAGAGGCAGAAGTCCCTGAGGAAAGTTTTGTTTTCTAGAATAAAAAGGCAAAACACCTGAAGAAAAGGTGTTTTCCACTGCCCTTTCCTCCTTTTTCCCTCTTGGGTCAAAGACTTGAGTCCTGGAGATGCAGGAGCCATTTTGTGACCAAGAAGATAAAAGCTACATACTGAGGATAATAAAGTAGGAAGATAGAAGGAGACTGGATCCATGATGACATTGTTGAGCTGCCTATTGTTCTGGACTTTTATAACATCTCCTTTCTCAATGCCCTGGACTTCTTATTGCACAAGATAATTAAAATCTTACCTGTTTAAGCCTTCTAAAACTGATTCACTCAACATCTTAAACACATGCCTCCATGATGACGTCTGGCCTTTTACAGCCAGGTTCATGGTTTTATTTCTAGGTTTAAATCCAGTCACTCCTAGTCGTCTTTCCCATCCAACCCATATAGTACATTCTACATAGTTCTTGACTCATGCCATGTGTTAGACACCTACATGCCTTTGCTTATGTTCTTTCTGCTTGCAACCCCATCTCTTCCCTGTTCTCCAAAGCCAATTACTCTCAAAACCCTTACAAGTAAAAGGTCCCCAAATCCTTTTAGAATAATGGTTTTATTGTTCTTGAAAGTATATTTCCTTGAAACATTTAAATACTACAGAAAAATGCATAAAAGAAAGTAAATCATTCCAAGTTCCACCATCCAGAAGTAAATATTATTAAATTGAAGAACATCATTTCAGACATTCTCTCTTAGGATAATGGATATCTAGAAATAATTCTACATGGAAAAATTATACATGGTAATTCTAAGAAAGTCTATTAAATTAAGGTATACTTAAATGTAGCAGAATTAGAAGACAATAAAGTAAAGCTTAACTTTAGTTATAATTTCTTCACCAAGAGTTACCAGTTCTTAAAAGACCCTCTAACGTTAACCAAAAAAAAAAAAAAAGAAAAAAAAAGACAAAGATTGGAGTTACTTTTTTTTAAAACTATGCGTTTCAACTTAAGATTTATTATTGACCATCTAATCTGAAAAACAGGAAAATTAGTACAGTTATCTTTCTTTCCTACCCCTGGGTTGTTCTAGTTACATTAGTATTTTTACATTGTCAATGTTTATAGCACTTAGATTCTGCTCTTTAACCATATAAATGATTTTACCTTGACTCTATATTTAAATGGATTCAATGTGAAGGTGACATTTTAAAATGTCAGGAAGAAAATGTGAAGAAAAGATGAATTACCTAAAAATATTTGGGAACACGATAGCCAACTGGGAGGAAACAAGTTGACTTCTTTATAACAAATTTTTGCATGACCTCTCAAAAGAAGCCCAGCATAAAGACCATTGAAAGAGAAATAGGGAAAAAATATTTGCTAGATCTACTACAAAATAATAAGAAAAAAAAAAAACAGACAAATGGGCAAAGATTACAAAGAGTTTACAAAAAAGGAAACCAATGGCTTTTCAACCTATAAAAGATGCTCAGCTTAGCTCATAATAAGAAATACAGATTCACTGACCTGAAAGCCAAGATCAAAAAGTGTTGGTCCTCATACCTTGTTAGTGGGACTATAAATTGGTGCAACGTTTCTGGAGGATGATTTTGTCAGTATCTATTTAAATTTAAAATCTATATTCCCTGTGATTAGCAATTTCCCTTGCAGGATTTTATTCTTTAGATATCCATCCATATACAGGTATAAAACGACACATATACAGAAACTCACTGCAGTAGTTTGTATACCAAAACTGCAAACACCATAAATAAGTTGGTTAAAACAAGTACGGTCATCCTGAAAATGTTACAGATTCATTTATAAGAATGAGGTAGCTCTGAGGCGCCTGGGTGGCACAGCGGTTAAGCGTCTGCCTTCGGCTCAGGGCATGATCCTGGCGTTATGGGATCGAGCCCCACATCAGGCTCCTCCGCTATGAGCCTGCTTCTCCCTCTCCCACTCCCCCTGTTTGTGTTCCCTCTCTCACTGGCTGTCTCTATCTCTGTCGAATAAATAAATAAAATCTTTAAAAAAAAAAAAAGAATGAGGTAGCTCTGCATGTAGTCACACAAAGCATTAGCAAACGTACTATGAAGTAAAACAAGCAAACAAACAAATAATCAAGGCAGAATAGTGTTTACAGTTCGCTCCCATTGGTGCAAAAATAAATCAGAATATTTGCTTTCATATGCATAGAGTTTCTCTAGAAAAACATGCACAAAATTGGTGACAGTGGTTGCTAACTCTAGAGAGGGTCCTAGAATAGGAAGGAGATTTACTTTTAATACTCTGTCTTTTGAAATTTGTATTACCCATTCAACATGAAGAATGTAGTCTCTTTAACCAAGCAAAAATATATATATAACAATTTTTGGGGTCAATTTAAATTTGGTGTTTGCCACCAGTCCTTTTAACAGTTTCTTCAGTTCCTAATTCACTCTTTCTTCCTTCCCTCCATCTCTTTTTCTTTCTTGTTTTATCACTAGATTGACTGGATTTTGCTACTGAGCAATTTTTTAAGAAGCTATTAGGAAATAAAAATCGACTAAATTTGTGAGGCTTGAAAATGTCAGCTGCCTTTATAACTAAAGAGCACCTTAGCTAGGTCAAAGATCCACCCGAAAATACTTTTTTCTCCAGTCTACTTGTATGAATCTTTCTTTATCCTTGGAGTTCAGGAACTTCGTCAGGTTACTGAAGATCAGTTCCATGGTGTCTGTTTTCAGGGCTTTGCTTAAAAGTCATCTTCCTAGAAAGCCTTCCCTAACTCATCTAACACATCAGCTCCTGGGGCACCCGGCTGGCTTTGTTGGGAGGATGTGCAACTCTCGATCTCGGGATTATGAGTTTGAACCCCACGCTGGGGGTAGAGTTTACTTAAAAAAACAAACAAACAAACAAACAAACAAAAAAACCCTGAATCTCAGCTCCTGTCACTCTTCATCCCTGTCCCTGCTTTATTTTTCTGTGAAGAATTTACTACGGAGGTGCCTGTGGCTCGGTGAAGCATCTGCCTTTGGCTCAGGTCATGATCCCAGGGTCCTAGGATCAAGCCCCACATCAGACTCTGCTCAGCGGGGAGCCTGCTTCACCCTCCCCCTCTGCCGCTTCCCCTGTTTGTGCTCTCTCTCTCTTTCTGTCAAATAAATAAATAAATAAAATCTTTAAAAAAAAAAAGAATTTACTACGAACTGATAGCATATATTTACTTGTGTGTTTAGTGCTTGGAACAGTGCTTGGCACACAGTAGACAATCAGTAAATATTTGCTGAATAAATGGTGGGCTCATGTCATTTGGCCCACCAAATCAGATTAAGACTAAATCAAGTCAAACAAAGCGTTCATTTCCAATAAAGTTTTCTTCAGGTACATCGTTAGACATCTTCTGCTAGATGTGTTTTGCTTTCTTCTTCAGGAATAACAGGTCGGTGTATAGATGTGTCATCTTCATTATGATCACCTTTACAATTTTTCCTCTTGCATTCAACTTTGCTTTATTTCCTTACAACTTTCTGTCACTGGAAATACCCTACATGGATTGGTTTGTTACACTAGTTTGTTGCTTATGATTTTGTGTTTTAATTTTTCGCTTCCATTTCTTTTCTTACCTCTGCCTGCTTGCTTTTTCTACTCCTTTGGTGCCCTAAAATTCATCTTTGAATCCTTGTCTTATCTTCTTCTTTGAGGTGCCTTTCCCCCTTAATTTTAATATAGCCCCAAATTATCTCTTTCCCTTTATGGTAGTGCTTTCTACCTCCCCCCAACATTTAAAAAATTTTTCACCTACTTCAAAGTAATAAAGCTATTACTTTATCTTGGGTTATCTGGTGCTTTGTTCTGGTTGTCATTTTTCCCTAGAGAAATGTGGTGCTGTCACTGAGGCATACAGAGTAGAGTTCATGTCTAGAACATGCAATGGCCTTATGTCAAGGGGAATTAGACAGAGTCCTTTGCCTTGTTGCTTCAGCCACCATATTCCTGTGGGCTGCTATTTACAAGAAGAAAAAACTTAATTTTCCATGGAAAAACTTGCTAGATTCACACCTACCTCTTTAGGAACACTTAAAGCCAGAAAATAGAATAATGTTTACAGAATTCTCAGAAAAAGAAAATGTAAACCAAGAAGTTGTGGCCTAGACAAGGTGCTTTTCAATTATAAAGGCAGTTGGAGGTCTTGAACTTTCAAATTTAGGCAATAAAATCTTTCTGAGTTTTTCTTAAAATCAACCAATCAACAAAAAAAAGAGTTAAAAATATACATACAGAAAGAGGTTAAGTAAATCTGGACTAGTTTGTGCCAAATAAAACACATTTATATTGTAAAAGTCTCCACATACTTCACTGATACTGATGGAACGTACATATAAAGTTTATAATAAAATGTTACATGAAGAGATGCCCAAAAACGCAATGTTTAAATCAAATGAATGGAGTTATTAATGTGATACTCTCGTCACCAACATTTCTGATGTAATGCAATGTAAATGTATGCTTTATATACTTATTGTACCTCTTCACTGCCTGATGATTTGGCAACAACCTAACTGAAAATCCCCGAGCTGGCATGTGAACCACTGGCCGACTGTCCTGAAAGCACTGTATTGAAGTTCATGCAGATATTAGTCATAGGAACATCACAATGATGACCACAGCAAAGAGAAATACTTGTTGTCATAGGCAGAAAGAGGGAGGGGAAAAAGAGAAGATGGAAAAGATGGCGAAAAAACTGTCCACATGGAATATATAGCACCATCCATTGTGGTAATTTTTCTATTTCTATGCCTAGCTATTATCTCTGGATAAATGACAAGGCAGCACGTTCTAATCCAGTTTGTTGCGATGAGCTGCCACAGAAATGATTTACTATACTCTACTACAACATGACTTTAAATCCCCCTCCTCAAATATAAATTTGAAAAATCACCCGTAATAGCTCCGCTGACGTTGGCCTTTCCTGAGGTATTTTCTGCAAGCAGTAATCAACAAATCTCCGAAAGGAGTCTGTCCTATACGTGCAAATACACAGAAAGAAAATAAAATCAGTGTCTGTGGAATACATTAAGTACTTAAAATAATTCTCATTCAAGGGAAAGTTTTACATTTTAAGATATTTTTAATAAAATATATGGAATATTAGGAGAAGTGAATCATTCTCAAGTTTATGGTATCTAGAAATTAATATTTGGATAACGAAGTGGAGAGTTTCAAGTTAGTCAACACATAAGCATATCTTAACATATAAGCAAGGTCAAATCATAATTTATGTCAGAAAATGAAAAGCATTATTATTTTTATATATAATAGTTTTATACACATTTTTCTTTCCAAAGAGAACAACCCTCCTACGTCTCAAGCCTATATTCTTCACGGCCAGTTGGTAACTTCTCCATCACCCACCACGTATAAGCAGGTAGTAAAATTTGAAGCGTAAGGGAAGAGAACATAGAAATATGGTTTCTGGATGAAAAAAAACTTCCTTCTTTTGAGAATTCTGTGCTGTCCACTCTTGTTTAAAATTGCCCTTCTTCTATAACTTTTGTGGCCCAAATAGTTATCAAAATGTTATAATTTTCTGTAAGGAACGATAGGTCTTCTGAATAGATAGTGCCTGTTCTCTGTCAACATTCTTAAATATACATATAATAAAAGAAATGACAACTGGAAAAACAATGACATCAGAGAAGGTACTTCATCTCTGCCAAGAAGTGATAAGAGCTGAGATGATCAATACAAGACTGTCAGGATTTAAGAGACGAGACTTATTAGGAAGATAGCAGGGCATGTTCCCTGTAGAATTTCAGTTCCTACACACACATTAAGAACACAGTACAAGTGACAGTGAGGGCAGAAATAAATAAAAATGTGTGTGTGTGCATAGCCAGTTCACGCCTATAAAGCACCACTGTCACTTACTATAACATACAATGAAGGAATGTATGGTTTCTAGGTTAGATATTTAAAATGTGATTCAATGAAAGGGCCAAATACATACGGTGATTCCCTTAGAGATTTAAAATGAGAGTGGAGTCTTACCATTCATTAGACTGCAGCGTTGGGGAGTCATTCTGGGCAATGTGGTATAAGGCACTCATTGCGTTCATGTTGAAAAGGGGGGGCTTCCGTTCCGCTGAAGGAAAAGAAACACGATAAAGCAGTTCTTGAAAGAAATCAGGCAGAGAAATAAGGATCGGTGAGCAAAGCTTTGCCGCTAAATCAATGGCTCGTTACTGTCATCATGCCACATAATCTACTTATTTTAATCTCTAAGGTCAGCCCAGTATAGCCATTCAGAAGAAGCTGCTGGTCATCTTAACGTACATTGGCAAAGCTCTTAACAGATCCATTTCAAAAGACTCAGAGAAAAAAAAAATTTTTTTTTCACCTATCTTCAAATGCTGGTCTTTGCTTGTGTTCCCACAATAGGTATGAACATCTTTGTGTGTATGTGTTTTAATGTAAACATATGTATTCATTGAAAAAAATCCATAAGGCACAGAAAAATAGAATGAGAAAAATTATTATAGAATGGAACGTCTTCAACATGACTAACATAGCAAGGGAGATAGAGTAATTCAATTCAATAAACACTGTCTGAAGGCTCCTCCAGGCCAAATGAATGGTACAGGTGGTAGTGGAGGGGAAAGGAGTGGGGGGGAGGATAAATCACAATCAAGGCTTGGTACAGCCCCTTTCACCTCAGTGAAATTAGGTATTTCTTAATAGATTTATTCCATTCCAGCCAATCGTGGTCTCTTTTTTGGAATTTCTATAGCTCTATTTTAGTATACTGCTTATTTGGCATGTGCTCTTCTATTCCACTTACATAAATATACACTCTTTTCTCTCAAAAGAAATCATTAGCTCTGTGAGTAAGATCTTACAATCCTAATACTCTTATGCTTTTATTCCTCAGGAAATATATAAGATGTTATTCACATGTTAAGTGCATGATTTGTTGACCAAAGGAAAGAAACAAGGTTCTAGTTCTGAGTACAGTTAATTTTATATTATTTACGAGTTATTAATGCCCTAGAAGATAAATCACTATCTCATTCTACCACACTTATCCTAATGGATTCTTTACACAGTCCCACCTTGTAATTCATAATCTAATTCTCAGGTTTTATCAAACATCTTGGTTTTCAAGCACTTTTAAAATGGTGAATTTGGCTTATTCTATGAAGTAATACAAAAGACATTTTCACTCTCAGAAGGATGAACTTGTGAAAAGCCAGGGTGAGAAAACAAAAGAAAACAAAAACCCCCCAAAACTTGGAACGAACCATTTTAAGAGTAGTGAACTTTAAGTCACTGCCAGTATCCCAGCAGAAGACAACTATGGTTCTTCATCCATGATGCTTTGGAAGGGCCTCTTAGTCTCAACTAAACGTTCTCTGATACTTTCAAAATGTACAGTCTACCATTCTATAAATAGTTTTTATTAGCCTCTCAACAGAATGCTATATACTCATGAAATATCTACCAGTATTATAGGGGCATGGACTGTTCACAAGTGGAAATTTGAAAGTTGTAGTGTGGAAAAATGGATTTATATCTGTTTCAAATGCAGAAGAGTTCCAGATTAGGGTCAGGTAGGTTTGTTTGTTTGTTTGTTTATTTATTTATTTATTATTTTGCAGGAGGTACACTCTGGAGAGTTTCTAGAGGTTGGCCTTCTGACAACTTCAAGTATTTGAAGCCCATGCGGAACTAGGAACTCATCATGTCACCATCAATGGTTTCCCATTATTCTTAGAACAAAGTCCAGATATTAAACATAGCCTATTTGTTTTTATTAACATGACCCTGGCGACCTCTAGCATTTTGTTCTGAGAAGCAACGCATCCCCCCCCTTCTCAAGTCATCTTTTGCTTCACTGAGAGAACCAACTTCAGAGCCTTTCACACATACTGCTTCCTCTGTCTGGACTCCCCTCTCACTTTCATTCCCTAAACTTTATCTGGTTAATTCTTGCCAACCTTTCAGGTTTCACCTGAAATATAATTGCATTTTTGCATTCATTTCATAAATATTTATTTAAGGCTTATTATATGCTTATTAAACACTTCCTTAGGGAAGCCTTCTCTGACTTCTCAGACTAGGTCCTATTAGATTTTGTCACTGCAAATTATGTTTTTCCTTTCTACTACCTACCACAACATAATTAATTATTTGTGTAATTCTTTACATAGTGTGTGTCCTCTTTGCTAAACCTCATGAGGGCAAGGACAATGCCTATTATGTTCATCTTTGCATTCCCACTGCTGAGCATAGCACCTGGTATGTATTTTTGGTGGTCCAATAACTGTAAAATAAATGAAGGTAAGGCAAATTAAGGCAAAGAGGAAACTCTGTCAACAAACAATCTAGCGTAGCAAGAAATCACAAAAATGACTGAGAAGTGACTAAGTCTTGGGGCTTACATCAGATTCTATGTGATGGCTTCATTCCCTGCCAGAAGGATAGGAACCCTCTC
The DNA here is from genome assembly GCF_024610735.1 of Ursus americanus. Classification (NCBI taxonomy): domain Eukaryota; kingdom Metazoa; phylum Chordata; class Mammalia; order Carnivora; family Ursidae; genus Ursus; species Ursus americanus. Next base: position 11,476,993 of record NC_142156.1, on the reverse strand, counting down.
ACTTATTGGCAAAAGGTATAAAATTCAAGCTGCTCAGAAGAACACTGAATTGCAAAGGAGAAACAACCAGGAAGGGGGACTAAAGAAAGAAGAGAACAGGAATTTGGAAAAAGGATGAAGGAACAAAAAGCAACAGCAAAACCCGATTCAGTAGTGACAAGAAGGGCGGTAGCTCGGATCTGAAGCAGGAATGGTGAGGCTGTAAGTAGCCAACACTCTGCTGTGAACAAGACGACAAGCAGCCACACGATGGTAGAATAGCTGTAGTAGAGAAGCACGTGACTGAAGGTGTTCTGAACAGCACATGGCTCTATGGTCTGAGAAGCATTTGCTAACTATTAATTTCAGACTGCCTCAGCTACATAAATCCTCTGAGCCATGGTGACAGCACTCATTGCTAAGCCAGCATACCATAGAGCAAGGGTTGGGAAACTATGGCCTGTGGGCCAAATTCACCTAGAAGTCTGTTTTTATCAAGTTTTATTGAATTACAGCCACGTTTATTTATTAACATATTGTTTATGGCTGTTTTCATGCTATCACAGCAGAGCTGAATAGTTATGAGAGAATCTATGGCCTGCAAAGCCCAAAACACTTATTATGTGGTGCTTTACAGAAAGTTTGTCAACCCTTCCTGCAGAATACAGTCTGCATACAATCTTCCACAGAAGCAGCAAAATAGGAACTAGGAGTGATTTGAAGCCACCTTGAGATATGTAATTCAGATTTTCTCAAAAGAAAGGAAAAAGGTGGGAGCATTAAAAAGCCGAATTCAAATTAAAAGGAATAAAGGAATTTCTAGTTAAAGACAATGACCAAGTGTTTGTGGCAACAGATTTCTTATGAACAAATGTGGCTTAAAACCATAATAATTAGCGATAACAATAATTAGTACCATGTACTGAATTCGTACTATAGGTCAGGCACTCACCACGCAGGATTCTGAGACTAGTTCGGCAAGAAGAGCGTTATTATTCCAAGCATTATTTCCGAACTAAAGAAACTGAGGTGCAGCTGGCCTAAATAATGAAACTAAGGTACATGATAAGTGGCTAAATTGGGATTTCAACCCATCTTGTAAGAATCCAAAAAATGTGTTCTTTTCACTAGGTCTCAACAACCCTGTGCATCTTTGATAGCTTGTACTGTTATTTTTTTTAAAAAAAAAAGGGGGGCACCTGGCAGGCTTGGTCAGTAGAATGTGTGACTTTTGATTTCAGGGTGGTGAGTTTGAGCCCCACATTGGGTGTGGAGATTACTAAAACAATAAACTTAAATAAATAAATAAACTTAAAAAAAAAAAGAAAAAAGAAAAATCATTAGGAGTTTTAAGAAGAGTAAATATACCTAGCCTCTCCCTAACAGCCATCACAACATCACAACATTCATTTGTTATCAACAATGAGTGGGTAATGTGGGAGATGAAAATTCCAGGCAAAAAACCTACACGACGGCGACTTTTATGTTTTTGTGTGTTTGTGATTTTTTTTTCCTGGAGAGTTTATTTCTGAGCACAATAAATTCCCTGACAATGCTAATGGACCATTTGCCAGCTTCTATCATGACCTTTGCAGGTGAACTAAGTGTTGTAGGTTAAACAAATGAACATCATATTAACTTCTCTTGAAATAATCTTGGAAAATAAAATATTTGCTGACTGGACAATTTCAGTGTCCAAAGATTTCAGAGGATTCATGCATTTAATTAGTTCTTTCAGTGGAAAATTAATTTAGCAAAAGATAATTTGTGGAACAGGCTTCACCACTCAGGAACTATAGAGCTTGATCCAGGAAAGAATGACAGTGCCAGTAACATTATCATCTTCCTCCTTTGTGATGTTACCTTAGCAATTTAAATTACAGGTTAGGGAGCTTTTAAAAAAATATACAGTATTATGGAAGAAATGTCATAAGGAAAGGGGATAACACTATCCACAACTTTCAAGGTAATTTTGACATTAAAAGTACAATTTAAAGTATATCAAACATATAGAAAACTTAGAAAAATCATTGTTTAGGGCTTTATATGCAGTAGGTTATTCGTTTTTCATGTAAAAAAATACCCTTCTTTTATATGTCCATTTACAAGATTAATGCTAGGGAGATAGAGATATAAAGAAAAGCTGTCAGGGACGCCTGGGTAGCACAGTCGTTAAAGCATCTGCCTTCGGCTCAGGGAGTGATCCCGGTGTGCCGGGATCGAGTTCCACATCGGGCTCCTCTGCTATGAGCCTGCTTCTTCCTCTCCCACTCCCCCTGCTGTGTTCCCTCTCTCGCTGGCTGTCTCTCTGTCACATAAATAAATAAAATCTTTAAAAAAAAAAAAAAAGAAAAGCTGTCAAAAAGTTGTATGGTCTATTGCATTAGCAATATAATACATTCTGAATAATTCTTGATAAGTGAAATGTCCTTGGTAACAATTTTACTTAATGAATATTAACTGAGCATATACTACATCTTTCTCTGAACCTAAGATGCCAGTGACTTTAAAACGTACCACTACTAAGATGCACCACTATTTTATGTATAATTGGAGAAAAATGCTGTCAATTATAATTATAAAATGCTGTTGCCTGTAAAATACCCCCCAGTTTGAAAGAGATGTTAAAATGTAAATTAACATTTTAGATGAAATATGATATGTATCAGGATTGTGTTGTTAATGGCTAACATTTACTATGTAGGGATTATAATAATAACCACTTTAAATCCATATTTTCATTTAATCCAGACAATCCAATCCTGGTAAGGTAGGGATTCTTACTATGCAAATTTCATGGAGAGTTCAAATAATTTGACGAAAGTCACACAACCAAGAAATGGCAGAGCTGTAATTAGAATTCAAGTTTGACCATAGAGTCTATGTTTGTAAGTATAATTCAATAGTATCATCTGTCAATTTGCAGGAATAGCCATTGTGGAGGATAAGACAATTCAGGAGATGGCTACTTTGTTCTTTAATTCAGTAAATCATTATATAAAAGACAATCTAAGCTAGGCTGATACAGAGACCATGTTTTCATACATACTTTAATTCATTTTTATGAAAAATAAAACAAAAAATTAAGCATATACCAGGGCCTCTCTCAATAGAGGAAGTTCTAAAAGTATCTCTTGGGATAAGTACCTATTTCACCCAGTGTGAATCGCTATTTGAAACTTCAGTCATTACTGTATCTACACAGTACAAGTGATGTGATGGTGATCTTGAATCATCATAAAAAGGTACATGTTGTTTGCTCTATTTAAGAACATTGGAAAGGGTAGAATCCACGTTACATTTAGAAAGATTATGGTAAGAAAAAAACTTGTTAAAACAATGGGTGGATACTAATAAGCCATAAAGTTCAACTTGGGTAGTACGTCCTTTTAAATTTTCTTAACAGATGAGCTGCTGCTATGGTATCAGTGTTATAATTTTGGTTCATTTTAGAATATAAATGACAGGGGGCACCTGGGTGGCTCAGTTGTTAAGCATCTCTCAGGGCGTGATCCCAGGGTCCTGGGATTGAGCCCTGCATTGGGTTCCCTGCTCCACTGGGAACCTGCTTCTTCCTCTCCCACTCCCCTGCTTGTGTTCCCTCTCTCACTGTGTCTCTCTCTCTGTCAAATAAATAAATAAAATCTTAAAAAAAAAGAATATAAATGACAAAAATTGGAATAATCCTACATACAAATGCAATTAACTGTTATTGAGCCTTTGTTCTGTGCCAGGCATTATGTTAAACACTTTACATATGTTATCTTATTGAAGTCTGACAATATCTAGGGTATACGTATTGTTATTTTACTTAAGTGAGAAAACTGAGGATCAAGCAAGCTGAGAAAGTTGTCCAAACTCTCAGAGTCAGGATGAACATGTTACACAACTCTGAAAGGTGTCATTCACATGCTAGACTATGTGGATGCCTGCTGGTGTTAGTGCAGCCATTTGGGGTGGTACTGCTAGCTAAGTGTTGGTAAAGCCAAAATTCAAATCCAGGGTGTCTAATTTTAAAATGTATTCCAAGTTGCTAACTCTATGCTAGGCAGAGGGCGGGTTTTTTTTTTTTTTAAACCATAGGTATGTACATTTATTTCTCATTTTTAAAAGTCAAATTCTTTGGGGTGCCTGGGTGGCTCAGTTGGTTAAGCATCTGACTCTTGGTTTCAGATGGGGATATGATCTCAGGGTCATGGGATCAAGCCCCACGACAGGTTCCGTGCTGGGTGCGGTTTCTGCTTGAAATCCTCTGCCTCTCCCTCTCCCTTTGCCCTTTCCCCCCTCTCAAGTAAATAAAATCTTTTTAGAAAATTAAATTCTTAAATATTTCATATGTAAAAATTTACAGATTATGATACCTACCATTTAATCAGTATTTTGCCATATTTGTTTCAGAACTTTTTTCTTCTAAAAAACATAATAGACATAACTTTATTCTTCTTCCTCTCTCCAGAGAATGTTCTATGTTGAAATTACATCTTTTACATCTATGTTCTTATGCTTTAAAAAATACATATGCGTATATACTCATATATATACTAACATACACAGACTCATTAACAATATGAAGAAGTGTTTATAAAACTTTCATAATTGGCATCATACTGTACCTTTACTTTTATAACTTTCTTTGTTCATTAAATTTTCAATGTTATGATTTTTTTAAATTTAAATTTAATGTTAAATTAGTTAACCTACAGTACAATATGGGTTTCTGGAGTAGAATTCAGTGATTCATCACTTACATGCAACACCCAGTACTCATCACAAAAAGTACCCTCCTTAAACTTCTTCATCCATCTATTCCATCTACCCTCCTTCCTCCATCAGCAGTTTGTTTTCTATCATTAAGAGTCTCTTATGATTTATTTCCCTTTCTCCCTTTTTTCTGCCCCCCTTCCCATATGTTCATCTGTTTTTTTAAATTCCGCATGATTGAGATCAAACGGTATTTGTCTTTCTCTGACTTATTTCACTTAGCATAATACTCTCTAGCTCCATCCACATTATTGCAAATGGCAAGATTTCATTCTTTTTGATGGCTGAGTAACATTCCATTGTATATATACCACATTAGTCAATGGACGTTTGGGCTCTCTCCATAGTTTGGTTATTGTTGATAATGCTGCTATAAACATTGGGGTGCACGTACCCCTTTGAATCTGTATTTTCATATCCTTTGGGTAAATACCTAGTACTGCAATTGCTGGGTCATAGGGCAGTTCTATTTTTAACTTTTGGAGGAACCTCCACACTATTTTCCAGAGTGGCTGTACTATTGGTGGAAGTTTGCATTCCCACCAACAGTGCAAGAGGGTTCTCCTTTTTCCACAGCCTCACCAACACCTATTGTTTCTTGTGTTAATTTTAGCCATTCTGACAGGTCTGAGGTGGTATCTCATGGTGGTTTTGATCTGTACTTCCCTGATGATGAGTGATGTTGAACATCTTCTCATGTGTCTGTTATTCATCTGGATGTCTTCTTTGGAAAAATGCCTGTTCATGTCTTCTGCCCATTTCTTGATTGGATTGTTCGTTCTTTGGGTGTTGAGTTTGATAAGCTCTTTATAGATTTTGGATACTAACACTTTATCTGATGTCATTTGCAAATATCTTCCCCCTTTCTGTAGGCTGCCTTTTAGTTTTGTTGATTGTTTCCTTCACAGTGCAGAAGCTTTTTATCTTGATGAAGCCCCAGAGTTCATTTTTGCTTTTGTTTCCCTTGCCTCCGGCAACGTGTCTAGTAAGAAGTTGCTACAGCAGAGGTCATAGAGGTTTCTGCCTGTGTTCTCTTCTAGGATTTTGATGGTTTCCTGTCTCATAGATCTTTCATCCATTTTGAACTTATTTTTGTGTATGGTGTAAGAAAGTGGTCCAGTTTCTTTCTTTTGCATGTTGTCCAATTTTCCCAACACCACTTGTTGAAGAGACCGTCTTTTTTTCCACTGAATAGTCTTTCCTGCTTTCTTGAAGATTAGTTGACCATATAGTTGTGGGTCCAATTCTGGATTCTCTATTCTGTTCCACTGATGTGTGTCTATTTTTGTGCCAGTACCATACTGTCTTGATGACTACAGCTTTGTAATATAGCTTGAAATCTGGAATTGCAATGCCTCCAGTTTTTTCTTTTTCAGGATTGATTTGGCTATTCGGGGTCTTTTGTGGTTCCATGCAAATTTTAGGATTGTTTGTTCTAGCTCTGTGAAGAATGCTGGTGCTATTTTGACAGGGATTGCATTAAATGTGTAGATAGCTTTGGGTAGTATAGACATTTTAACAACATTTGTTCTTCCAATCCTGAGCGTGGAAAGCTTTCACATTTCTTTGTATCCTCTTCAATTTCTTTCATAAGTGTTCTATAGTTTTCAGAGTACAGATCCTTTATCTCTTTAGTTAGGTTTATTTCTAGGTATCTTATTGTTTTTGGTGCAATTGCAAATGGGATCAATGCCTTGATTTCTTTTTCCTGTGCTTCATTATCGGTATATAGAAATGCAACAGATTTTTGCACATTGATTTCATATCCTGCAACTTTGCTGAATTCATGAATTAGTTTTAGCAATTTTTTGGTGGAGTCTTTCAGGTTTTCTACAAAGAGTATCATGTCATCTGCAAATAGTGGAGGTTTGACTTCTTCCTTGCTGATTTGGATGCCTTTTATTTCTTTTTGTTGTCTGACTGCTGAGGCTAAGACTTCCAGTACTATGTTAAATAGTAGTGGTGAGAGTGGACATCCCTGTCTTGTTCCTGACTATATGAGAAAGGCTCTCAGTTCTTCCCCATTGAGGAGGATATTAACTGTGGGTCTTCAGCACCTGGCCTTTATGATGTTGGGGTATGTTCCATCTATCCTTACTTTGTTGAGGGTTTTTAGTAAGAAAGGATGCCATATTTTGTCAAATGCTTTTTCTGCATCAGTGTTATGATTTTTGAGATTTGTCCATGATGATACATGTAGATCCAGTTCATCCTTCACTGTGTTACAGTATTCTGTAATTAATTTATCCATTCCTCCTTGGATAAGAATTTAGGTTGTTTCAACCTTTTCTAGTTTCTACACATTTTCAGTGTACATGCATAAATATTTATTTAAGGAATATACTTAGAAGTGAAATTTCGGGTCACTGAGACTACTCATCAACTTTACTAGATGTTGCCAATTTACACTCCAAAGTTGTTATACTAGTTTATATTTCTGCCAATAGTGAATGAGTTCCTGTTTCCTTAGTAGTTTCCCAAAATTTATTTATTATCCTCAGACTTACGAACTTTTGCCAGTCTGATAAATGTGAAAAGGTTTTTGTTTGTTTTGTTTTTTAAAGTAGGCTCCATGCCCAGCATGGAACCCGACGCAGGGTTTGAGCTCCTGACCCTGAGATCAAGATCTGAGCTGAGATCAAGAGTTGCTTAACTGACTGAGCCACCCACGTGCCCCAATGTGAAAAGGTCTTAATTTGCATTTCCCTTATTACTAATGAGCCTGAGTATCTTTGAATGTTTGATGTCCATTTAGGTTTCTTTTTCAATGAACTTGTTGATTATATTCTTTGCCCATGCTTCTATTGGATGTTTGTCTTTTTATTTTTGATAAGAAACGTGGTAAATCATAAGAGGTCTTTAAAAATTCTGGGCCAATACTCTTGTTGGTTAGATATGTTGGAACTACTTTCAAGAGGCTTGTCTTTTAATTTTTGTATTTTACATAGCTTTATATTTTAAAGTACTAAAAGTTATCATATTTGTCAATGCTTCCAAAATATTTTTAGAAAAGTTCTTCCCACACCCATAAAGGTATATACTACTATAATAATAATAGTAACAATAATTACATTTATATAGTGCTTATTATATGGCATGCCATATTTTAAGTATTTCATATATATATTATTTTTTTTTTGAGTACAGTTGACATAGGATGTTACACTAGTTTCAGGAGTACAACACAGTGATCCAACAACTCTATACATTCTGCTATGCTCACTGCAAGTGTAGCTACTATCTGTCACCATGCAATGCTACTGTAATACCATTGACTATATTCCCCATGCCTGTGACTTTTATTCCTGTGACTTAGTCATTCCATAACTGAAAGCCTATTATCTCCCACTCACCCTCACCCATTTTGCCCATCCCCCCTCCCCCGGGCAATCATCTGTTTGTTCATTGTATTTATGGGTCTGATTCTGCTATTTGTTTATTCATTTATTTGTTTTTTAGATTCCACATATAAGTGAAATCATACTGTATTTGTCTTTCTCTGTCTCACTAATTTCATGTAGCATAATACCCTCTAGGTCCACTCATGTTGTTACAAATGGCAAGATTTCATTCTTTTTTATGGCTGAGTAATACTTCTGTGTGTGTGTGTGTGTGTGTGTATACCACATCTTCTTTATCCATTCACTTTTGGTGGGAATGTAAATTGGTACAGTGACTGTGAAAAACAGTATGGAGTCTCCTCAAAAAATTAAAAATAGAAAAGACCATATGATCCAAAAATTTTACTCCTGGGTATTTACCCAAAGAAAATGAAAACACTAATTCAAAAAGACATATGCACTCCCATGTTTATTGCAGCATTATTTACAATAGCCAAGATATGGAACCAGCCCAAGTATCCATCGATAAATATTTATATATATTATTCATTAATCTTCATAATAATAGCACCTACTTTGTAGCACTGTTATCTCTACTTTGCAGATGCAGAAACTGAGTCATAAGAGGGCTTCTCCTAAAAGTTTTAAAGTTTTGCTTTTTACTTTTGGGTATTTAACCATTCTGGAATTTTATTTTTTTATATGGCATAAGCTAGGATCCAGTTATAGTTTTTCTCATACAATTAACAAATTGCCTCATATTATTTATCAAATGGGCCAACCTTTTCCCACTGATTTGTAATGCTTTCCTGTCTTATACCAAAATCTGACTTACACACGAGTCCATTTTATAGTCTGTTCTATTGGATACTTCCCTACATCAATACTGTATTGATTTAATTATGATGGTATGGATTTTGGTACAGTGATTTTTCTGTTCAACTTCTACTTTTTGAAAATTGTCTGGAGTAGTTTTGGCCTTCTGACTTTTAGGACTACCTTGTAAAGTTGTACATAGTATTGTTTGAAATGCACCATATGTCCTTTTTAAAGTATGCAAACATTTCTGCTGAGTCTCCCCCACCCATAACCAGTGTGAATAAATTAGATTAATTTCCTTTGCAGTGAAAGAGAGAATGATACAATTTTAGAATATAAAAAAGAGGGGCACCTCTGTGGCTCAGTTGGCTAAGCGTCTGCCTTCAGCTCAGGTGACGATCTCAGGGTCCTGGGATAGAGCCCTGCCTCAGGCTCCCTGCTCAGCGGGGACTCTGCTTCTCCCTCTGCCCCTCCCCCTTCTCATGCTCTCTCTCTCTCACTCAAACAAATAAATAAAATCTTAAAAAAAAAAAAAAAGAATATAGAAAAGAAATCTACCCCCTCAATATCCTTTAACAGAGGCCCAGTCAAAAAATTATGGTATATCTATAATACTGGAGGAGTAAGATGATGCTAGTAAAAAAAAAAAAAAAAAAAAAAAGAAAGAAAAAAAGAAAAAGAGGTCTAAGTTACTAATATAAAACAGATCTCTAAGATATTGTTAAGTGAAAAATCAATATACAGAACCACTTGTATATGTTAACTTGGGTGAGAAAAGAAATGTAATACATGTATATTCATATTTGTTTGTATATGTCTAAAGAAGCTCTGGAAGGATATATAAGAAATTATTAACAGTGGTGCCCTGTATGTACTGGCAGGGGTAGGAAAGGAAATGGGTAAATAGGGCCAGAGGTCTGAGAAGTTCTTTCATTGCATGTCTTTTTATATTTTTTGGTTTACAAACCATATGAATATTACTTACTTTTAAAAATTAAATATTAAATATTCTAACTCTCCTCCCCGAATTGTTTTTTAAAAAGTAGTATCTCCTTAAAGTTAAAAAAAAAGACGACGACAAGTCATCTATTTTTATCATATGTTTCTTTGTTCAAGGAAGGAGTCAGTGAAACAATTGGAAATGTAACACAAAGTATCCCAAGTTGCCTTTACAAGCCAAACATTTTAGGAAAAAGAAAACTATAGTCTGAGAATCAACCTGGAGCTCAGAAATTCTTACAGGATCAATCTGGATACCAGAGTAGAGGAAATTAACCCAAAAAACTAGATGAAGAAATTTTAAAAAACCGATTAAAAAACTAAATGTATTTATATAAATTTTAAATAAAAATCTAGATAAAGGCAGTGTTGGAGCTGGCTCTCAGTGGCTTTGGAACGTCAACTGTGTATCCCTTTCTCCAACTCCACAGTAATCCTATCCGCCTCACCACCTGAGAATCATTGGTTAAATCTGCTAGTATAGCCCTGGATAAAGGTGACTTTAGGATACATTAAAGTTCAAAATACACAACCAGAGAATCCAGAATCTGCGGTATGTTAGATAATTTTATGTAAATGCAACAATGTTTGGGGAACAACTTTAAAGCAGAGGGCATCTTCTAACAAGAATGGGTCAAATACAGTTTTTACAGTCAGATCTTGGATAAGCCTACTATTACCTTTTCAGATTTCCCTTATACACATTGAAATTAAATTACTCCTGGGAATAAAGGACATAAGTTATCATTCATGATATGGAGAATGGATGCTTTTCAACTTACTATTGTGTATTCTCACATTTGTTATTTGCTATATCTGCTCGGACTCTTTTAAATTAATAACTTGAAAACCTAGCAAAGAAAGTAATCTTCTGATGTTATATAAAAGCATAGAAAAAATATAATATATTCACACTGCCTGGCCCACATATAGCAGTGACCCATTAAATAATAGCAGGATGAATGAATTAACAATCATAGTCAGGAGTGATTCTCAAAAGTACAATAAAAACAACACTTTCACTCACCCAATTCAATACACGTGATTCCAAGTGACCAAATATCAACTTTCCCATCATACTGTCCTTCATCCATAGCTAAGATCACCTCTGGAGCCATCCTGCCAAACATAATGTACAACATTCGAGTTGCAAATTAAAAACAAAGTTCATCTAATGAAGTGATTTGGTAAAATAGCTGTTTAGGTACAGTGTGAAATTTTGTCTGATAAAGATATTATTTCTTTACACAAGTCATTTGGAAAAACACTGTTCAAAATAAAAACATTATACTCAAGGAGCTACATGAAACAACACATTATTTTCAATAACTCCTGGTTCCACCATTACCCATCAGTTTTACCGTGGCTAAATTACTTAACCTCTCTGCATATCAGTTTTTCCATCTGTAATGTGGAGAGAATTCTAATAGCTACCTCAGAGAGATGTGTAAAGGATTCATATGTATGAAATACTTAAATAACAATAGACAACATGAAAAATACTTATGGAACTATTTAAAGCAATATAATTAGATATTTCAAAGATATTACAACTTAAAAAATAAACAAACAGGCTATGGTAATGGATATTGTTTGTCCAGAATGGATTTCCATAGGAGGGCAGGGGCCTTATCAGTTTAATATGGTTTTTTAATATGCTTAGTAAATGCTATTTGATGATCATCGACAAAAAGGAAATTCAAATAGTAGCTGATTTTTTTAGTAGGTAAGTAATTATCTAGGAATATAAGTCGTTGTCCAAGGTACAATGAAATTCCAATTTATCTATGAAAGGAAGAAAAGGCATCTTGAATAGATGGGGTGAAATTTTCAGTCAGAGTGAAAAACTAAGAAAAGTCTCAGAGAACTCAAAAAGAAAAAAAGAAAAAAGAACCTGGATTTCTTTCATTGAAAGGTAATATTTATGCTTGTTGACTACTGAGAGAAGGTTACAGAAACTACCTTGTCCTTGCCTGGAGATTCTGCCTCAAGAGAAAGTTTCAGAAGAAACTTCAAATGAAATCTAAAACCTGAGCTTGGTCAGTGAGTTGATAATCCTGCTCAGCTTACACACAGTGACATCAGCCGTATTTGAACAGTTTAAAGTCACTGGAAATTTTATACTAAGTCAGAGTGTTTCTTTTTTTGCCAGTGGGTTTTCTATCCTTTAATGAAATCTCATTTGAGGCACATGGTGAGACACTGTCAAAACAAAACAAAACAAAACAAAACAAAACAAAAAACAAAACAAAAGCAATGCTTTGAGCCCATCTTGTTCATGTATGCATATTTTAAAATTCTAGTTTTTAAATCCTACATACCAGTAAGGTGTGCCCACAAAGGAGTTGGCAGGAGAAGCCATTGAGGCAGATCCGAAATCAGCTAGTTTCACCTGACCTGGCTCTGTTAGAAGAATATTTCCTGCTTTAATATCCCTGTAGGAAAAAATAAGAGGGTTAGAAAATTACTTTTCAACTTTGATTATGGAATAGGTCAGAGCATGCAATTAATAAGACAAAAAGTTTATTAAAAAAAACCCTTGCTCAGATAGCCAGAAGGGGATTTAGTAATTACGGCATGTTATAAGGGGGCCCAGATTCCTGGGTGTACTTACAGGTAGGTCAAAGTAATTACTAAAAGGTAGAGCTTTCTTTAGAGGGAAGGAATGCAACAAAAAAAAGGAAGACAGACGTGACCAACAAGGAAACCTATTCAGTTGCTACACTTAAAAAAGCATATTCTCAGATGCTAAATCCAGTCATTAAAAGTATCCCTTATGCTGGGAAAACTGGTGCCATTTGTAACTGCCTTTTTTTTCTTTCCCAAATTACATAACACTTTTGGAGTCCAAACAAACCTTCAATAACTGTATTATCTACCTACCAATAAACCTCAACTACACACATACCTTTTCTTTCTTGCCTGTGACCCTTTCTCTCTGCCTTAATTGTAACTGCAACTCTAAGGCATTTGAGGGTACATGTTATATAGAAGGTGTTATTTTAAAAATAACACTGTACAATAAAAAGAAGACCCTGAAAGATCAAAACAAACAAGGATTAGGGATTAGGAAATTGCATTTCTATTGTATTACTACAAAGAATCGAAAGTGGTTACTACTAAAGCTATTAGATATTTTATGCAGCAGAAAGTTTTTAAAGTATTATTTAAAAATATTTATTGTTGAGGATGACAATTTAGAATGAAAAGATGTGGATGTATTCTTGATTCTCTTCAAAAAAAGCATGAGGTGTAATGAGTACTAGGAACCAAGACTTATAAATTGATGGGCCATGGAAAGACAAAGCAGAGAGAATGAGGAAAACTTAGGTTGAAAATGAGAAGGTTCAAATGTTTCCAAAACAATGTCTCCAAAACTCTTGAAAATTCAGCTTCTTTACTCAAGATGACATTAGGCACTAGCAGAGAGAACTAAAAAAAACATTTATTTCTCTAACAACAGAAAAGTATCTCTCTCTATTACCTTCGATTAGAACACTGACTTGTCAAATCAAAATAATAAATCTGAGACACGGTATTTATTTTTAAATAGGGAGCACACTTTAAAAGCTTTGTTTTTTCAACTTCTTTTATATCCTAAAGAAGATAAAGTATAATATAGAATATAAAATATTAAATTACTGCACAGATTTTGTTAACAAAGGCACAAAAAAAAAATGAACCATGGCTTCAAACAGGAACCAGCAAAATCATATATAAACAAGTTGGCATTCAGTAAGGACATTTTGGTATCCAGAAAAGTACTATAAAAATTTTTTTTGTCAAACCCATAGACATTGTGGTTAAATCCATTTTATCAACATTTATTGGATATGGTTAGGTTCATTCTTTGTCTTTATAAATAAGTCAAATTCATGGCAGGAATTTTGGTCTGCCTATCTCGAGGAAGTTCTGCTTTTGTCGAACTAGTAACTGCTAATGGCTACTCGAGGATGATTAAAACAGAAGCAAAAGGGGAACCAATGATGTAATAGTTTCATTTCTTCCTAGTAAATGTCAAAAGTTTTTTCTTTTGTTTTTGAGCCATCTGAGATCCTTTATATCTACCCCTTATTGCACTACTTCTGCCACCAGTCATGAAAGTAACTGTACTAGAAGTTCTTTACTGACAGAAGGAAGAATCAGAAACAACATCTTCATTTAGGAGAAGTTAGTGTATAGGAAGTAGATTGGAGGGAGGGCAGTGGAGTTGTGGTAGAGAAAATAAAAGGTAGAGGAAAGCCTTGGATTAGGAGTTAGGAAATCTGAGCCTCAATCTTTATTATGTAAAACCTGTGAAACGATTGGCAATTATTTAAATCTTTCAGAGTCCCAGTTTCTTCACCTGCCAAGATAAATACAATAATATCTTCCTAAATATCTATGTGGACTATAGAAATGCACAATATTTTAAAGTGATGAAATAGCACATATTTATATAAGATTGACTTGTTATTTGCAACAGGAAAAAGGAGAAGAAACTCAGCTAGGAAATAAATATATGCAAGGAAGGCTGATTTTCTTTTCTTCTTGGACTTGTATCAAAAGGCTGCTGGGCCCTTCCTCAGATTTTCCTGCAACATCCTGCCTAGAGAACAGTTACCTATAGAACAGAGGTGATGCAAGTGTTTGTGTACATCTGGGACAGACCAAGAGACAGAATTCTGTCTAAATTCTGACAACTTTTCTTCTTACATCCAGCAGCAGCAATGTCTTTGCTTCCTATAAATCCACAGGCACCCTAAAAAGTGTGGCATGCACTAATTTTCAAGATTCCTTGGATAGTCCCGTAACTGACATGTAACTGGTCTCCAATCTTACCTGTGAATCAGTGCATGAGAATGCAGGTAGGCCAGCCCCTGCAAGGCACCGTGAGTAATGGCAGCAATTTCCACTTCTTGAAGTGGTTTTTTGTGAACTGAGGAAGGAAAAAAAATTCAGAAGTAGTATTCAGTTGCATTCTTCTTAATATCTTATACAGTTATACCAAACTGAATTACATACTCTCAAACGACAATTTGGGAACACATTCACCATATTTCCTACAGAATTGCAATAAATAATCAGATAACAGGAAACTCAAGTACAAAAACAAACAAACAGACTCCTTAAAACAAAATAAAACAAAGCCTGATAGTCACTGTAATGACTCGTTAATTGACTTGTCAGTTGCAAGTCAAAGCCACCACTGATTCCAATTGGCCAGGTCCAAATTTACCAGTCCTTTCTGACATTTTAAATGCCTAGAATGTTTTAGGTTGTATTATTCTCCTCTCCACAGAGCATCTATAATTACCTCTTCTAACTACAGGTTTTCATTATTTGTGCAAGCAGCTAATAAGCAATTTCTATTCAGAGATCAAGGATGATATAATAAAGTTTTTTTTAATGTAAATTTTTAACCCAGTCTCTGATTATAATAGGATTTGCAGAAGAGAACTGAGTCAGTCAAGATATTTGAAAGGGTTAAATATCAATATAATTTGATACCATCTACCTCTCTTTCATGCATACATATGAATTTGACGTTTTTGGCTACATACATTAGATCACATTAGCTGAACATTTTAGTAAGTACCTGCCCTGGATGGGCATTGCACTGAACAGCAGGAGGGCTGCTAATCATTCCCGAGACACTTTTAGCCTCTGCAGAGATAAAGTTCTCACAGCTCATCCACACAACCCTTAGGTCTGAGTCAGCATCCATTTGCTTTGCCCAAACTGCACTTTAATATAGGAGTAGATACTATTCTGGTCAAGGCAGAACAAAAGGAGGGGATAGTGCTTTTATTCTTACCTTCTAACAAATCAGAGGCTGAGCCTAAGCAATATTCCATCACCAACTGTAATAGATTAAAATAATAACCAGAATAATTACAGTTAATAAGAAACTGCTAAAACCAACCAACTAACCAAGGAATTAAGAATGCTAGGAGAGTGAGTATTCTTTTTTCTTTCTTTTAAAGATTTTATTTATTTACTTGAAAGAGAGAGAGAGAGCATAAGCGGTGGGAAGGGCAGAGGAAGAGGGAGAAGCAGACCCTCTGCTGAGAAGAGACTCGATCCCAGGATCCTGGGATCATGACCTGAGCCGAAGGCAGCCACTTAACCACCTCAGCCACCCAGGTGTCCCATATGTCATATATTATTATGTATAATGAGTTATGTATTTACATCTAAACTATTAAAATTTGTTATATATTTATATATGTAATTAAATAACTATATATGTTAAAATTATTCCAATACCAGAATGATTTAAAACATAAGAAACATAGAAGTTTAAAGTTCTGAAATTTTGTTATAGTTTTCTGCTTGACATTAAAATAAACAGATTCAGAAACATTAATTTTATTTACTTATTAATAGAAGTGTAATTGATGTACAATATTATGTTGACTTCAGGTATACTTCATAGTGACTCAACAATTATCCATTATGAAATGCTCACCACCCTAAGTGTGGTTACCACCTGTCACCATATGAAGTTATTACAATATTACTGACTATATCCCTATGCTGTACTTTTCATCTTCGTTATTTTATAACTGGAAGTTTGTACCTCTTATTCCCCTTTACCTGTTTCACCCATTCCTCTATCCCTGTCCCATCTGGCCAGTAACAGTTTGTTCTCTGTGTTCAGGAGTCTGTTCCCAGTTTTTTGCTTGTTCGTTTGTTTTTTTAGATTCCACATATAAGTGAAATCATATGGTATTTGTCTTTCTCTGTCCAATTTATTTCACTTAGCATAATACCCTCTAGGTCCATCCATATTGTCACAAATGGCAAGATTTCATTCTTTTTTATGGCTGAATATTCCATTGTATATGTACACCACATCTTCATCCATTCATCTATCAATATCACTTAGGATGCTTCCATACTTGACTATTGTAAATATGCTGCAATAAACACAGGGGTACATATATCTTTTCAAACATGCTTTTTGTTTTCTTTGTGTAAATACCAAATAGTGGAACTACTAGATCATATGGTACTTCTATTCTTGATTTTTTGAGGAAACTCCATACTGTTTTCCACAGCAGCTGCACCAATTTACATTCCCACCAACAATGTGCAAGATTCCCTTTTCTCTACATCCTCACCAACAGTTGTTTTTTCTTGTCTTTTTGATAGTAGACATTCTAACTGGTGTGAGGTATAATTTTACCTCACACCAGTGAGGTAATGAGAGATTCCGCATTCAATCAATATTATAATGAACATTAGCCTTTTATGGGCACTACTTTTTTTTCTGCTTTGAGGTATAATGACAAACACTGTTTCTTTCTTTTTTTTTTTTAATAAAGACTTTATATATTTATTTGAGAGAGAGAGAGAGAGAGAGAGACAGAAATAGCAAGAGCAGGGAGGAGAGAGAGAAGCAGGCACCCTGATGATCAGGGAGCCCGATGCAGGGCTTGGTCCCAGGACCCTATGATCATGACCTGAGCCGAAGGCAGAAGCCCAACTGACTGAGCCACCCAGGCACCCCTGACAAACACTGTTTCTTTAACCATTTTGATAGAAATGTTTCTTAAACAACTAAGTAAATTAATATGCACATATAACTTCCTTTAGCTGAGTATATGGAATATGAACATAGAAATTTAAAACCGAATGGAGAGAATATGTTTACAGTTATGGTTGCATTTAAAAAAATTTTTATGTTAATGTATATTTTTATCATGTATATTTGTTTCCTTATTATTCCATAGCACAAGGACACCTGAGCTGTGGCTGGTTGTTTGCTCCTCACATTAAACAGCTCTAGTTGCTCTACCTTTTTTTTTTTTTTTTTAAGATTTATTTATTTATTTGAGAGACAGAGAGAGACTGAGCCAGCGTGGGGAGGGGGAGTGGCAGAGGGAGAGGATGAGAGAAACTCAAGCCAACTCTGTGCTAAGTGCAGAGCCCAATGTGGGGCTCAATCTCACCACCCTGAGATCATGACCTGAGTCGACATCAAGAGGCGGATTTTCCGCTGACTGTGCTACCCAGGTGCCCCTCTACTTCTAAATTATAGGTCTGCTTTCTAACTTCCCTGATTTCTTCCTTCTGGTAAAATTAGTCTTGTGGCTGTTTGTATGTATGCCTCCAGCAGTTCAGTTCCTACGAGCTCCTTCTATTTAGCCTATCAAATCTGTTGTGGACAGAGACCCATTAACCAAGCTTGTTAGCATTCTATGTAATCTAAGAGTAAACAGGCTTTAAATAAGAGCCCAGAGGATTTTCTGAAGACTCCAAACGCATGGTAGTTAGCACTTGATTTTGTAACATTTATCCTGCATGCTTAAAATCCCTTTCTTGACTCCTTTACGATAGCTGAGATTGCCAGAGAACTGATTTCCAGATAATGAGATACTCCTCTAATTAATTTCTTCTGCTCAGAACAGAAGTAATGACTATAGATACCTTAAAAGCTGCTTGAAAAGAAATATTTATGTTCAAGTATATTGTTTGATAGTCTATCTGGGAACAAAAATTCCATTTCCTAACTGGAGATGACATACAGGAAAACACTTATACACGGTAAATTCTCAATAAATGAATCTCAATAAATGATAGTTAGATTGGACTTTAAATTGGAGTGTAAGTGGGAGCCTGGCTCAGTCGTTAAGCATTTGCCTTCAGCTCAGGGCCTGGTCCCAGGGTCCTGGGATCAAGGGCCGCATCGGGCTCCCTGCTCTACTGGGAGCCTGCTTCTTCCTCTCCCACTCCCCCTGCTTGTGTTCCCTCTCTCGCTGGCTGTCTCTCTCTCTGTCAAATAAATTAATAAATAAAATATTTCAAAAAAAATAAATAAATTGGAGTGTAAGTTCTTTTTTTTTTTTTTTTTTAAAGATTTTATTTATTTATTTGACAGAGATAGAGACAGCCAGCGAGAGAGGGAACACAAGCAGGGGGAGTGGGAGAGGAAGAAGCAGGCTCATAGCTGAAGAGCCTGATGTGGGGCTCGATCCCATAACGCCGAGATCACGCCCTGAGCCGAAGGCAGGCGCTTAACCGCTGTGCCACCCAGGCGCCCCATGGAGTGTAAGTTCTGATAAAGTACAAAGTATAGCATTTTCATGTACTAAACAGTACCTAAGGTGTGAACCTAAAAACAGAAACACAATCATGTAAAAATATACTAAAAAGATAAGAGTGGAACAAAAGACTTTTTGGAGGGGGTGTTGGGAGCAGAGGGAGAGGTAGAGAGAGAATCCCAAGCAGGCTTCACACCCAGCGCAGAGTATGATGCAGGGCTTGTTCTCACAACCCTGAGATCACAACCTGAGCCAAAATCAAGAGCTGGACACTTACCCAACTGAGCCACCCAGGCACCCAAGACTGTTTTCATTTTAATCACATGTTAAGCCCTGTCTGATAAACTTAGACCATGATGGTAATACCAAGCATAATCCCAAATCTGAGGGGAATTGGAGTGGGGGATGAGAAATGACAACAACAAAAATTCTAGGATGAGAATAAAAGGCTCTGCCTTTTACTTTTGCAAATAAATCATTATAAAATGGTACTAACTTTTCACTATCTGTTTGTTGATTGTTTATAGAATAAAATTTCCCATAGGCTAGATATAATATTTAATCTTATAGAATGTATAACATATGGCACACTCTGAGGTATTAACAAATGTTAAATACTGGTAACAAAAGTCAAATGGGACAGAAATGGGACTGATAATTTCACAGATCAAAGAGATAACAGAAAAAAATAGAAAAAAATTTTAATTGGAAATAAATGATAATATAGGTCCTTTGACTTACCCAAGCAGTGTGCTCTTTCAAGTAACAACCTTTATACTCAATGGTATTAGGATGCTTTAATTGTTGTAAAAATTTGACTTCCTTGAGAATATCTTGCCATTTCTATTGAAGTCATAAAGAAAATGGTATGATTTTAGGCTGGAAATAGTATTTTATTATCAAGTATACATATATGATATTCTTTTCATTATTTTAAATGGACAAAGTGAAAGTTTAAGAAATGAAGCTGTTTAAACTTGTGTTACTTCTTTAATTTTAGTACATGTAAATGTAAATCAATTATCGGATATATTATAATAAATCTATTATACTAACTTATGTTCCATTCCACAAATTAGTTGAAGTAGAATATTAAGAATATTTATTATACACTCCACAAAAAGGAATAAAAAAAACCTATGATAAATGTTTAAAGAACTTTGTTTCTGCCATCAATTTCATACTAACTGGTTTATGTCAGTTTAGGTATACAACTGTCTTTAACATACCTCATGTGTCTGCTTCCCACTGTAGGACATTTTCTTAACTGCCACCACCTCATTGGTGTGAGCATTTGTGGCCTGTGTTGAGATAGCAGCAGAAAAAAAAAAAAAAAATAGAATGATGTTTCAGCCACTTGAACTTAAATATTCAACTAGAGACTTTAAATAACATTCTCACACTTCATTATCACAGTTTAAAGATGCTGCAACTTCTGAAAGACCGGATAGACATTTCCGCCCCACTGTAAAGTACAGCTTCTTTTGATCCCTATTCATATACATGCAAAGACCATAATATTAAAAAGGATTAGGGTTTAAAAAAATATATACAATCAAACAAAAACAAGTCAAATTTCCAAAACGTCCATACTGGCTTCACCATGTAAGATGTCCATCGATGGAGAACCAGTTAGATAATGTGGTACAATCATATGATGAAATAAGCAGTAAAAGAATGAGGTAATATATATGAATATATAGTAATATGGAAAGACATAAAAAATATAATGACAAAAACAAGCTGCATATTATCTTACTTTTGCAAAATAGTACTAATGTGAGTGCATGGGTAGAAAGAATATGAGAGAATTTATAGCAGAATATATATCAGTGATAGTCCCTGGAGCAGTGCTGTCCAACAGAATTTTCTGTCTTGATGGAAATGCTTTATATCTACAGCGTATGTGATAGCATGTGAAATGTGGCTACAGTTACTGAGGAAATGGAGTTTACATTTTAATTAATTTAAATCTAAATAGTGGCTACTGCACTGAACAATGCAGCAGAAGGTAAGATTAATTTTAAGAGGGACTTTCACTTCCAAAGGTACTTATATTTTATAGTAAGAATGTATTACATATATACACACATCCGTGTGTGTATTCATCTACAAAGACTGCCTTGTCTCATAATTATCTCTATATAGCTTTTCCATACCCCAAATACAATTCACTGAAAGCACATATGAAAATAACAAATAACTCAAGTAATCGTCTTCCTCCAAATTTACTTAAGAGATTTAAAACTAGATAATTTTCTAAAAATTTTTGGAAAAATATATATGTCATTAAAAGATTTTTTAATTTTGGCTTTCTTCTAATAACAGAGCTCTGCATCAGTGCCATAATCCTGATGTTAGTAAGCTATTTTGACTTTATGATATTATTATTGTAAAGAACTAAGGCTATAGCAGTGGTTCTGAGGTAAAAGATTGGAATTCACTTACCAATAAAATCAGGTCACCAATTTTAGAGAAAAATGTATAATCACTTTCTTAAATACACTTAAAGAAACTTCTCAGATAAAAAATGAATTTATTTCTAATTAAAAAATTATTTTTTATTTTATTTTTTCCAATTAAAAACTTTTTGAATTAAAAAATGAACAATAACTTATTGATATAAAAAATTCAACCTACAGAGTCTTACTGAATGACAAAAGAGCAAAAGAACACTTACTGAAGAAAAATTTTTTTACAAGTGCTAAAGAAAGGCAAAATTACCTATTATAAAAATAAGGTATCTACTAGAGTTTTCAAATCAGCAGGCCTCTACAAAGGCATTTTTTAGATATTTTGTTCATTTAGAAGGTACAGATGGACTTTTATTAAATACAAAAATCTCTCAAATTTTTCTGGCTTTTAAAATTTAATGCTAAGACTGCTTATATGACAGCAACAAAGACAAGTTGATGTGAATTCAGTACTATAATAAAGGTTAGAGTGATTACATCTGAAAAGCAGATATTTTGGGGATGAATCTATGTACTGTGCAGCTTCAGCAGCCTTAGCAAGCTTTAGGAAATATTCATGCAATGAGGAGTTTTAACTTGTAAAGGGATTTTTAAAAAACAAATCCTTCACCTTTATAAAAAGAAAAAAAAGGCCCATACAAATGGAATCAGATGGTATTGTCTAATTGCTTATTAAGGTTATTTATAATCAATGCTTATTTGGAACCAGAGACTTGAAAAAAATAATAAAAATACTGGGGCGCTTGGGTGGTTCAGTCTGTTCAGTGTCTGAATATTTCGGCTCAGGTCACGATTTCAGAATAAGATCTCAGAGTCTTGAGACAGAGCCCTGTGTCTGGCTCTGTGCTCAGTGGGGAGTCAGCTTGAGATTCTCTGTCTCCTTCTTTCTCTGCCCCTACCCCCGTGCATGCTGTCTAAAAACAAACAAATCTTTAAAATATTATATATAATAAATATATGTATATATTTCTTTATATTTACGGAGTAATCTTACTCAGGACTTGGTAAGTATACTTGCTCACAAGTATACCTGTACTCAATATTTGCCTACTGGAGCACAAACTCAATATTTGAAAAATATTTTCATGTTGATTTTTCTTAGATGTGAAATTTATTTTTTAAGTTTTTATTTAAATTCCAGTTAGTTAACATACAATGTAATATTAGTTTCAGGTGTACAATTTAGTGATTCAACAACTCCATACATCACCCAGTGCTTACCACAAGTGCACTCCTTAATCCCCGTCACTTGTTTCACCCATTCCCCCCGCTCCCCTCTGGTAACCATCAGCCTATTCTCTAACTTGAGAGTCTGTTTAGATATGCAATTTTAAATGCAATTTTATATTGGTTAAAATTCAGAACTGAAACTTAAAAAAAATTAACGTTTTAATACAGAGAAAGGAAACTATCAGTGGGGTCTCAGCTTTCCAGTACTTCAAACCATATTATGATTATAACCTCTACATGTTTCAAGTGTTATTCTTGAAACTTACATTCATAATTAACACTTCCAATAGTCTTAATGATCTCAGTGACTTCTAAGCTAGATCATTGATTCAAAAAAATATTTACAGTACTATGTGTTTCTGATATTTTCTTAACCATTTCCAGCTACATTTAGATTACTGTCCACTTGTTGCTAATTTATAGAGAAATATAAAAATTAAAAATAAGCTTTTCTTTTTGCCTTATTATTAAGTCTCAACTGAAAGGTAATAATTATACCCAGAAGAATGGAACTAAATTATTAGCTTTAGGTGGAATATAGAAGATATGCGAAGTTTAACAAGGCAACAGTAGAAATGTAGAAACTTCTTGGTTGTGTTTGAGTGAATACAAAAATGAACATGGTTGGCCCTTTTCTATTTTCCTTTAATACAGAGTTTCTTACTATCTCATTTGTTAATGCTGCTAATTTCTGAATTACTTATATAAATCTAAACACACAGAGGTATTTCATCAACAGCTTCCGTTTTTTCTAAATATACTCTCAGCTGATTGATTCTATGAGAGCTGAGCCAGCTTATAGTTCACTTTAAACATATTTCCTGGCATCATTCTGTGTAAAAGCTGTAAACTACAAAAGCCTAACAGAATTACAGTGCTTGGGTATAAAAATGTTGGTTGCTAGAATCTAGTCTTAATGCCTTGCTAGCATGACTAGGATTCATGAAAAGTACTAATTAACAGTACCCCAAGTTCTCTGAGTTCTTTATAATTCACTCCTTCATTCAACAAATACTTATTAGGTATTCAAAAAGTGTCAGGTATTGGGCTAAGAATTGTGAGTAAATATGTCCAGTACCTATCTCTTGTCTATCGGCACAGACAGTAACAAAAATATCATAACCAACAAACATAAAATTGCAATTGTGACAGGTGCTATAAAGAAGAGTATGTGTTACTTGGAGAAACAAAAACGGGCGATGGGCAGGTCAGGCAAGGCTTCCCTGAAGAAATGAGGCTTCAGGTGACAGCTAAAAGAGGAACAGGAGGTAAGAAGGTGAAGGTAAAAGGGGAAACATTCCAGAAACAACAGTTAATGCAAAAATCCCATGACAATAGTCAAAAGAAAGCTATTATATATATATTTTTTAAAACATGTATATTTTATTTTTAATTAGTTAAAAGATTTCTAATCTTTTTTTTATAATAGTATTTTTTTATTATATTATGTTAATCACCATACAGTACATCCCTGGTTTTTGATGTAAAGTTCGATGATTCATTAGTTGCGTATAACACCCAGTGCACCATGCAATACGTGCCCTCCTTACTACCCATCACCAGCCTATCCCATTCCCCCACTCCCCTCGCCTCTGAAGCCCTCAGTTTGTTTCTCAGAGTCCATAGTCTCTCATGTTTCATTCCCCCTTCTGATTACCCCCCCTTTCTTTATCCCTTTCTTCTCCTACTGATCTTCCTAGTTCTTATGTTCCATAGATGAGAGAAACCATATGATAATTGTCTTTCTCTGCTTGACTTAAGGAAAGCTATTATATTACAGCTAGGGCAATGAGAATAAGAGGGAATATAGCTTCAGTACAAAAAGGGACACATAGTGGAAGACCTTATAGGCTGGATACAGTAAGGGTTTTTTGTTTGTTTGTTTGCTTTTATAATAATATTTTTTTATTATATTATGTTAGTCACCATACGGTACATCCCTGAAGTAAGGGTTTTGATCAGATTTACTTCTTTTTCCCCCAAGCTCACTGTAGTGCAGCCAACAGACTGAAGAGAGACCGCAGTGGATGCACAAAGATGGTTTAGGGGGCTATTGCAGTTGTCCAAGGAAGAGATGATAGTCTTCTTGGTTATCATGGTATGAGTAACAAGAGGAAGAATCTTAACAGTGAGGGAGGAACTACACATAAATATTACTGTGGCCAATGAGAAATCCATTTTTAAGGTATTACCTGTGTCACCATTATAGATAAAAGGTTCAAGCTTTTCTAGGTTTTACAGTAAAGTGTAAGTTAATTCCCCTTTAATCTGTTTTTTAGTGCCTTATGGGTTTATATGGGCCTGTACTACTCATTTTGTACACAGGCAATACTATATAGTTAATGATTACATTTTCAAAGCCACCCGGATATCCTTATGATTTCTCTAGTCTATCATATCAACAAAGAACATATATTTAGTGCCTACAGTAAACAGGGCAGCGGGCTAGTCTTTAGATTTGTAAAGAAATACTAGAAACGGTCATCATTTTCAAAAGGCATATACTCCAGTTAAATAGACAGGACTTAGCCCAAACAGCAAATAAATCATTAGGTCTTCTTCAGCCTACTACAAAGCAGGTCTCATTTTGTCCTTAGTCCAAAGGCTTGTAAGTAAGTTTCAAAACATGCTTGGTTTACTGTAGTCAAAAGGAGAAGTTTGAGAGGGGTCTAGCTGCTTTTTTATTTTATTTATTTATTTTTAATTTAAATTCAAGTCAGTTAACATATAGTGTGTTATTAGTTTCAGCAGAATTTAGTGATTCATCAGTTGCATATAACACCCAGTGCTCATTACATCTAGCTACTTTTTAAAATACAAAAGTCAGATAGAGATTGGAACTACCCTCTGACTGGCCAAGAGAGATTCTGAGAGGATGAATGAGTTATAAAGAGAAGGAAAGTAAGAAAAGATGACTGAGGAAAGTATCTCGGAGCAAAACAAATAGGTCACAAACAAATACATACAGGATGTTTCTATTTTTAAAAAGTTCAAAACCAGGCAAAACCAAATTATATTGTTAGGGGTGCAGAAGAAAGTGAGTTAGCTATGGGAAAAAAAACTAGAAAATAATCACCATAAAATTCAAAATAGACATAATGTAAGAAGGGTTTCTGGGGTGCTGGCAATGTTCTATTTCTTGGCCTGGCTGGTGTTTATGAAGGGATCTACCTTTAATTGTTCTTTAAATTACATATCAAAATATATGGGCATGTATTTATGCACACTTCCATATGTACATTTATAATTTAAAAATCCTTCTTGCGGTGCCTGGCTAGTTCAGTTGGTAGAATGTGCCACTCTTGATCTCAGGGTTGTGAGTTTGAGCCCCAAGTTGGGGGCAGTGATTACTAAAAAAAAATAAATAAAAAAACTTAAGAAAAAAAGAAAAAGCATCCTTGTGAATGAGGAAGACAGGACTTTGGGCTTTAAATACTATTCTAAGCCCAAAGACTAACAGAGCAGTGTTGACTAGAAAATTAGCAC